>NC_042518.1:11114151-11424707 GCF_900963305.1 Echeneis naucrates
AAAAAATGGGTTTGTTTTGGGTTTTTTTACACTATACTATATATAACACAATATTATACACCCTCCTTTTCTCTCTTACTCTCTGACCCAGTCAATAAGAATGCCAACACAGAGCCTTTGCCAGCAAAGGAGGATAAAGACGATGATGATGATGAGAAGGGAGGGGAAGGAGGACCCAGGCCCATGCCTCCCTTCAGTTCCATGTTCATCTTGTCCACCACCAATCCGTAATGATTAAAAACAAAATGGATCCACTCTAAAGTCGCAGTCACACTTTTACACACATACAGTGGCATTCATAGGGAGAAAATGATTTCCATTGAAATAGAAATATTTACAAAGAGGGTCTAACAATACCCTAAGCGCCAACATAAGACGAACCAATGTGTTTTCTCTTAGGTTTCGACGGGCGTGCCACTACGTCTGCACCCTGCGTTACTTTGAGATGTGTATCCTGCTGGTTATTGCCATGAGCAGTATCGCCTTGGCTGCTGAAGACCCCGTATGGCCGGAATCCCCTCGCAACAATGTAAGAAATTTGACAGACATGGGTGTACCAAATGTGATGGTTCATTGTATTTGCATTACAAATAAATATGTATCATGTATATGTATATTTATCAATCATAGTATAACATAAGGTACAGGTACAGCTGTTATTTTGACTATCAATAGAAGATATTTTTTAATTTGTTTTAAAATAAGGCAAAGCCACATTCTCCTTGTTTACAGCGATGTTTATATAGGTATAATTAACAGTATCATTGGTATCATTTGGATAAACAACTTTCACCACATTTACGTACTTTCTCAAAACTATATGGATTACTATGTTTGATATAATCTAATTTCACATACTAACACTTTATGCACATGCATTACACAGTCATATCAAAGATGCCGTTCAGATGAATAGGAAATGCTGACCAAACCTTTGACTGGTACTGTCTGTACTTTTTCTTTGTACAGGTGCTGCGCTATTTTGACTATGTCTTTACGGGTGTTTTCACATTTGAAATGCTGATCAAGGTAAGAGAATATTCAACTTTACAATCAGTCAACTTGATTCAACTTAACGATTGAGAGCCCAAGGTCAAAGGAGGAGCCTTTTCTTTTTCGATTCTTATTTTATTGCATCCTATAGTTTTACCCCGAGACTCTCATCTCGTCACCATGATCTGATTTTCTCTTGTAGATGGTGGATCTGGGGTTGGTCTTGCACCAGGGCTCTTATTTCCGGGACTTGTGGAACATCCTTGACTTTATAGTGGTTAGTGGTGCTCTGGTGGCCTTTGCCTTCACGTAAGTCTCTATCCTGCCTCCCCTGCTCCTCTCCTCTCTTTCCTCTTTGCTCCTCCTTCTCACCTGCCTATCTACTGCCTCGCTGGCACCTCGGAGTATAGCCTTCCTTGTTCTTTATTTAGCTGTCGCTCATTTTTTGAGTTCTTTCTGTCGCTCTTTTCTGCTCCTTTCTCGCTCTCATTTGTTTCTTAACTTTTATTCTCTCACATATTCTTGTACTCTCTAAGCATTTGTCCATCCATTCCTCCATGTTACTTTTTCCTGTCTTTGCCTACAAATGGCCAAAACCTCTACAGCTGGCCATTTTATCTGCCTTTTCCATCTCATTTAACTATGCTCTCACACACCTGCCATTTCTAAGCCCCACCACCAACCCCTTGTGCCCCTACATGATATAAAGTAGTAGTACCCCTGCATTCCCTTCCTATCCCACTCCTCCTGCCCCTGTGAGAGGTGAGGACCACCCTTTGCACCTGTAACCCTTTAGTGCCCAGGGCGTTCTAGCATTAAAGGCCCCATGCAAAGCCAGGCCAGGTCATGCTGAGTTCGCTCCCAAAAATCTTCACTCTCTCCACCACGACAAAGCAGGTATTTTAAGCCTACTTAATCTGCACGACTGCAAGGAAAATATGGTTATATTTGCATAACTCAGTTAAGTTGGGGCTTAAGGTATGCTTGGTATAAAGCATGAGTTGTGAGTTTTTGGATTTGCGGTCCTGCTTTTGCATGGTTGAGAAGAATGTAAAGTAAATCAGACCTACAGGATCGCAGTCAGTAGTTTTGAAGATGTACAGCAAGAATGCAATATAGAATATAAATAGAAATATAGAAATTCACACAAAGGTCATCTGCAAAAACATGAGGCTGGGCCTGATCCTAGTCATAGCTTTATGAAATCTAATCAGTATTTTCAGGAAAGAGCAACGTCTGTGCATTCATGTTCCACAAATATTCAGTTTTTGTGGTCTTGTGCGTGGGGTCAACCTGGATGGTGTTAGAGGATATGGGGTTTAGGATGAGTCCAGCTAGTGCAAGATGTGTTATTGTACGGATCATGTGATGCTCTAGTGTAGAAAAATGTTTACCATTCACTTCTTTAAGTGAATAGGAGGAAATCTTAAGCTAGCTCTAAATTTCACAATTGGCATAATCAAAAATGTGACATACTAATCTATTAATCAAAGGAAGCCAGATATCCACTTACCATTCATGACTCTTTATGTATATGAGTCATGAATAGAAAGATGATGATTTGGCTCTCTAAAATCGAAATCGTGTTCAAAGATTTCCTCCAGCCCCAAAAAGTCACCAGGTTGCTTCAAACAAAGAGTGCAGAAACATGTTCTGTTAATGTGTATATCCATTGATGGTGCAGGGCTGAATGCAGTTCATAGTATTTGTCTGGGTTCACCTTGACTTGACTTTGTTCGGAAACATGAACAATTTACTTCACAGTGTTTCCTCCAAGATTTTTTTGCAGCAGCGGAAAGCCTGGCAAGGGTTGGCATTGAAGTGAACCCAGTCCCGGATCGTGTGTGCTGTAGTCTCTCATGTGAACCCTGAATGACAGCCACACAGAGCAAACTGTTAGAGAAACTAAAACTGGTTTAATAATTAAAAAACAAACAAACAAACAAAAAAAAAAAACTAAAGCTATGTTTGCTAGTTTAAATATACTCTTTCCTCTTTTCTTTCTATCTGTCTTCTGCCTGGTCTTGTGAAGATTCAACTTAATCTGTCACTTCAAGTTAGAGACCCTCTGGAGAGTCACAGAATTACAAATTCACAAAGCTGTAGGCGTGGCACTGTCATGTAAAGAAGGAAGACACTCCCTCAGAAGAAACAAAAACTGAATATTTGCCACAGATGTTTGCAACCTGTGTAAATGTCTCTCCTGTAACTGTGCTAAAAATGTTTCAGCATGAGCTCACATAGTCTAGGTTTTGCAGTTCATCCATGTAATCGATGAGTACACTCTCTGAATGGCGTCTGCACACAACAAAATCTGCACTGTAGTTCTGATCCCAGGCCAGCATGGATAAAGACACCATAAACATGGCAGGTGCTCCAGGGTTCTAGAGGTCGTGTCCATCTACAGCAGTGGCTTTTACCTCAGTCTTTCTTTCTGTGTTTTCTCACTAACACGCTTCCCCATGATTTCAGTTTAACCTACTTGTCTACTTGTGTATCTGATGTACATATAAACCTGTCCGTGCTGCTGTTTGTGTGTTTTATTATCTATGTGCTTCTGTCTTTATTTCTGTCCTCTAACTTCTGTGATGCATATTTTTGTTTCTCTGTGGCTAAGTCTCCATGTGTAGACTAATAAACAGGTGTATGCAGTGTTTAAAGTGGAGTAAATTTGGCGAACAAAAATTACCCTGAACTTTTAAGTAGAATTGAGTTAATAATAAATGAAAAACTGAGGTAAATGTATGTAATAGAAAAGCAGCTGAGACAGAGAAAACTATAATTAGTAATTAGTATTTATGCTGCGTGTTAACATAAAGACAAACTCAGGAAACAATCAATTAGGCCCGTTGAACCAATAAAGCCTGATTTAATTAGGATAGGGGTTAACTACACTAATGGCCAATGGGGAGATCCAAACCAGTCAGAACACATTCATACACATCCAGATAGTGCCTTAATTCAATTTCTGGAAATCAAACAGCACTCCAGAAAGGCTCAGCAGTCTCATTGGAGATGTTTATCGCTCCTTTAATCCAATTAGTCTGGTCTGCTGGTGTCTTGGACCGCTTGTGCCGCTGTCCTACACATTTCTGCAACTGGACTGAGGTTTGTGTCCAGACAGACGCTTGTATCGCAACTGACCACATTTGGAAAAGGGGTACCTTGATTTCATTTATTCATTTTTTTTTCTTCAATAAGCAATGTTCGTTCTTCTAGCCCTATGTTAGTTTAAAATGAGCTTATATGTGGAAACATTGTGTATTAAATCCTCATTAATGGTAATTATAGATTTGAACTTGGATTCAAAAATAAAATTTGAAAATGTGATGGAATTAAAATACAGTGTCATAAAGTTATTGACGTAACAAAGCGATTTAATAATAAATCCAGTGGTTTTCCTTTTTTTTTGGGGGGGGGTGAAATGAAAATACCCGTAAAAATTGCTCCCTGCTGTTACATTTAGCCTGTTGTAATGAAGCAACAGCAGTGAAGGCAGGCGATTGCTGCTATATTTTTCCTCACTTCTATCCTATATTGTGAGTGTAACTGTATATATGTATGTGCGTGTTTGCGTTAGTATCAGTAAAACACACAATCTGTGGGTGGGAGGGTTGATCTAACAAAAAGCAGGCCTTGTCGTTTCCTTTTTTTTTCCCCTCTCTCTGTCTCTCATATGGATGTTTTCCCTCAAAACCCTTCCCTTTCTCTGTGTCCCATTCTGTTTCTTTCTCCCATCCTTGTGCTTTTGTCTCTCTTTCCCACTGTCTCCTGTCTCTCACCTCTCTCTCTCTCATCTCTACGTTTGGACCACCAACAGCGGCGGCGGGTAAAGTTCTCTTTTGCTTTCCTCCCCTTTTCTCCTCCTGCACTCTTGGTGCCTGTTTTTCTAAGCACACATCTTTCCTTTTCATGCCTCATCACAATTGACTTCTGTACTTATCTGTTCTTCCCTTTTTTCCATTGTTCACCATGGAATAGCTCTGACTCAAAGACAACTAAACCTCGAGTTAGCCTGTGTTACGTTCTGAACTGAATCACACATGATATCTTCTCCTAATGGTGTGGGACCTAAGACTGATGTGCCACACACACACACCTCTGTCTGTGTGCACACTTGTACATACGACCAGCAGCAGTCTACCATCTGGTAAAACAGCTATAAGACATGCAGCTGTACAAACAGCTGCCAACTTTCCTGAGAACTGCAATCAATGACCTTTGACCTGCATCTTTTTAGGAACTTTGGTATTGCTCCAAAGGCAATGTTAGCATTCAGCCATCATTGTATTTGAAAGACAAAAAGTTAAGGCAGAGCAGTCAGAGCACTCTTCAAGGCAACAAAGCCAAAGAAGCCGTAGGATTAGGAGCAAAACAAAATGGACGCTCTACCATTAGAAACCTTTAGAGCCCTTGGAGAGTGAAGAACTTATGATGCTGAACTTGCGACTATGTTCCCAGCTGTTACTGCCATTGCTGGTAGCAACAGCAAAACTAAGAGAGTACATGGTAAATTTAAAGTAAACTATTTTCTTTGCAAAGAACAGTCCATATCAGTTAACTGAATGTTGTTTCTTTGAAACTGATCTGATTACAAAGAGATGAGTGTTCAATGCCAAGGAAATATTAATTCCTCGTCTCTCACACATGTGCCTTGAAAGTCAAAGTTCTACAAAAACAAACAAAATTAAAAAAAACAAAAAAAAAAAACCAACATAACAGAAACAAAACAAAAAAAGGAAGAGGTTTGGCTCAGCATTTCAGCAAGAAATGCTCGCTAAAATATCTGTCTTTGCTGAAATGGCTTGAAAGATTCCATGCTGTTTGAACAATGCTGTGAAACCAGCTTATCCTAGTTGTAATTTAGAGATCATAGTAATTGACTTCGAGCCATCAAAAGAGAGAGTTTGGCTGTTCAGGTTTCTTCAATTTTGGAGCCGTTGTCAAAATTTCTGACTTACATTTTACATTTAAAGCGTTTAAAGCGTTTGTTTTTTACTATATACCACAGGGGCACTTTATTGTAAGCTGCCTCTGTTATGAGGCTTCTGTTGGGCAGCAGCTGACTGAAAATATGGGATTGCTTATGTTTAACTGAGACCAGGACTAAACTCTCTCTGAAAATGTTGCTGTGTAGAATAGATATTTCCATCCTTCAAAGTGCTGCTTAAAGAAGAAATTTTGCAGCATGGAAAGCAAGGTTTCAGTGCAGCACGATTATATTTCACCATTATCTGGGCATGTGCAAAACAAGACTTTAACTGTCTTTAAGCATTGAAACACATTACAAAATCCAAAACAAGTGTAGCTAACAGATAGCATTCAGATAGGAATGATATCGGTTCTTTCCATAGCATGTACTATAGTTGTAATACCACCTAACTCTAGCATGTAGCTACAATGCTAATCTCACACTTTGAAAACAAGGTTAAAGTGTAATATGATAGCAACGCTGCATGTGTTGCTATGTATTTAACCCAGACGCAGTTACTCACTCTGAGTTAACTCGGACACAAATTCCATCAACGGGAATGGCTGCCCACTGCCATTTTGGAATTCAGAGGTCTAAGCCTGTCATGTCATCTGGAACCTGCTGACTCTGACTGTTGGTGTGTGTGTGTGTCTTGTGTCCCCGTGTGTATGTACATATCTTTATTTATTTTTTTTTTTGTGTGCTTTTTTTTTGTGTTTGTGTACAAACAGAGGGAGCAGCAAAGGAAAAGATATCAGCACTATCAAGTCTCTGAGGGTACTGAGGGTGTTGCGACCTCTGAAGACTATCAAACGTCTTCCCAAACTCAAGGTATGTTTACACAGAGAAAGCTTGCGAGTCAAAAACATCTGCCCCAAAGAGGTTCACCATTAACCTGCATGATCTGACCTTCATTTTATAGTATATATACAAATAATTTGAATCCATTTTTTTTTCTTCAATATTGCAATCTGCCCTTCCTTCTCTCAATTCTCAGGCTGTGTTCGACTGTGTGGTGAACTCTCTGAAGAATGTGCTCAACATCCTGATTGTCTACTTACTCTTCATGTTCATCTTTGCTGTGGTGGCTGTGCAGCTCTTTAAAGGGCGCTTCTTTTATTGCACTGATGAATCCAAAGAGTTTGAGCGCGACTGCAGGTCAGTAAATTAAAACCGTTTCTACCTGGCGCAACATGGTTCTGGGCAGGACAACCCTAAACCTACCTCATGCTTTTTTCTGTATATTTTAGGGGCGAGTATCTGGTTTATGAACGTGATAACGAAGTAAAGGCGCAGAAGCGGGAGTGGAAGAAGTACGATTTCCACTACGACAATGTGGCTTGGGCCCTTCTCACCCTCTTCACTGTGTCTACTGGAGAGGGGTGGCCGCAGTGAGTATGCATGAACATTTGCAGATACATGCTGCACATATACTTTATTAAAACCTGTAATGCTTCCCTATCCCCTTCTCCTCCTTCGCAGAGTGCTGAAGCATTCAGTGGATGCGACTTATGAGAACCAGGGCCCGAGCCCAGGCTACCGGATGGAAATGTCCATCTTTTACGTGGTGTACTTCGTGGTCTTCCCCTTCTTCTTCGTCAACATCTTCGTGGCTCTCATCATCATCACCTTCCAAGAACAGGGGGACAAGATGATGGAGGACTACAGTTTAGAAAAGAATGAGGTGAAGAAAGATTAAGGGAATGAAGTAAAATAGAGAAACAGAGTATTGGAAGGGTGGAAGAGGGAGGATTACAACTACTGGGGAGAGTAGAGGGGATCAGGAAAAAAAAGGAGAAAATATGATGAGATCGTAGCAAAATGCAAACAAAACCTTTTTTATTTTGCTTTGTTTTTTTTCCTGCAGAGAGCCTGTATAGACTTTGCCATTAATGCCAGGCCTCTGACGCGCCACATGCCCCAGAACAAGCTGAGCTTTCAATACAAAATGTGGGAGTTTGTGGTGTCACCGCCGTTTGAGTATACTATCATGGCAATGATCGCCCTCAACACAGTTGTGCTGATGATGAAGGTAAAAGTCATGCATTCTTCAGAAACAGTGATGCAGAACAACAGAACCACATAAACGACTGACCATTAAATTTTCACTGACATCGACCTCTTACTTTCTAGCAACTACCTCGTATCTTTACCTCTTGCCATGTTAACTATTTCCTGTCATGAATACTTTGAACGTTTCTCACCCTATATTGGGTGAGTTAAACTGTCTCTTCATGTGTCTTTATACTCGCCCTCCGTTCTGTCCCTGGCGGTGTGTGTATCTGTGTTTGTCTGTGTGTGTGCGTGTGTGTCTACCCGAAAACACACTTTCCTGTGTGTATGGCAATCCATGCTGTTATATTTGTACACTGGTTTGCTGGTATGTATGTGTGGCCTTCCTGTGTGTATGTGCGTGTTTGTTTATAGTATGACGGAGCATCTGATACCTATGAAGATGTGTTAGCCAACCTGAACATAGTGTTTACCTCCCTCTTCTCCATGGAGTGTGTACTCAAGATCATCGCCTTTGGAGCACTGGTGAGTGTATGTGCATGTGGGTTTGTGTCTGGTGAAAGGACATTGCTATACTGTTTCTTTGGAATGAAAAACAGTTGCTGTTATAACTATATTATTGTATGCACAGAAATGATGGATTACACTGTAGTGCGCAATAGGAAGACATTAATATGGTCTTTGACAGCCCAATAGCTGAGTCAAGGGTTGCGATAATCTTACAAGTCAAACAGACCACAGATGTTTTCTATTGTGGCAGCAACACTTAAAAGTCACAACAGCTCTAATGTCTAAAATCAGCTGTTGCCTAACTACCAGAATTTTTGGTCTTGAGTTTAGATCAAACTGGGCGGCTTTCACTCAGGAGGTAGAATGGGTCATCCACTTATCTGAAGGTCTTTGATTCAAACCCCAGCTTCCCCACGTTGAAGAACCCTTAATTGTCTCACTGCATATGCGTGCAACATGGGTAGTAGTAAAAAGTGATGGGAGAATGTAAAACACTTTGAAGGGTTGATAAGAATAAAAAAATCAATCTATTAAGTGCCGAAATCGCCAAACACTGCTGTCACTGGCTGTGGAGAAGACATCTACAGTATAAAACATTTACTATACTTCGTTCCACTGGGACACATTGAAGAAACTGCAGAGAATTGATGAGCAAGTGAAACACTACAAAAGTTAACGGGAAATGGAAAAAGAAATTAGAAACGGCTAAAAGTCAGCAGTGAAATTGTGCAGTCATCCGAGTGGCAGAAGGATACTGGGAAGTAAAACCTGAGATTGAAAATATTCAGGGGTGAATGTTTGGAGGAGATACGGGGCAGGCAGAGAACAGCAGTACAGTAATTAGGAGAGTGAATGACAGCAAGGCATTAAAAAAGAAGAGATTACAGAGGATGGAGATTAAGCAGGATAGGATTTGAATCTAGGAGAACAGTCTTAAACACAGTCATGCCTCTCAGCATGCAGAATCATACACATTAATAACACCAGGCCTTGGGGACGTGTGTGTGTGTGTGTGTGTGTGTGTGTGTGTGTGTGTGTGTGTCAAGGTGGTTTTATTTTAATAGCCGCCTCTCTTGCTCACTCCATGTCCCTCCCCTTGTCTAATGCACAGTTTTGCTTCAGGCAATGTGTAGGAGAGCAAAGGAAGCCAACCTCGCTCATCAGAATTTTGTCCTCACCGTGCCAAAATCTTCCTCTTTGAGTCGCTCTATTGCTAAAGAACTGATTTAAAAGTCCACAATGATGTGTATGTGCGCATATGTTGTTTCAGATGGAAGAGAGGGATGCAAGTGTCTTGGGGTTTTTCTTTTTTTTTTTCTTTTTTTTTTTTCTTTTCTTTTCAATGAAGGTTTGTGAAGCTAGGAGGAGTTCAGTTTGACTTTGTGTTGACTCGGTTTATGATGTACAGCGATCCACAGTGTGTGTTGTTTGATGGCTGGCATAGTCTTCTGATGCAGTACAATTTGTCCCTAGCCTGTCTGCTGGCATCCATCCAACATGCCGTCACTGATGGTCCATTTGTCTCATCTAATTTCTTTCCAGTTCCTGTCGAACACTGACATGTATTTTTTTTTTTTTTTTTTCCCACTTTCTTGTTCTCTATCTTTCTGACTCTTTCTTTTTCTCATGTTCTCACCTTTTGACCCCTTACTGCATCTCACACTTTTTTCATGTTCACTTTATCATTTCAAACTCTATGCCACATTCTTTACCTCTGTCTTCTTTGATCCTTTCTGTCATTGCCACACTGCCCATTTTTTGCACCTCTCTTTCTGCTTCCCTGTTACATCGATGTTCATCTTCCTCTCACTGTGTTGCTTTGACTACATGTCAACTTATCATATTCTTACCTTACCTATCCACCTCACCTGCCTTAATCCTCTTTTCCTCCTTTTTCCTTCTGCTGTTTCTCTTTTGTCCTGATCACAGAATTATTTCAAAGATGCCTGGAATATTTTTGACTGTGTGACAGTTCTGGGCAGCATCACTGACATTCTGGTCACTGAGCTCGGGGTAAGTAGCAGAATCTGTGTTTAGATGTGCATATTCGAGAGATCTGTACGGAGGGGTTAAAATTGTACATGGACATATCTGATATTGTATCAGCAATGTTTGTTGATAGTGTGTTTGTTGGGCAAGTATAACTGTCAGGTGAGTGTCAACATGTGTCCATGGTCTTGCACATCTGCCACACTGTCTAAAAAGCATATAGTAGACGGGACAAGGAGTTCAGGGAGAGCATGAGTTAGAGGCCATGGTTGAGTCTTGCATTGCTCAGTCATGCATGGACAGCTCTTGAAAGTCTTATATAATTGTCCCAGTTGGTGGGACGAGGAGAGACCAGACTCCTGCTAACCAGCACTGAGCCACTGACAGCAAGGCAGGAAGCATGCTGATGCTCTGGAGCGACCTTCTGCAAAGCAGCTTAATATCCAGTCACATTAACAGACTGCATCTCAGGTGGCCAATAGAGGCTTTGCAGGCATCTGATAATAACTACAGCCGAAGTCATGAGGGGCTCATTGACCATCTGACTGGGCACAAATGATTCAAACAACTGCACTGGAAGCGTGTGAGAGATAGAAGTGATGGGCCCATTCTGTAATGCTTGAGCCAAAAGAAAATGGTCAGAGTAACTAGAGTCTAGTTGCACTTTTGCTACACAGCAAACTGTTTGTGCCAGTGAGGGGAAGTTAGCCAGGCTTTAAAGAGCACTATATTTACCTTTATAATCTGACCTGGTACAGTGATATGGATTATATGTTGGCACTCATCATCGCTTAAAATAATATCCATTAATTATTGTACTGCCTGATTGGAGTGTAATTATTCTGCAAATCTATGTTTGCTTTATGTTTATGCTCTGTTTATTGTTTTGTTTTGTAACTCTGCCTGCAGATGTGATCATGATTTGGCCAAAACAATCAGTCAAAAAGAACAAGCTATAAACTAGGTGTTTTGTGTCATATTTACAAAATATACAGCCAGCCCTAATTTTAAACACAGTAATATTTCTGTGATTTACATGTGTCAGGGTGTATATGGTGTACATTTGTTGTTAGTCATGTATTAAGTGCTGCATCTGTAGAGATGGCAGTGTCTTCTGATATAATGATGTGAGTTTGAGATTGTGGTCTCAGTTTCAGAATCGTTACACCTCCAATGCCTGAGGTTTCCGAATGTTACCTGAAAGCATGAGAACCACCAATCAAGAAACAAATGATGAATCAATGGAACTGCTGATATGCTGTGTATTGAAGCATATACCTTTTTAGGGAGAGCATATTCATAAGAGATTTTATTTCAAAATGATTCTTAACAATGTGTGCAGACAGAACATGAGGTGATTTTTTTTTTCTCCCCCCCCCCCCCCACATGGACTGATTCTTACTCCATCTTTGTATATGTGTGGAAACAATTGAACTGTAGCAAAAGTATTTTACAGACGTGCTGCATTCATACACAGTTTAGGAGTTTTCCATTCACTGCTAACCTCTGATGCTAATGAAGTGACAATTTCTTTTTGTGTTTTGTCTGCACACCTTAAGAGTTGCACTTGTGGCTTTAAAGGTGGACCTGGCAGGAAGAGAAAGTATTAACTGTATTCAAGAGATCCATCTTTTGGATGGCTTTGATGCAAAGCAATTCAAAAAGGGATTCCCAGACTGATAAAGTGAAAGTGTGCTTGCTCCACCATATTCATGGGCTGCAGCCGTTATCAAATGCTTTGACCTACATGTCTTGCCTACCAGGTCTGCCTGAGGAAGCAAAGGATACCAATGATTCAAGCACTTTGAAGGCTTAAAATCATGCTTTTGCTGGCTAGTCTCATGTAAATACTCCTGACTGGTTGGATTTTGTACTGGTATGCATACATTTGCAGAATCCATATATTTTTGTCTTGACCCTTGGTATCTGTGCTATATGGAAGTACAAAATATGCTAATAGAGACCTGCTGCTGTTTTAATTTTTCTCTTTAATGACTGTTTATTTCTTTCTTGTTTTTATCTTTTCACATGCTTTCTTTAAATCGTCTGCAAATCCCATCCCCTTCTGCCCCCAACACCGTCTAATTCCTGCGATCCCATCCAATCAAAATGCACTATGAATCCTCTGTGTCTACTCATGACAACTGGCTTGGTCAATCTCTCTGGTTGTCCTTCAAACCAACCAAAAATCCAAAAATTTGCTTCTATAAACCATATGTCTGCAACATCCACATGTAGATGGTTTGTAATTTTTTGGAGATCTTATTTTACTGCATCTGTTTCAATTGCATCCCAGCCGACGTTATGGCTATGAAATGTGCATGCGTTGTTTGACCCCAGCACACAGAACCCTCAACTCTGAGTGAGCTCTAAATTAGGGGGGGAAGTAGTTTTACTAATCTCTCTGCCAGTCACTGTATCAATATATGCTGTAAATATATATTATCCAGCCATAAATGCCACCCATGCTGCTCATCCTTTACAGAAAACTACTTCTCATTTTGTAAAGAATTTCCATAAACTGAAATAGATATCTACCTCTATCCATTTAGATTTGCCGTTCATTGTATGCACATTTACACACCCACATCCAAGATGGTGACTGGGAGAGTGAGTCCAAAGCTTTGCTGCTGTGAGAGGGAACAAGTGATGCATGCCGCCTCTCGCATGTCTCTGGCAGGAACTCTTTATTTTCCCAGCGCACACACAGAGCAGTGTAATACGTGCTGTATTGTAGCTGACCACCTGCATGTGCCTGCTGCCAGCCCTTTTCAAGCACAGTCTCAAACTGCAATCTTCTCTCTTTTTTTTTTTTTTAAGATTGGCAATTGATTGGACTCTGCATTAACTTGCAGATTCCGTAGAAATTGACGATGGCAATATGTATTTCTAAAGAAAAAAATTAAATTAAAAAAATTGCCACATATCTGTTCAGCTTGCACATAATCAGACTGAAGCGATACATGAACCACGAAGAAACTCACTCAGGATATAATGACCTTAGTTGGTCCTTCAACCATACTCTTGCTCTGATTTGACTGTGGCATCACTACAGTATGTCACATGACTTTGGCAGCCAATCAGGTGGCACACCAGCTGCCGCTGATTTACTGCCCTGCCGTGTATTAGTGCATATCTGCGTTTTGTGTGCTTGCTTCATATTTGAAATATTGCATTTTGCCTTGAGAGAATTAGTGCATTTGGTTGTCCTCTCCAAGAAAATCCCTGCACTTTGAACTAGTCACCACTCCTAACACAATTACTACAGTATAACCCAATTGGATGAAACTAGTCAGACTTGGATGATTTCCTCTCCTCTGTGTTGTTTCGTTTGGTTCTGTCTAACCCATATGAAAAGCTTGTTGGAGCCTTGCCTGAGTTTGGATTGCTTTGACTTGTTTGGCTCCTGATTCTTTTGTTTGTATTGAGTTTGAATCTCCCTCAGTTTAACTGTTTTCCTTTCCTTTCTTTTATTCTTTCTTTTTGTGTTTTGGTTTTTCGTTGTTTTATTGTTTGTTTTGTTTTGGTTGTCTGAGGAAAATTGTGCATCCTTTGCATTACAACTAACTTTCCCTTTATTCTGACCAAACTTCTCCCTCTCCCCGTCTTTTGTTCTCCTTCTTTTGTTTCCGTCCCCTCCTTTCCTCCACTTTCCTGTCCTCAACCTTCCTAATCCTTTCCACACCCGATTCTCTTCTTCTCTGGTTATATTGTGACGATCCTGTAGAATAATTTCATCAACCTAAGTTTCCTGAGGCTGTTCAGAGCAGCTCGCCTCATCAAGCTACTGAGGCAGGGAGAAACCATCCGCATCCTGCTGTGGACCTTTGTTCAGTCCTTCAAGGTTCACACCTAACCATACATACATTATAAATATAATCATATAAACGTCCAGTATTGTTGGTAGATATGTATATATGCATAGGTGTAGTCATATATACTATGTGCAGTATGATCATTTCTATCAAACACCAAATGAAGAATATGTCTCTCCCTAGGCGCTGCCTTATGTCTGCCTCCTCATTGCCATGCTGTTCTTTATCTACGCCATCATTGGGATGCAGGTGGGTGAGAGCTGCATGCTAAAATGCTCTGCTGGTGCTTTTGGGATACATTAAATAGGTTTTATAGGATAATGATGAAGAGGAGGTATGGAAGGAGAATGAGGATGATGATAATAATCATTAGGATTTGGTGCACAATGGGAGCTTATGGAGACAGCAGAAAGGAGTAAATGAAGTTGCTTACAGTGGCTTACTCCAACTTCTCATTCCTGCATTATCAAATCAGATTTATTTGTATAGCGCAAAATCAAAACAAAGTTGCATCAAGGCACTTTACATATAGAGCAGGTCTAGACCGAACTCTTTTTATAGAACTATTTGAAGAGACCCAACAGCTCCCCCGATGAGCAAACACTTGGCCACAGTGGCAAGGAAAAAATTCCTGAGGCAGAAACCTCAGGCAGAACCAGGCTCGGGGGATTCTGGTTTTCAGTGTCAACAGCATGTTTGTGTTCAACAGCTGTTTGGGAATATTGCTATTGAAGAGGACGGAGAGAGTGCCATCAACCAGCACAACAACTTTAGGACCTTCATACAGGCTCTCATGCTTCTCTTCAGGTTCGTGCGTGTGGCAATCCATGCTGTTATATTATGTTATGTGTATATGTATATTTTCGATTTTTTTTTTTTTTTTTTTTTTTTTTTGCTGTTTTTGTTTGTCATAGAAGTGTCTGAAAAAACCTCCTACCATTTTGTGAATTTGATGGTGGTTGTTTTTTTTGTATTCATAGGAGCGCAACAGGGGAGGCGTGGCATGAGATTATGCTGTCATGTCTGGGGGGTAAGGAGTGTGACCCCCTGTCAGGGAATACAGAGCCAGAGTGTGGCAGCCAGGTTGCCTATCTCTACTTTGTGTCCTTCATCTTCTTCTGTTCATTCTTGGTGAGCGCGTACTACACAATCCAGCAGAGTATAAATGTTGATTGTTTTTCACATGGCAACATGAGTTTTAATGACCTATTTATATAAATATAACATCCTGTAGCTCTTTTAGGTAGGTATTCCAAATCCCAAGAGGCTGAATGGGGGGGGGGGTCCCCATTTTGTTCAAATATGCTCTTCAGCATTTCTGCTGCACAGCTAAGAAAAACAAGAATCAATAATTCAGCTGTGAATAGGCAGCTTGATGTGTACTGATTTTGCTCCTTAAAATGTATTTCTCAAGCTGGTGACTTGATTGCGTTGATTTACTCCAGTGGTAACATCATAAATTCACCTTGCTACTTTTGTTTTTACATGTGCAGATGCTGAATCTGTTTGTAGCCGTCATCATGGACAACTTTGAGTATCTGACTAGAGATTCATCCATACTGGGACCTCACCACCTGGATGAGTATGTCAGGATATGGGCCGAATATGATCCTGCTGCCTGGTGCGTGGTAATGTGCATGCTCTCAGGAGCACATACATTTAAAAAAAACAAAAAAAAAACAAACAAAACTGCAATTCTTCAAATTATTCCCGTACTTGCATTGAGCTTTTTCCACACGCTGGGTTTGCACAGCCACACAGACGTGGCTTAGAACCTCACACTCAGACTAATCAAATCTTGTACATGTTTTAATATGCTTATTTACAGAACAAGGCCCAAGAAATGAAAGCAGGAACCTCTAAACTTTTTTTTTTTTTTTTTCAGTATTTTCTGTAAAATCAGCACATGGTATTTTAAGTTGCATATACAAAGACAGAAAATGAAAAAAAGCACAAGCATCAACCAGTTAATAGCTGCAAGGGGGCTGTAACGGACTGGAGTATAACCTTATAAAGCATTCGGTTATCTCTACCGTACAAACCCTCCCTCCTCCTCCCTTTGTTCCTCTTCCTCCCCTTTTACTGTAAATCGTCCTCACACCCTTAAACCTTTTCCCTTTTCTGGAATCTGCATACTGCCAAAAACTTCACTTGGCAACATTACACTCCAACCAAAACTCCCCCGTATGAATCTGTAACCTAAATATCTACTGGAGCATGTTAAGTTTCATAGTATCTGTATTCCAGTGCCTGTGTGTGGCCCTCGTGCTGTCCTCTAGACTACTCCAAACTGAAATTATGTGAAAGGAAGAAGAAATTAGATAAAGGAGTGATAATATTTACGTCTGCAAAATACATTACATATAAAATGAGAGACTTAAATAGCCACTTGTAGATTTGTAGAGACTAGACTTATCCTTAGAATAAATGTAAAATATAAATGGTACACCTTAGCAGTCACTTTATAACATGCTACTTCAGTGTACATTGTGTCTCTGCCATGGTGAGGAAATTAACTGTCTTGAAACTAACACAATATCTTTCAACCACTGCCTTACTGATTATGAAACGGAGACCACTGCACAGGACGCAGAAGACAGGGAACACCAACACATGGCCCAAACTGAGCGCATATTAAAGAGGGAGGCCATCTGTGCAATGCAAGCAGCTATTAAGCATTTAGCTGTGTACCCAAGCACATGCTTTTTTACTCTGTTAGCATTTCCTTAATTATATTGTGCACACATCAAGTTAGGGTTTGGACAGGAGAGAAAGGAATCTTACACCAAAGGAAGGAATGGGGGGAACAAAAGCGTAGATAGAAGATAGATTTTGTAAAACTGTTTGGCAGTGCTAAGGATCACATTTAAGTATGTGAGGCATGCAGTAAAGTGTCTTTATAATTTGTGTGTGAGTGGAGCATTTATATCAGTACATTTAGGTGCATAAGTGTTGAAAAAGTCTCTAAATTATAACAGATGTGTTGTAAGATGATTTCAGATACTGTGTGTACTTGTCAATCTTGTGCTCTTCCTCCCAATGTTCTCTCTTCTCTCTGGATATGAGTGTATGTGTGTGTTTTCCCGTGTGCAGACGTGTTTCTTAACTCCCTGTATTCTTCTTGCAGCGGGCGCATTCATTATAAGGACATGTACAGTTTATTACGAGTTATCGACCCGCCTCTCGGCTTAGGCAAGAAATGCCCCCATAGGGTGGCCTGCAAGGTTTGACTTCCATTGAAACAAAATCTCTCAACCACACTTGCTAGCCCCAGCATCCAGGAATGGAGTGAATGCCGCTTTATTTTCTTTCATTTTTACTTTTACAACTTATTTTCCACCATTATCAAATTGCATTCTGAACTGCTTAGAGAATGTGCGGGACAATGCAGACACCCAGAGAAGCATGTGAAATGCACTAAGTGAAATGGGAAAAAACACATTAAGAAGTTTTATCACATTTTAAAAATAATCATTTTTTGTTTATTTGTTTTTGGTCTTTTTTTTTTTTTTAAACAAATATTTTTTTCTTCTGCTTGTTGTGGAGCCATGGCTATACTGTAGCAAGCTACGGTTGCCCACTGTAGTGTTGCATTGTTCTTGGTTTTTGGGGGTTGGGGGAAAGAAACTGCATTGACTCTCCTTCCTCTTCCTCCCCCTCTCTCCTCACCTGAGCAGAAACAGCTTGGTGCCTGCTATCAAGCTCTGCTCTGCATACGAACAAATGCACGCACACAGACACACAAACGCACACACACACTATTACTCAGGCTAACATAACGTACAACGTTATCCTGCTTGCACAAAACTGTCTTTTGAAACAAAAGAGAGAAGTTTAACGTCTCAAAATCCAATCCTAATCTTTCTCCTGTTGTCTTCCTTCCCTGTTATTTATGCCCTCCGCTTTTGAAATGACAAACTGTTAGAGCGTACTGTTGCTCATAGAGGAGCCACACAGCCACGGACTCGAAAATCAGCCCAATGACCTTGTCTTTCTGCTGTTTTGTTCCTTTTTGTTGCTTTTTGTTCCCCTTCTCTTTCCTTCTCCCTTTTCTCTCTCAATCTCTATGATCACTATGATCTCTCTTTTCAACACTGTCCTCCAATCAATCTTCTCCTTCATCTCTTTCATCACTGTTTTTTTTTTCTCCCTTCTCCTCCTCCCTCTTTCAATTTCCCTTTCTCTCCCAACTTTTTTGTGCTTTTGTTAAACGGGGTGGTGGCTGATGATGCAGTGGCAGGATCAGTTGCAGGGAAATGTATGACATGCTGAGGCACATGTGTCCTCCACTAGGCCTCGGGAAGAGGTGTCCGGCACGGGTGGCTTACAAGGTCAGAAAGGACCCTATCGTCACCCAAGTCTCCTTTGGGTGTCATGGGTGGGGAGGGATGTGCAGGAGGGAGGGCCCAGGGATTTAAGCGCTCACCGTGGTGTAAACTTTAGTGTCGGTGTTCCTTTTGGTTCTGTTTCTGTTTCTTTTCATGGGCAGTGGGGGTGGGCTGATCGGTGTTGTGGCGTTGTGTGATGGTGGGGACTGGTGGGTGGAGGTAGCCAGGCAATTAGAGTTGCAGGTAGGTGGGTGGTATATCTGCAGGAGGGGACGAAAAGAGGGACCTTCTCAGCTCGTTTGCACCATTTATGACATACACACAAGCTCATTTACACAAACATGCACATTACAAACAATAGAGTTGAATAATAAATCTGCCAATTGAGGGGCAGCACTGAGTGTGTGAAAGTCTGCTCCAACATAAGCATCCAAGTATGAACACATGAATGACAAGACAAACATTTTGCACACACTGACACCGAAGCATGTGTGTGCAGCAGGGCTTGGAAGGTCTGCTAGACTTACGTCCTCTGACTCGTCCCATCCTGTGGATGGGGCAGACACACACACACACACACACACACACACACAGAATTAGGTCATATCAACCTACACGTGGATATTTTCTGTTATTTCACATGGTAGAGAGAGCAGAAGAGCTTGTGTAAGTGACGTGTTTGCCAGAGAGAGTCTTTGGTTGTCATACAGAAGCAGCTCTTTTTCTGTCACCCTTCATGTAGCAGCCCCAAGCCCCAAGCAGCCTTGTCTATCTGCAAGTCCAATCTTCTCTTTGTCCTTTGGTTCTGTCGTCAATGCAGTTCTATTCTGTTTCCAGCCCCCCCCCCCTCCCCCATCTCTGTATATTGCTTCCCTCACCATGCATATGCGCTCCTCCACCTGCCTTATTGCATGGCCATCAACCACCGACACGACCTCCTGCACACGTCCTGTCTGTCACATAATCAACAGAGGCACAATTCATCGCGCACAAATTCTTATTGGACAAAAATATGCAGACACAAAATGTACCTTTATGTTACCACATATTCCCAAAACTCCTCATGTGATCAGCTTGACAGTCATGACACACCATTGGCAGATCACTGTTAGCCTCAGGGGGCAGCCAGCCAAACAGCCTCTAGGCACAGGAGATCACGCCATTGCCAACCATTGCCCCCCCCCCCCGTCCTCCATCCTCCCCCACCGAAAGACCTGGGAAAATAGTACTGAAATTTCCTGTCACTGACAGTTCCCTGTGGATTTCAGAGCACTGTACAATGTATTATTTAACCCAGGCAAAATCTGTCTCTCGCTGTCTATATATATATATATATATATATATATATTTTTTTTTTTTTTTTTTTTTTTTTTTTTTTTAACCCCAACCCCTGCCACCGTCCATCCCTCATGTGCTCTCTCTTTTTCTCTATCTTTTGGATTTTGCCCCCAAACTGTTACTCCCTAAAAGCCTCCTCCCTGCTTGCCCCCACCTCTACAACTTATCATTCATGGTTTTGGAAAAACATGTCTTAATCTGTCCCTTGATAATTATTACTGGAATAATTTTCCAAAAAGACATCATCTCTCTGTTCTAAACCTTTGCTACCACATTCCTTATTGTAAAGTACCTTTCCAATAAGTAAAATCCAAACCTGACCTTTGACCCTCCCATTAGCCCACAGAACAATGACCCGTGCAGCACCAGTGCTTTAACCTTCAATTTTCTCTGTCCTGAAGAGAGACAGCAGAGCCTTCAGGCGGGACTGCTTCCTTTCAGACACAGCCAAATAAGAGTGGTGGTCTTATTTCTTTTTTCTTTTTTTTTTTTTTTCTCTGCATCATTTTGTCTTTTGTCTATTTTTGGTCACCCTTTCTCTTTACATGCTCCAGCTCATGACCTATTGATTTTTATTTTAGCTTTAGCTTTCCCCCTTCAGCTCTTATTATATCTGTTTTCTGGCAGAATAAACATTTCTTTTCACCTCAGATTTCCTCCATACACTTTGATTACGGTCACCTGAACATTAATGCATCTTAGCACCAGAACAACACTTCCATGGTGGCCTTTTTTTTTTTTTTTTTTTTTTTCGAGCTTGTTTGTTCTTGCTTCCACAGAATGCTGCTCTCTCTCACCTATTAACCTTTACGTCTGTGCCCATTTTTCACACATTAGACATCAAATAATTAGCGATAGAGTGAGCTGCTCTATTGCATCAGCCAAACCCCATCGTCTTAAATTTTCTTCCACCCAAGAACAGCCACAAAAATGACCTACAAACTCACTTTAATGTTGTCAACAGAGTATGCTTTCTGTGTACGGCTGCGCAGCTGCTTGTCCTGTGAGGCATATTGTGTGCGCATCGCATGCCGCATGACGGGTGGGATGTGAAAGAAGGGTTTGGGGGGAATAGAGATTTTTCGAAATAAAAGCTTTAATGGCTGGATTAAAATGGGGTTATTCAGTCGGGATGAGGGTGGGGAAGCATGATTTGCTGCATGTCTGGGTTCTTGCTGTCTTCTGTCACCAAACACACACAAACGTCACTCTGTAATCTGTGAGTTGTTGTGTGTCTATGGATTGTCTGTTTGTATTACAAACCAACAAGACCTGGAAAGGATCAAACCAATGCACAAAAACCAAAGTGTTCCCCTTCCTTAGATAGGCCCTTTGGTTGTTTTTGGTTTATTGGTTCTCTGATCATCTGGTCTCTGTTGTTTTCACTGTGAACCTCCAACCCCCAGAGGGAGCTGTGGATAATAGTAACTGCTGCTCAGGCTGTCTTCCTATTTTCTCAGTGAAGACTCAATATTGCAGTTTTTCAAAATTACACCACAGTCTTTTTAAATGATCTTGGCTCTCATATGTCCTTTCATACTACTTTTCACACTAGTCCAAAACTTTTGAATCTCTTAGTGATTTTTTTTTTCTCCTTCACTTCTGCTCCTAAAGTCAAACATGTATGAAGTGAGCTGTAACTGATGACAAATCAGTTGTTACACGCAGACATAAAGACTTTGATCCCACAGCAGAGAATATGCACAGCTACCTAAACCTCCTTTATCCAAACCCTTCCCTTATCCTTGTTCTCTCTTCCAACCCTGCCCCCAAGCTCAATAACCCTTAACCCCTTTTCACCTGGAGGTTCCACACACACACGCACACACACACGCATACGCACACCCCGACTTGACACATGAGTTTCTCACCACCTACCTTGATTGGCTCCCCCACAGAGGCTGCTACGTATGGATCTGCCTGTTGCCGATGACAACACGGTTCACTTTAACTCCACTCTCATGGCCTTGATCCGCACAGCGCTGGACATCAAGATCGCTAAGGGTACGGAAGGTTTGGAATCCCTCTTACCTTCCTCAGTCCCGTTTTCACATGCTTTCTTCCCTTTTTCCTTATCTTTCCTTGTGCTGCAGCATTGTCTATTTCTGTGCTGTGAACCCAGAAACCTCCAGATCTTCCTGATGCTTCTCCTGTTGTATCTTGAGTACAGTGTGCTTTTTATGACAGCAGATTGAGTGCGTGGCATGTTTTGCTAGGTTTTGTGTTGAGGTCCTGTGGAGTCAAGGTTATTTAAAAGCATACAGCTGCAGTTATGAATTGATCATTGCTATTATTCTAACCTAACTAATAAAAGCACACTTCTTCTGTCTGTGTCTTCATGTTTGTATGTCCTCTCTTCTACCTTTTTCTGTGCACTTGTTTAATGTTCATTTTGTGTGTGTACATGTTAATGCGTCTGAATTTTATTTGTGTCTATGTATTTGGGCATGGATGTCCGTGTATCTGTGCTTGTTTCTGTATGTGTATGCATGTGCGTGTTCGTTGAATATGCCTAGGTGGTATTGACAAGCACCAGATGGATGCAGAGCTGAGGAAAGAAATGATGGCAATCTGGCCCAACCTCTCCCAAAAGACTCTGGATTTGCTGGTTACGCCGCATAAGTGTAAGTTGCAGAGTGTGGGTGTAGACGCAGCAACACGGCTTGGAAGCTGCCGCCCTGTGCCACCCAGTGCTCCAACATTGTTTCTCTTCACGCCACCTGAGGACCGCTTCTCTCAGTCAGTCTCTGTCACTGCTGCACCCTCTGAATCAGCTGGCACATCACCTCACACATGCATGCTCACATATCTATAAGACATGACGAGTAGATTCATATTGGCATTAGGAAACACTAGCAGATCAAAGCAGGCTGGACATCTGACAAGTGTGCGTTTAAGATATGCGAGAGCCAGCTCACAGAAGGCCTGCATGTCATAAAACAAACGGCAATACACAGACACGCAATAGCTCATCCACTCACCAGGGCAGCCCCACCACCACTTCCAGCTCCACTTGTTTGTGCCTGAGATCAGAGGGTGCCCAACTATAGATCAATTCTCTATAGATGTCTTTTCACTCCAGGGGCAATCAGCTCTGTGCACTAAACGACACTGCTGTACATGATTTAAAAAAATTTATATATATATATATATATATATATATATATATATGTGTTAATCACACTGAGAACAAGTGCACAGGTACGGAGGCCTTAGTTGCACAACATAGTAGTTGCTTTAGTTTGTGAAGTGCATGATATTTGCTATAAATGTAGGTGTGAGCAAGGAAATGGATTGTGTATCAAGCATAATATTAATAACCAAGTCCAAAAAAGTCATCTTCAATCTTAACTGGCTATTGCATATTTTATCATATTATTCATTTCTGTTTATTTTTAACGACTTGGTTAAGCTTTTGTTGATTTTGTGATCTCTTGATTACAAATTCTTGGAAAAGCTGCATCTTGTGCCTTTGTTTGGTATTCCATACCAAGCTTTATCTGCTATGCAATGCAATGCTTTGATTGCAAGACTTTACCTCAGACAAATATGAATGGTATATAAACATAAACAAAAGTTCCTTTTAAAAGCAAGATATGTTTGTTTTTTTTTCCTGTTAAAGTTATCTGTTTGTGAAAAGACCAAATGCTCAGTGTTCATGTGTAAGTGAGAACTGTGTGTAAGTCTAAGAGTGTTTTTCTGTGTGCATGCCTCACCTCTTTCTACCATTTCCTCGCGCTCAGGGTCCATACCAAAAGGTCTAATCTTGCAGGGTAACTTGTCATTCTCTCAGCAGCGACAGACCTGACAGTGGGGAAAATATACGCTGCCATGATGATCATGGAGTATTACCGCCAGAGCAAGATCAAGCGCTCACAGGCTCTTCGCGATGAGCAGGTATTTGCTGTCTCAAGGACAATAACCCTCTACTCAACCTGCATCCAACCCTTAAAACTGAAAGGCAGACTGACATGCACTGAAATAAAGGCTGCAGGGCTGTTGCCCCTTTCATACAAGCCCAGGCTGTGACAATGAGTCTTCATCTCACTCATCGAATAAAAGCTTAAAGGGGTGACCACAGAAACTCCACCATCCAATGCAATCTGCAGTCCCTTGTATACAGTATGAGCCTTATTTGATAGCAAAATAATGCTGCCACCTGCTGGCTGGTGTTTAATCTGGTGTTTATTATTATTATTATTTATTATTTTTTTAGCATTGGCATTGATCAGAATCAAATGGAAACATAATTCATGAGGTGAATTGCTATCAAAACATTTCAAATGACAATAGAGGAGATGATTTAGGTCTTTCGAAGTGACCACAGGTGGAAATGTTGTCACAGCCCCCAGGTGCTGGAGGCTCAGCATCATGAGACCCCTGATACAGGCTCATTTTGCTGAGCTTGACTCTTCCTTGTGTGGACTGCCTGTGAAAATACTATATCTCCTCACTTCCCGTCATCCATGCTTGCAACCTAGCACTGTGCCCTGTCCTTTGGTTAGCACACTGCCCAATGATTAGGGAGCTTCTGCTGGCAGAGACAACCACCTTCTGGATTCATTTAGCTGTAGTGCATCATCTTGCATCATGAATCATGAAATTGTCCTTACCCAGTTTATTCAGCCAGCATTGACCGGAACACTTGCATTTTACTTCTCATGTAACCACCTCACTCGGGTCGTTGTTTTACCCACTTGCTCCTCCTTTCCCTTCTCCCCCAGCTCATACCGCATATCCACATCTCCTCACCTCTCCGCCCACTGCAGACTGCTGCATGTCTTGACCTGGGCAGTAGGAAAGGGTTAACATATGTCATTGCAACACACAGTGTACAACTTCGGCTGTGTGTCATGATCCAATAATGTCACTTGTGCAGATCAATTAAACAACAATCCCAGCGTTAAAGGTGCATGCGATAATATTGTATTCAGTGCTCGCCACATGTATGAGAGAGTTGCAACTGTTGGGCTTTGAATAATGAGAATTAAAAGAAAAAATTACGACATTTTAGGAAATAAAGATCAAAGATCTTTTTTTAATCAGCTTGCATGTATAAGAGGTTGGTGACCACTTTGAAATTGAAATGGTGATCCTGTTAGTGAGTGGCTACTTAAGAACCTAATAGATGAATGACTGAATGTAATATCTCATGACTCATTCCACCGTGCATTTCACCTGTTATACGTTCCCCTCCACAGGATTGTTGCAGTGTTTATCTGCCCTGATGTCCTCTATCCCTGCTTTAAACGCAACCAATCTTTATTTGCTCCCTGCTTTATCATGTCCAGTTCTTTTTCCACCACTGTGGAAACATGTTTTTTTTTTATTATTTATTTTTTTAAATGTAATTTCTTGATATGATGGTTTACATTTTTGTAATGCAGATGGAGAAAGTTCATCAGACAAAATCCAGAATAATTACTGTTGTTCTGTTTAATCTGACCTTGAGCCACGGAGTGGTTGAATTCCACCGCTTTTTTTTTTTTTTTGGGCTGAATCACTTTACTGGTTAAAGTCCTGACCTGGGCACCTAAGAGGGAGCCTTGGCCCCAGAACACACCCATCCCTTTCTCCAGCTAGCTGCTGGGCATCAGTTGCTCGAAAGCTACCGATGGACTCCTCTTCCATTTTCTCTTTTGCCTTGCCTTGCTTCAGCCAGTAGCCCCATTTCTACATCTCCTCTTTTCCTGCTCTGCCCATTTTCCCCCCATTTCCCTGTCAGTCTGCCTGATAGCTGGCGACGGCCATGTTGTATATCTCACACAGAATCGAACGCCATTACTGTTTCAGCGCGTCGAACCACCTTCCCCTGCCCAGGATGGGGGCCCAGGTCTTAACAATGCCCTCCCTCCACCTGAGACAACAGAGACAGTCAACAGCCTGTAAGTTGGATGTTACTTGCATGACTTACATGCAGGAGAGGGTTTGTTGGAATCAGACCAGTTTAAGAGTGTGTGTGCGTGCATGTGCACATGCCACAGGCCAGTGGAGGGGGGGATCCCGGAGAGCCATTCATGGGTGACAGCTCGTGCTCAGGAGATGTCCCAGAAAGTTGGCAGCTGGAGTCCCGAGGGTCACCCTGAGGATGGCCTGGGAAGCATGACCAACTCTCAGGTATAAAGCTCATATACACACACACACACACAGACAAGCTACATCCCTGTCATGAACCAATACATGAACAAATACAAACACAAATGCATTCAACATTTGTTTTTAAGTCATTTCATTGTTACCAAATGAACCAAACCCAAAGAACAGCTGAGTACAGTGAGGAATTGAAGCTCAATCTTTTGAGAAGAAATGTGCTATTCACAAAACGTGTGTGTGTGTGTGTGTGTGAGATAACTGAGGTGAAAGTAGACATGGAACAACCTGTCGTTGATCAGGACATTGACTGGATTCTAGCTACTTGTTTTACAGTCCCTTCCAATTCAATTGATATCAGGAATATGATTGTATGTGATTTGAAGGTACCCTGCCGGTCAGTGGCTCCTTCCCAAAAATTGCATGTAATGTAAAATCTTGAGCTTCTCTCTAGTAAATAAGTCTTTGTTAAAGGCATATTCATACCCATCAATACAGACAAAGACAAATCTTCATCACATGATCAACGCTGAGCTGATCTGCCCTCCTCTCGTTCCCTCTCAGATGCGCAGATGTCATACTGTCCTGTCCCTTCTGGTTTGTTGCCTTTTTAATTTCTACTCAGCAGGTCATTCTCATCTCTAGCAGTTTGCCTTGTGTTGATTCGTAGGTTTCCATTGATCGATTGGCTCCATTTCCCAAACCTGTGTTGTTATGCAGTTTTGTTTTTTTTTTTTATCTTTTGATGGGTTTCTCTTTCACCCACTCCTTGTTTCCACATTTCATTAGGGGCCAATCTTGCCTCTGTCCTCAGAGTGGTTTGCATCTCTGTCTTTGGGCAGTGAATCCTCTCTGTTTGTAAATCCTTCCTCGAGGGGCGAACAGGTTGCTGTATCAGTCAGCCCTAAAACATCAAGGCTTCAGAGGCCTGGAGAAGTTGAGAGTTGAATAGAAGAGAGTGACTGTCAGTTTCTTGAAATCCAGCTCAGCTGATAACCTACTGTTAGCTAGAGAGAAATTAAATTAAATCAATGATATGACAACAGGCACAGAGACAACAGAAGGCTTTATAGCAAAAAATTGCTGAACACTAAAGCTTATCTACTGAGATGATCAGTGAGCCGAAGCTGCAACTGAGAGTTTAGTTATATTTTACTAAGATTCTTTTTAATTAAGATCTGCTATTTCAAAAACAACCATGAAAAAGGGGTCCACACAACTGCATGTGAGCAAGAAAAAGGCCAACAAGCACAGCTGCTTCCATTCCTCACTCAGACATTAACATGGGAAGATTTGTGTGACTAAAAAAGTTAAGGTTGTTTTAATTTTTACACAACCTCATTTACTACCTACAGTATAATGTATCAGTGCCTGCAGCCAGTCTACAGTGCCATCTGATCACTTGTGTTTTTCACGGATCCTTTGGGCTGCATACGAGTTTCCTCTCAAATCCAGTCCTGTTGTGACTCACAGGTGGCTCCAGCTGGTATACATGCCGTTAAAAATTGAGTATTCGTCTGTAAGTGATTTGAGACGAAGTTTTGGTGGCAGATAAATTTTTGACAGGAGACAGAATAAAATTTAGTTTGGAATATATGCGCAGTCTTGCTCACATAAGACCCAGTTTCCTCCCAGCCTCTTCATCCCACAATTTAAACAGCAAAGAAAAGAAAAAGGTCAAAGACACTCACCATACCAAACTCTCCAAATTCTCCAACTGATGACTTTTACCTTTCTGAGACTCTCAGTTCTCTGCTTTCTTTGGATAACAAACTTTCCCACCTATCCTCCTATTCCCTGTCAGTTTTCATAGCAGCCAGTCACACCATCTCCTGCTCTCCTGCTCTGTTTGCAGACGGTAGAGATGAGAGAGATGGGGCAGGATGGTTACTCGGATACTGAGCACTTTCCACCAATGGAAGGCCATGGCAGAGCCGCTTCCATGCCCCGCCTCCCAGGCGACAATCAAGTGAGCAGCATTCTCACTTTTCCATTCTTTCTAATTTCCCCATTGTGTATGTCCCTCATCTCCTTTTCTTCAAATTTATAAAAGTCTGACTTGTTGCTTAAAGACCTCTTTCTGTGGTTAAGCGAATTCATGTTGGATTAAGTTTAGTTCAGGGTTCAAGGGATTTCCCCCAAAATTAAACCCACAAGTGACAACTGCCAACAACTGGATTATAGTTTACACTGGGTCATAAGGTCCCCCCGAAGAGCAACCGGTCATGTGACTACCATCCTATCATGACAGTGTTTCTGGCTAAAACATGGTGATGTTTTGCTGAAACGCTGAACTCCAAACTTGAATTTAGATGGACCACAGAAAAGCAAAGTCAGACTTTCTTCCTGATTCTTTTGTTCCCATTTTTTGACTGTGGTCGTCCCTTTTTCAATCTAAAACACTCATCCATTTTATACTGTTTCATATCCCGGTGAATATTCTGATTGTCATATGCAAACACTAATCTACATATACATGCAAGTACACACACACAGACACACACACTTCTACAGTTCCCATTATTTCCACTTTTTTTTTTTTTTTTCCAAAACCCTAAATAGTTCTTCTGTAGTCGTTTTTGTACTAAACTGTCTCTTCCTTCCTATCAAAGGTTGCGCCTGTGTTGACGTTTTCTTGAATTTTTGGGTCTTGATGTTTTTTCCAACCAGGTCTAGAACTAGCATGATTGGGAATTGTGTGTGTATGTGTGTGCGCGTGCACGCCGTATAGGATGCCGTGTGCACAAGTTAGTGCGCTGTGTATAGTATAGTAGCGTTTGTGCTGCTGTTTTTTCTGTTTTCACTGTCTGTGTCCTGAATCTCATACTGTTCCTGACACATTGTGGTTTTTCATTTCAGTTGACTGTGTGTGTGTGTCTGTTTTTGAATAGGCATATCCATTTGTGTGTGTATTTTGCTGATTGTCCCCATTGCTGTTGTGACCTTGGTGTCGTTGATTGAGCATTTTCATGGTGACTTTGTCTATATAAGGCGGTTTTGGCACCAACCACTGGGGTAAGTCTTTCTCTTCCACCTTCACTGCTGCTTCGGTGTCTAATCAGACTCTTTCTCTGTCCCTCTTTCCCCTTCTGTGTCCCTCCTTCCCCTCTCCACTGCTGCACCTCATCTCTTTTTGGGTTTAACCTCCAACAAACACTCCTTTGTTTTTACTTGTACTCCTCTGTCTGCCTTTTCTTTTTTCATTCTGTGTTGTATGATTCGTGTCTCCTGACTTTTATTTCCTTTAACTTTCCTCTTCCTCCCTTCCTGGTTCTATATGTATTCTCCATGTGTGAACACACCATTGTTGTGTGTGTGTGTGTGTGTGTGTGTGTGTGTGTGTGTGTGTGTGTGTGTGTGTGTGTGTGTGTGTGTGTGTGTGTGTGTGTGCGTGTCTTACCTGTGCTCATATAGCAGCGGAGGAGAGGAAAACAACGTGGCAGTAACCTCAGTGTATGTACCTTGTCTTCCCTGTCTCGTGTCTCTCTCTCTCTCTAAAACACTCTTTTTCTCTCTTTTCCACTGCCACACTCTTGAAATTTTTTGTTTTCCTCATTTGTCACGTCTTCATGTTGTGTCTTCATCATTTGTTAAAATGGGGGGGGCTCTGTAGAATTTATAAGGATAACCCTTTTCAGCATGACCAAGTCTGAGGCCAGCCCAGCTTCCTTATCCCAGCATCCTTTTCTGTTATGCACTTAATGTAATGATAGTTTTGAACTGGACTGACCTCTGCACGTCCCCTCTCATCATCAACAGTCCCTGCCACTGTCTTGTGGCCTGTCTCCCCCTTATTTCTCTCTCTCTCTCTCTCTCTCTCTCTCTGCTGCTGTTGCTGCTACCTTTTGTTTTATGTTTCCATGCTTTTGTGCTCGTCTATAGTGATGTTTTAAGTGTTTTCCCTGTCTGTCTCCATTTTACATTCACACACATCCCGTTGCATGATGCAAGTTTGTTTGAGGTTTGTTGAACATTGTAAGTATGCGTGTGTGAGTATGCGTGCACATGCTTGTTGCGTGTGTGAGTAATGAATTTTGGTGTGTGTGTGTGTGTGTGTGTGTGTGTGTGTTCTCTCAGTGCTACTCCTATGAGGCCAGATAAACCTGTGCCGACCTGTCATTGACCAGTGAATTTGTCTAATACACAATAACTTGGCATGGTCAGAAGGATCTAGCACTGAAGTAGCCCGATATAGTTTACATGCCCAGGTCAGCTACTTATGCCAACATAGGCTCTGTCCTGCTGTCCAATCTCAGCGCATGAGGCCTCAGCACTGCAGAGGGAAGATCTCATGTGGGATGAGGACTTAGGACAACCCCTATGTACTGCATGGCTGAAGGAAAGCACGCTGAAACTAGAAATAGTGCAGCCTGGAATGTGCCATGTTCAGGGGGTTAATGGATGGTGATGATGGAGGAGAGTTGCAAGTTGTACAGACCCTTCTATCCCTTTTTTCTATTACCAAGCAAGTTACAGAAGCATGAAAGGCATGGCCCTTTGCCATCATGTTTTATATTTTATTATTATTTTATTTATTTATTTTTAATCCCTCTGCATCAGGGGTCGGCAATTGCTGTAGCTTGAGCCCTGACCAAAGTGTTCTCATATAGAACAGTTTTACAGGTACATATGCCAGTGGTGCGATCTGTCTTTTTTATATATATATATATATATATATATATATCGATCTGGAAACATGAGAAATTAATTCAAGTCCGCACTTGGGATTCGAGGAAATCAAATTTAACCTTAAATTAATAGACTTGCAATGCAACTAATGTGTACAACAATCAATAAGCAACCTTTCTCTCTGAGAACAAAAGCTAGGTAATAAAAATAAGATTTTTTTTTTTCTTTATCAATTGAAATGTTGCGTTTTTCCTATTTGAATCGAAATGGTAAGATGTAGTTGAATTTGAACTGTGACTTTTATTGTTATTTTTTTTACCTATCAGGTATTTATTAGGTAGCATCAGGAGCCACCTGCTTAAAGATCTGTTCAGTATTGTGGTGCAAAGAAGCTAAAAAAAGTTTTTTGAAATTGGTTGGTTAAAGAAAAAATTTCTGCTGAAAAAATAAAGAAAGAAAACTGTTCTTGAAGAGTCTAATTATGATGGAGGGCCTTTTTTATTTATTTATTTTTTGCGCTTTTTGCCGACTCCTGTCCTATAAACTATACAGTGTCTATATTTTTTTTTTTTAATGGCATGATTGGAGCCTTATTACTAATGTGTGAGTTTATGCTTTGGGATGGGATGTGGGTTTGCTTACAGTTCAAGAAACAGACCCGCACACACAAACATATTCATAGTTCACAAGAAACTCGAACTTCACAAGTAAAGGAATCTCTTCTCCTTGCTTCTCCACTTTTCTCTCTGTCCCTCCTTTGGTGGTCTCTCGCTTTCTCTCTTAGACCATCAGTGACAGCAGTCCCATGAAACGTTCGGCCTCGTCTCTGGGCCACAGCAGGACTGGCCGTGGCCACAGAGACAAAGGTGGGGCAGACAACTACAACATGGACCGTGTAATACCTGAGGAGGGGAGAACTTCCAGGCATGGACACAGACGAAAAGACCGGAGTCACCGTGCATCTGAGAGGTCCCTCTGTCACTACACAGAGGCTGACACAGGTGGGAAAGACCACGCATAAACAAACACCCAACACAACAGTGTGATGGTTTGAAAAATCTCATTTTAATACAGTAGAATACTGCTGAAGGAACATAACAAAACAGAAAGACAGAATTCAAATGTATTTCCTGTAGGACATGCAGAGACTGGATGAACAAAACAGAATGACATTTATCGGTTTTCCAAATGCGAAGTAAACGCAAAATATGTGTACGATCAAATACTGCCATGATGTTACGTCACACCATAGTAATTTTAAGTGTTTCCATGCTTGATCCCAATGATAACTGTTACGCACACCATCAGGCCTGGGCACAGACTTGAGCACAACCACCCAGTCGGGAGACCTCACATCCAAAGACAAGGATCGTGACAGAGATCGTGGCCGGTCCAAAGACCGTAAACACCACCACCATCACCACCACCACCATGGCTCTGTGGACAAGGAGCGCTACATAGCAGAGCGAGGGAGCGAGTATGGCCACAGGCACTCCCGTGACAGAGAGCATGACCGGGAGAGAGAAAGGGAAAGAGACCGGCGCTGGTCCCGATCACCCAGCGAGGGACGTGACTGTATGCCGCACAGACAGGTGGGCTTCAGGGCACTTGTGTGCATGTAGCATTGATGGGGCACATTTTCAGTGTTAAATATTACAATGTGGAATATAACACAGGGGCCTCTAGTTTGATGGTGGTTAACTGATGCGCTCCGCCGATAACGTCCTGGTGATGACAGCGTTTGTAATATTGACGAACTTTGGGTTACAGTGTGGCAATCGTGACAATGATGTGTCCTTATTACACAGTCATTGTTGGGATGCTGTTCTCAAATCAGAGGCCAACATGTGTCATGTTCCCTGAATAATACACAGCTGTGTTCAAAATGGCAAAGATAGTATGTACCCCATAAGTTCATTTGTATGTACATCTACTCTTGGCTTTGACTCTTGACTACATGCACACAAACATATGCATTAGTGTGGGTATAATCATGTGAGTACAAGTAAATGTTTCTTAAATTAAGTCATTGTTCCAACAATCAAACAAATATGCATAAATATGTATATTTGAGCACCTGACTGTTGTCCCTATCTGCCCTGCCTAAGTGTTTTTGGACTGCTAATGTTCCCCTGTGCCCCTCCTCCACTATTTGTCCTTTTACAGCATCCTTTTCTAAGCACATTACTCACATTTTGGACTATTTTTTAACAGCTTGAAGCACTTAATTATGATCTACATTTTCTTTTGGGATGTACACCGTTCAGTTCTATGTGTCAATTTTTGTTTTCTTAATGTTAAAAATAATGCAAAGGACTCTATTTAAATGGGAGGATATAGTTTCTCCCTTTTGATTTTTTTCAAAAAAAAAAAAAAAAAAAAAGAGTTTGTAGAAGTCAGCATGTTGCATACATGTCACACAGCTCACCTAAAGTTTGAAACCAAAAACATTTTATGTATGCTTACGTACCATATTTATCCTGTACCACATTTGTTGCTCCAGAAATCAACCCTTTACCCTTCTTTTCTCCTGTCGTCTTTTGTTTTCTTTCCTCTGCGTGACATGTTGCTTCTCTATGTATGGTGCTGAAACTCATCTTATTATCAACATCTGCTCTATTACTTTTTGATGCCTTTCATTTCTCTCTTGCTCTCCTCCACTCCACTTACATTGTGACTGGTGCTTTTATTCTTGTTGCTGTGGTTGTTGTCTTTTCTTGCTTTTCTATGTGGGCTCTCTTACTTTCTCTCTGCCTCTGTATCTTGCACTCTCTCTTTCTCTCTCTATTTCTTTCATCCTCTATCTTTCCCATCCTCTACTTTATTCTACATGTTCTGTCCTTGAATTCGTGGTTCGTTTCTTTTATTTGCTTTATTTCACTTTTTGTGTAGGGCAGTAGTTCGGTCAGCGGAAGTCCTGTCCCCTCAACTTCAGGGACCAGTACGCCACGTCGAGGCCGCCGACAGTTGCCTCAAACCCCTGCCACACCCCGGCCCCATGTTACCTACTCCCCTGTGGTTCGTAAGGCCATGCCCACACCATCCGGAGGGCCACAGGGCAGACCCCCTGCCCCAGCCCCTCGCCGCTTTTCTCCTGAGCCTCCCCAAGGCCAGGGCCCTCCCCCCGCTGGCCTCCCACTAGCCCACCATGGCCCCACCCGCCAAGGTCATCATCCCCCACCTCGTTGGGGAGACACAGGTGGAGGGGGTGGCTCCATGGAAGGAGATAGCTGCTTTTACAACCAGGACTACCAGGACTATGAGCCCCACCATGAACCACCTGCCTATGAGCAGAACCCCATACAGGGTGGTAACCCCCACCCACATGCCCTGGCCAACCACCCGCTGCCACCTCCTCCACATCCACATAACCCCCATCCCCACCCACCTCCGCAGCCTCACCCTGTAAACAACCCTCACCCTCATCCCCCGCCCCACTCACAACCCAGTCGCACCTCACCTAGGACTGCCCACCATGCGCCCCCTCCCACCACTGCCCTGATTGGGCCTGTACAGGGTCAGGTGCAGCCTGCCGCCCAGCGTCGCCTTCCTAATGGCTACCGCTCTTCCTCACCTTCCACACACCTCCATGGACCCCCACATACTGGGCCACACAAGGTCCCCCCTCCAGCTGGGCATCCCAGAGGGCCCCGCAAGGGCCTGCATGAACCCTACAGTGAGACAGAGGATGATGACTGGTGCTAGCCTCTGGGGATGGGGGAGGGGCTTACAGAGGAAAAAGGAACTGATAAATGGACTGAATGATGACATTTGGAAGCTCTCAGCCAGAGCACTGACTGCCAAGGGATACCACAACCTATTCTTTCTTGTCTGCTCAATTTTTCCTCTCCTCCACTGCTTGGCATGTCCCAGGGATGGTGGGCTAGATGAAGGGAAATGTGTCAGGATGAAGGAATGGAACAAAAATGCGGAGGCAGGATCTGGAGGAGCAAAGGGTGTAAGAGGAGGTCGCAAATCACCTCCATGTTCTGCTTGCGTTTCTGTTGCATTTATCTCTTGATGCCAAATGAGACCAACCTCAAACTGCAGTTTTTATGGATGCAAGCAGGAGGGGTGATGGACACTAGTCTTTGTGTGTCTTAAATTATGCCTCTAGCAACGAGCTACAGCCACATACAAGATGTCAAGAGTTGCGACTCGGCAAAAGACACTTTACAGTACAGAGACAAAAGAGCGACCAGTATTTATTTATTTACTTATTTATTTATGGCCTATTAAAGCTAACATCAGTTAAGTTAGCTGCAGAAAGAATCAAATCCAACCCTCCCAACCACCAGTTGAATATTGATGAGTTTTATCATCTGTGTTTTTAAATATAAACAAAACTGACGACGAGTCCTCCACCTGCGAGAGGTGAGATGGATATGTGGATGGGAGAGTTGGGGAGTGCTGCATGGGGTTGACCCTCAGTCGTAATCTAGTGGGCATGATGGGGTGTTTCGGGGATATTTACCCCACTGATCCCTGGAGAACACCCTCCTGCCAGAAACAGTTAAACCGACCTCAACCTATAACCCAATGAGAGAAGAAAAACAAAAATATGGAGATGGGTTTCAGAGATGAAAAACCAATCAATAACTGTTTTCTGCAGTATTTCTTCTATTCCTGCAGCTGCTTCTTCTTCTTCCTCCTTCTCTTCTACTTCTTCAAAACATTTAAGCTTGAATCTTCTGTTGCACCCCACACAGCTTCGTTTTTTAGAATTGCGAAGTTGTACACCCTGTGGAATCCTGCATGAATGATATAAAAAAAAAAAAAAAAAAAAAAAAAAAAACAATAATAGCAACAATGAGAAACCTACTGTATGTGGCAAGGGAGGGTGTTTTCCTCAGTCCTTTCCGTTGTGGTCCTTTGGGTTTCTCTCTCTTTTTTGGGAAAATGCCTTTCTGTTTCTCTCTATTCCTCTCTCGCTCTCTACACGACATTCCTGTCTCTGTACCTACACTCAAATCAATTGACAGAGGGAGATTGGATGGTTACTGTATGTATATCTAGACTGAACAAAATTATTACTTTTTGCTTGCTTGTCTGTATGTTCTGTGCCAAATGCTTGCCACTGATTCAGCTGGAATTGCACATATTTTTGTGGAAGTAACATTTTGTAATTAAGGTGACAAATCCTAAAACAATATACTGGGAAGCAGGGTAAGCTAGGGGGGAAAAGTGGTGTCCATATTGGTGAAGAAGTTTGACAAATTAGTAATATCTCAAAGTCTTCCAGGGTTTGGGGTTAAAAAAAAAAAAAAAAAAAAGTTATCAGAGAGAAGAGACTAATAGAAAGGCAAAGGAAGGAGAGAAACTCTTAATCTTTTTTTTTTCTTTGTCACCGACTGTAATTATGGATGATCAGATACTATGATAAATTGGAATGATCACGATAATCAAGACAATGAGGCAGATACTCCATAGTTAATTTTGAGCTCAGCAAATCACTTTTCCAACCTTGAGGTACTTGCATTGTGGGAGTATGCAGGAGGGCAAACACAAAGCAGTAAATGGGTGAAAGAATACTTCAGACTTCAGACAGTGGATGAACTTTTTAAATATCCTTACATGTCTTTGCTCTGAAAGAGTATGTTCTCCCACAGATGCTTTAAAAAAAAAAAAAAAGAAAAAAAAAAAGAGTTCCACCACTTGTGACCTTGAGGTGGGGCTGTAGCACTAACAGTGTCACTCTATTTCACCTCAGATTCGGAGCTGTTACACACCATCAGTGCACAGGAAAGCTCATTCTCTCAGCAGTAGAGCTCCTCATCCGTGCTCACCAGGCGTCAACACAGGTAGCACAGTTCAGCTGGGTTGGAAAAACAAGTGTGTGTCACATCATGGTCCTGGGAAATGTGTTATGTGTTCCACTCATAGATCTTTATTTTGATCTTGGTGTTTTTCTGTGGGCCCCAAACTAACACTGTCACTGTGTGCCACTGTCGGCCCCGACATTACCATTACCATTGTCACTTTATTTCTTTACCTGACCAATCTCTTTCCCGGAGGCCTATCACATGTTGACCAGAGAATGCACAGAAAAATAGAAAAGAAAAAAAACTGCCTATTAGTGTCTTTCCAACTTCAGTGGAATGTCACAGACAAGTATTTTTTCACGTCACTACACTTAAGATCAGAAAGCACACTAGGTATGTAGCTCCTGGTTGTGGTGTTTGTGTGTATGTACATGGGAGAGTGTGTGTTTCTGATAACTTATGGGGATTTGTTTTTTTTTTTTGTTTTTGTTTTTGTTGCTTGCTTAGCCCTTTTTTTTTTCCATTTTCAGAAATCCTTTAAAAATCAAATTATTGTAACAATCCTCGACTGTGTGCGCGTGCGTGTCTGTGTGCGCGCGCGCGAGAACGTGTGTAATGTCAGTAACCCCTGAATGAAGCAAACCAACATTCACCATCCATCTTTGTCGATGCTGCAGTGAAATCCACTAACATGCTGATTAACCACACAATCTTCAAAAAGCAATGTAAAGCCGCTACTGAGAAGAAAAAAAAAAACACAAAAAAATTCAAACAAACAAAAAAAAACGTTTTTATGTACAAAAGATTAAAAAAGGAAAAAATATCTAGTACCAGAAATGCATGTGCTATGTGCATGCCACACCGTGGGTTAACAGTCATCTTCAGGACATAAAAGAAAAAGCAGATTAATGAATTCAGAGGAATAAAAGAAAAAGATATATAAATAGATGTTTTTAAAAAGCAATGTTTCCTTTTTTTTCTTCTATTTTTGAGAACAAAAAAGGTTAAAAACTACAAAAAAAAAGTCTAAAGAATAAGAGAAAACACAAAAGAGACTTTGGTGAGAGTCAGAGTCTCGTTTGTTTCCTTCTGTTACATGGGTTTGAGGCACAACACAACCATGTTCAGGACACCACAAAAAAGAACTTTTTAATGAAAAAAAATATATAGACAAAGAAAAAGAAAGTGCAGTTCAGAAGATGGTGTATTCTCCCTTCTACTTTTTGTGGGGGTCAGGGGGTGCAGGAGCAAGCCAAATCTGATGATGTACTCATTACAACTGGCCGTGGACACCTTTGATCTCTCACTCACTCCCGCTATTTTCTCTCTCTATCTCTGTCTCTCTCACACTCTTCTCTGTCGCACTCTCAACCTGTCTCACCGCTATTTCTACCAGTGCATTTTGTAATTCCAAACTGAACTCTTCCTTAAGAATAAAATCCAGAGAGAATGCACATGGCTTGGCCTCAGTTTTTGTCTGCAGTATCTGCAGGGATGTGTTTGTGTGTGAGCTGAACAATAACCTCGAAGCCCCCCAAAAACAACCGGTAGGACACGAAAACTGTCTGCAGGCCACGAACTGTGCATGTAGTTAAGTTACCCAAAATGGGCTGAAAATTTGTGTAGCACAATTAGCGTGTGTGTGTGTGTGCGCGTGCGACAGAGCAGTGATTGTTGGAAAAGTAAAAATAAAAAAAAAGTTAAAGCAATTGGAAGAGCCAGACATGTTAAATGGGAACGCAAACAAGCGTGAGCATGTGTGTGTAACCACATCCTTCTTGTAGTCTGTATTTTCACAGGCATGTCCAGACGGTTTCAGACACTCCCCTCAGCCCCCTGTTCACAGACTGGGGGCTCTGGTTTCAACTGGGAGGAAAATGAGCAGCACAGTTGGGGCCTCATATAGTGGTGAAAGGGGGGGGGGGCTCACAAAGGCACTTCCCACCACATTCCTCCTTCTGTTTTCCTGGGTTAACCCCCTTCCCCCAACACAAACTGGCAGTCACTGGTGAATCCCTGTTTCCACTCCACTACACAACTTGTCTCTGTGAAGTGTGTGTGTGTGTGGGGGGGGGGGGACTGCATTCCTAAACTTGCAGCCCGACTTTAACATGAGAATAATTAAAACAAATTTTCTTCAATATATAATTGAGTTTGATCTTCACTGTAATCAAACATTTAGAGGAAGTTTACTGTAAGCCCATCCGAAAGAATGATGCCGAATAGTTCAATGAAAACTATTTTTGGTCAGAATTCAACTTGACTCTAGCCGTCAGGAATATTTGTGCCCCCGTCCACGCTCAGACGTTGAACTCACCCACAGTCTGTATTCTACTGGCTTCACTGGGAACCCTGACTGTCCTGTTTGGTTGGCCGGTGGCTTTTACAACATCCCCCAACACCCCTTTTTCCTCGTCCCCTGGGACCCCAATCCTGAATTGACCCTGCTTTTGTTCTGCAAATCAGAGTGGGGGATGTGAAGCTGTGGGGGAAGGAAACAGACTTCTTCACACCCAAAACCAAAACAGTTTCCTGTCACACTAAAACACACGTAGGTTTGTTTGTTTTTGTTTTTTCAGGTACCCAGTCCCAACTCGCATCATCCACCTGACCTGATGTAGCAGTCTGTTATAAACATCACATCACTCCAGATTGACTTTGAGTATAAACGTTTAATAAATACTGAGGTAGTTGTGGTCATTGAATGTTTTACACTTATTCAGTCAACATGTAGGTCCCAACAAAAGTTCACAGTTTGCAGAGAGGAGGCTCGGGAGCCTCGACAGCTGGTGGGAAAAGTTGACAAAGGCATTTGAAGGGCCAGTCTAGGAGAGCTTCTTCCTGCAGCTGAGGCCGTCCCTGCCGTCAGCTGGCCCAGATCTTGGCCACCACCTGGGGATAGTGGGTGGTGGGGGGGGAGCACTTCCCTGGTTTTTGTCACATTCCCCGGCCTGTTAAGAGTCCCTATAGCCGCTGACAGGACACACTCTGCGGTGTGTTTATCTCAGGATTTCCGGGGAGACTCATGTGGATCCGTTTAGGCTCCTTCAGGTCGCGTAGGAAAGATTCTCGCCTTTTTCCACCGAGGCCGACCGGAGGGGAGATGAGGGGGGAGGGGGGGTCAGCACGCTGCGATGGCCCTGTGGACAGGCAGGGGGGCCGGGGGCGCTCCCAGGTCACTGCTGCACTTCACATAGTCCATAAAAACCGAGCTGACAAAGAGCTGCTGCGGGCCGCTCTGCTCCAGCCTGGCCCTCTTACAGGGCAGGAAGTCCGGCTCGGCGGCCGCTTTGCCCCGTCTTTTCCGGGACTGCTGCACCGGGCCGGCCGGGCACCGGTTCTCCTTGTTCTCCGTGTTCTCCGCGACCGTGTGCTCAGAACGGGAACCTCCAACCTCCTCCCCTTCGCCGGGTGCGGTCCGAGGCTCCGTGGGGACCAGGGCGGCCGCCTGGGCCGCGTGGTAGATGTCCCGGGCCGATTTCATCACCAGAGTCAGCAGGAGGCTCCGCTGCAGACGGAGACCCCCCCGCTGGCTGCGGGAGCTGTACAGTTTCCCCAGAGCTACCACCATGATCCTCTTGGCCTCGGCGCTGACCTCCATGTCTCCGCTTGTTTTGAAGCTAGTCCAAGAAAAGCAATCCGGCTTCGGTCTGTAGGATCAGCCTCTCCCCGCTGGTTCCTCACACACACACACCACGGCCCGACAACCGGACGACTACTTATCACCTCGCTGACGTCATACCGCGGCGCCCCGCCCACCGAGAACTGCTCCAGCAGCAAAGCTGTTTAACTTAGCGACCCAGTCCGAGCTAAACTCACAATAAAGGATCACAACACTGGGGAATTAATAGCAGATAGAAATGATGGAAAAAAGAGGCAAACACCAACAAAAATATTTATACTTCATGTTTGCAACGAAAACATGAACAGCGGAAACAATGTTTTTTCCCAGTAATGTGTATAAACCACGTAACCTCAACTGTGTTTATAGCTGATTTCTATAATCAGCTCTAATATATGTCTTATATATTTTATAAATGCACGCCAACCTAACTGTAAAAGCAATCTCAGTGATTTATAGATATTTTGCACAGGTTACATAAGCATGTGGAAAGTTTTGGACTTTGGACTGGCAGTCTCCCCACCTACCGCAGTATTTTTCCAAAACTAGAGCCACTTCAGTCATCTATATAGCTCCACTATTGATATGTCCCTCGGATCAAGGTTTTACAAGGTATTACATGTTTGAATGTTGCTTTACACAATTTGGCCTTTCAGTTTTTATTTTGATCTATCACTTTCCACACGGCGGGTATCTCATATCTGCCATATCAGCCAAAGATGTAACACTTTGCTGGCTTCAGTCTGCTATCAGTATCTTTAAAAGTTTTGTGCAGCCCCGAAGCGAGTCAGGTTGTCACCTCGCCACAATTAGCTTTGCTGATGTAAAAAAAAAAAAAAAAAAGGCGCACGTGTTGCTGCAGTGAACTTTAAAAAGCAATCACTCTGCTGGTAAGTGACTCTCACTTAATCCAAGCGGTAACTGTAAATGTCTGTCACATTGAGAAGTTGGTGGACCTGTTGTAAATCATTTCCAAATGTACATATCACAAACTGACTGCAATGCCCTCGTTTGCAAACGCCAAAACAGTAAATGTCTAATCCTTTAAATGTGTGTTTCTTCACTAGGAACGGATGCTACTCCACTTCCTCGGTTATCTGGCAGAATCAGTTCGGCTGCTTGTAGTGGTCTGAGTTGTTCTTTGGTCTCACCCATCCCCCAGCATGCTGCTTCCTCTGGCAGTAAAAAGAAAATTGGGGGAAGGAGGGTGAACGTGAACAGACAGATGCCCATATTAAGCACATCCTGCTGCCGTGGTACATACAGAGGAAAACCCATGACGTGAGTGGGAGCCCTCATTTCCTGAAGCAATTTAAAGCAACAGCAGAGGATTATGTCAGGCCCAGCCACTTCCCCTCAGCCCATATTTGGGCAGTGGAATCCATTCCTCCAGGTTGTGCACCGATCAGAAACTGTGCCTTCATTTTATGGTTTATTAGCAGCTAGAATGAGATCTGTAAATATGGTGGAAATAAAAGCATCGATTCTGCTTGCAAATTTTGGAGAGATTACAGCATATTATTGTTTCTGATGTGGCTGGATTTCAACAAGAACAAAAGAAAGAAAAGAAATTGCAGCAAAAAATACCAGAAAACACATTTCTAATAAATATATGGTGAGAAAAATCTATAAATCGCTGTTTTGGGAGTATGCGATCTTCTCTGTGAAAGGGAAGTGAAGCAAAACTCAACCTCGCTGTTGGAGTAGTTCACACCGAGGCAAATCTGTGACGTAGCGCCATCCAGTGGTTCTGTAATGGTATTGAAGAAAAATATAAAATTGAATGAAATTCACCCTGAATGTAAAAATCTGTTGTCCGCTCTGAGTTCTGCATGTTCCAGGCAGTGGCTCGTCCATGTCCCAGTGGGCACGAAGCTGGATGCGCTTTCTCCCATTCTTGCTCTCTGAGTTGCTGGGACTCTTGATGCATCTGCAGAGTTTCAGGACAACCTCTCCGCTGGCCTGTAGCAGTGCATTCCTACTCAAAATCTTCTGCACACCTTAAACTTGTGCTAGCCAATGTTCCTCCACTAGGGAGCAGCACGAAACCACAACATGCAGTCAAGGCCACCGCACATTTCTCCGGACTCACCGTTGAAGGCATTGGCAAACTGTATTTTTGCTTCAGTTTTATTTATTTTTATTTATTTTTTTTCTTGTGCCATTTGGTAAATTTGTTTCATTAAATGCTTTCCTGGCCCGATGATTGATAAATGCATTATATTCAACGAGCATATAATCCATTATATTAAACGAGCAAATAATAAAAACAAACCAACCAGCTCTAGAGGCTACAAGAGGCAGAAAACCCTCCTGGGGCAAAATTATCGGAGTCGTTATAGTAATTATGGAAACATGCCAACAATTTCCACAGTAGATTGAGTGTATTATTATAACATATTATTGCAGGTTGAAAGGGGGAAATCATTCTATAGGAGGGAAAAATCGTTTTCACAGTTTTATATATTGATCACTTTATTTAAAATGTTCTCTTGTCCTCAGGTGGAAATATTCCTCACAATGGACAGACAGACCACCCAGCTGTAGTGCTTCCATCAGCGCATCAAAGATGGAAGTGTTGCTGGGAAATGGAAATTTTATAGTGCAGTCTCTTCAGTTGCTTTCCTGCGGTAAGTTGTCTTGACACTCTTTCAACACGAGGTGGTGCAATAATGAGAGCACATTCCGCTAAAGGCTACACTTTGCCTTTTTCTTTACAAGCATGGCTTTCCTTGAACCTTTGCTTGCTTTCAAATGTAAATGCCACATAGTGAGTTAGTGCTTTATCTCATATGGCCTATTAGCAAAAGATTCCGGTGAATTATTTATTGACTTTGTCACATTTGAATAATCATTTGCGATCCCATAAAACTGTTATTTTCATCTGATGACTTTGTTCAGCTAAGCCGGCATGAATAACATTTATTGAGTCTCTTCTTGGTCATTGAAATCTGATCTTTTTGAAAGTAGTGGCAAAATTGCTGATTAATACTGATTATTGATTTAATACTTAATTTTACATCAGGCCTTGACTTTGAGGAAATGTAAAAAGCCAACATAATATTCACAGTCTAGATGGATATTTCTAACTTAATCGTATAAATATATATTTATATATGTAATTATATTATTATATTCATTGGTTCTCTCTGTACGAAAAGGCAGAACAAGAGATACAGCTGTGAAATCTGGCCTGATGAGGCAGCTTTAAATTCTACATATGTAAAGTAGTATACAGTACATGTTTCAGTTCTGCACAGCCTCGTATCGATAGTATGAAGGCAAAACTTTAGCCAAATGAAGGTTGAAACAACTGGGTGAGATATGTTCACAAAGCATGAAGATGACTGGTCATACGTGGCAGCCTCCAGCTGCAACTACTGAAGTGTGTATTCAAGAATAATCACAAATGAACACAAATCAGTAGGTTTATGGAAATTATTTAACAGTATGTGTCATCGAACAGTGTCATTTCACTGAGCATCTACACACACACCATCTTAATATTACTCTGAATTAATTGAGCGTACAAATAAACCTAAATTAAAGTTAATATTTTAATGCACAGTATCACATTATCATTGAGCGTAGGCCATAATAGCACAGTTTTACAGTAATAAAAAAGGAGTCTGACAAAAATTGTTACAAATCTTTTATTAAGATATTCATTATTTAATCCATTTCGACATTTTTTTTCTATGATTTGCATTTATTTATTTTACAGTTGTTAATGTGCAATTACCTTTGATAATGTTGGGTCACAGTTACAGGGCTTTCACAAAGTTATTGGCACTTGGAACACAGAAAGAATAGGATGAGCAGTACAGGAGGTCAACTGGAGCTACAGGTTACAGAGGGCAAGGCGCAGGGGCAAAGACATGGGCAGACCAATTACTGCAGAGGTTGTGAAGAAGCGCTGTTTCTAAGTAAATATATACCTCATGCTGCGAGTGCACAACAAACAATCTGCGCTCTATGTGTGCATCTATATATAATATACAGTATTTATCTATACATGTATATAATCATATTTATATATGTACTGTTTAGTCACAAAAGGTTTCCCATGCCATGCCACACCTTATCCATTCAAGTGTGTAGGTCTATGTGTTTTGTGAAGTGTAAACATATATGCTGAATGGTACAGAAATTACATTTTGCTTATAATGTACTGAAAAAATAAAAACAAACAGAGGACTGGAAAGCCTTTTGTTTTCAATTGTACATAAAATAAAACACAACCACGCTTGCATACCAATTGCAGATGAAGCTCAGTGCAAGTTGGTTGTGAGTGAGGGAGTTTTATTAAGTCATAGAAGTAGAGTTGGCCCTGAAAGCTGACTGTGGGTAAACCCCGACATTCACCATAACCATTGTTATTTCTAATTAGCTGATTAAACTGGTAGGCCTTAAACCAGCGTTGTGAAGCTACGTTCATGAGGCAGAACAGCAGGATATTCTGACTTTGTCAGCGATGCGATGACTACTTATGTATTAGGTTGTTGCTTGCGCTGCTGTTTGGTGAGAGCAGACTAATATGGCTTCCTCGTAGTCAGTGCTGGTTCACTGATGATATTTCGGCTCTAGTCAGCAGCTTAGTACAGGTGATTCAGTAGATACATGTGTAAAATGGTTATGATTTGAAGCTAATATAGCCCTTGTTACTTCATACTCTACTCTGCAGCACTTCAAAAGCCATGTATTCATCTTGTTTTTTTCCTATTTGAGACTTGCTGTCTTTTCTAAGAGTGTCAACGGTAATTTTATCTGGTTTCACAGATACTCTTCTAAGGGACATAGTCAATAAGTCAGACATTTGAACAGTGACTCAGAAATTTTTGTTACTGATCTTATGGCATTAGGAGGAACACTGACAGATTTTAATTTTGCATTAATCTAAATGATAAATATCTCAGATGTATTTAATTGATCGATTGGATCTCTGAAAACTGTCTACATCAAATCCAGAAGCCCTTGTGATTGAACATGAACATTTGTGTCTTGGTCCTTTAACTCTCTGTTCACAGCAATTACCTAAGCATCTTCTAATGGATATATTTTTGAAAACCTGAAGCAAAGACTTGTGGGGCTTTCAGTTTGATAATATTCATCTTTAAGTTCGAGGTATTCAGTAGATCATTTGCTATACTTATAAATGGATGATGGTATTTTTAAACACAAGTGGCTTGAATTTGATTAGATTTTAAGTACAGTAATAATAATAATAATAATAATAATAATAATAGTAAAGCAGAACTTTTGAGCCCTGATACAAAAAAAAAAAAAACACACTTGAAAGTCAACAAGCAAATGAAACAGATTTAACTATAGCCGCTGATTTGCCTCTTTCTAAAACGCATGGATAAGCTTGTGGAAGTGAAACATGACACCAGCTGCATGAAGGTCAGGAAGTACAACAGTCTTCAGATACTGAGGAGGTAAGTGCTCATGTGGCATCTACAGTCAAATGCAAAATTGAGGTTTTGTTGTTATTACCCTTACTGAATACTTACAAGGTACTGCATTGTTGTTCTTTCCATATATCTCCTGGTCAAAGCACCCAAGTAAACTCAGTTTTAGACTTTCAAACAATAATGAAAATAGGTTGCGCTATATCTACCATTCCTATAATTAACTTTTTAATAAGGTTGAGTCCACTGCCTTGTATAAAAAGGCATATATTCCTTCCCGGTTTTTACACTGTACCAGTGTTCCGAAAAATAGAGCCTTTTTAGAAATGCTTTTCCAGAAGGAGAAAGCAATCAGTCGTCTGTGAGAGCTTTTGAGGTTGTGAAAACATTCCTAAGTCAGACCCTGACCACTTTCACATACATCCACCAGCAACAGGAATAGTGAATCCCGTGCTCCGACCTCTGTCTACAAATCAACATGCATTCAAAAAGTTACTAGCAGACATTAACTTTCACATAAAAAAGGTCAGCTTCTGACATGTCATAATCAGACACATCAAGCAACAGAAAGGAGGAACACTTGGGATTTAACTTAACAGTCTTCTTGATTATTTACAGTAGGAGTTTGAGAGATTTTGGAATCAACAAACAGGGCAGACGTGGGGAAAAAAACAAAACAAATTCCATCTAAAGGGGTCGATTGCTACACAACATTTCTCAAAAGGTGCATGAACCGCTGGTTCTTCTCATTAAGGTGCAGAAACCTCCACTCTACCTATCATGGAAGGTGCAAAATCATTTCAAACTCCAAAATAAAACTGTCAGCCATTTTGAATTTTCCCTATTAAAGAGGTGGTGCATTAGAAACATGAATAATACATATCCGAGGTCACAGCTGTGCAATACAGACTCACCTTACCAATGAACTATGTGTCACACACACATGAATAGTACCATAACTATTTTCTTCAACTAACTTTGCCTCCTCCTGCACATCAAAGCTCCCACCAGCCTTTTGCGTTTTCACAAAATGTCAACAGTATTTTTCTTTTCAATACTTTTAGCACAAGTTGTCAGATCAATATAACTTTCATATTTCTGAAATGCTATTTTTGGCTTTTTGTTAAGGATCAAAACTGTGGGCCAGGGTTTTATCAGAGGAGGCAAATGTTACAGGTTCATAACCCAAGAAGAATCGGTTATCATAGACAACAGTCAAGCCAGCTGAATCAGTCTTATTATTCCTCTTAAGCCAGTGAACAGAAGATGAAATGCTTCAAATTTGGCAGTTCAACTGCTCATTCCATCACTCAGCACTGTATAATAAAGAAAAGTAGATGACTATGGGTCCTATGGTAAGACTGCTTTAATAAACTCCTTTTTCTGCAAAAATAGCACATCTCCTTGTTTGACAAGACCTCTTTCAATAAAACATGAAGATCGAGATTTTAAAACAATCCCTCTCACTCGCTTCACTCACGCCCTTCTAGGCATGGGCACTTGTATAAATATAGTTTGTCTTCTAAAAATATGACCATCTTTGATTACCTGTTGCCCTTCAGTTTTCTTTACAATCATCTCAATAAAAAGCTTCTCCCCTTCTATCTGGACCACTTTTTAGTTTATAGACAAACATGCTAAAAATTTAGAAAACATAAAGATGAGATATATTTCTACAGGACACCGTACAGTGAACCACTCTGGTGATATTCTCTGGTCTCAAGAAAGTGAGGTGGGGTGAAGCATATTTTTCAGGTGATGAGTGGGAGATGGAAGGGGAGGAAGAACAGGTAGTGTTAATTTATTTCAATAATGATAATGTATCAATCTTAAATTTAGATTATTTCCAGAGGCTCAAATACAAGATGTCAGGCTTGCATAGATATAAATGCTACTGACACCTATATTGAATATACTCTCCACCTCTACCCATAGCCTGTGCATTGGCCATCCCCTTCCTCCCCCAAACACCCACATGTCAGGGAATGTAGTTAATATGCAAAAGTGGATGAGCTTACACACCTTAAAAAGACAAGGGGAGGCAGAGGGCAGTTAGGATATAACTAACTCTCCCTTTCCTCAGCTAACTCCATTGTACAGTCATAAAGCAAAAATTTAAGTTTTCATGTCCTGGTTACATCAGGGCAACACCAACTGTTGACCCTAGCAGTGTAGTATAGACAGTCAAATATGAGATATCAGCGTGGGCCAAAGAGTGAGGAGGCAAGCAGAACTGGGGAATACTGGCATGTATCACCAAATTTCAACCCTTCCCCAGACACAGTGCTCAAAACAACTGTCCTCCGTCTCCACCCGCACCTGGTAGTGATTCACCTGAAGAGCCACCTGACTCCATGCCAGCACCGCCGGTGGCCTCCAGAGAGGCAGGGTCGAACGCTTGATCCGCTCCCAGGGTGTCGTCCTCTGTCTTGACACCATCAGGAAGGAAAGCGGAGTAGGCATCGCTCTCAGCCATCAGCAGCTTCAGTTTGGGGATCCAGCTTTTACGGACCACACGCCGGGCATTGGTGCACATGTCTGCTGCGATGGCGTTCATCTCGCTCTCTTTGAAGCTGGTGGCAAAGTTCTGGCAATAAACTGATGTGGGAAAGAAAGGCATGCAGAATTAATTACCAAGTTCCATCTCATAGCCTGTTTAAAACTGTCTGCTCTAACCTCAGCCTAGATGTTGTGAGCCCCAAGAAGTACTGAAAGTCTTTTCGAAGGAAGTTGCATTTAAAGACGTGCTTGGCTGTGGTGCTTACTCTTTTTGTGCTGTTATTTTTTTCAGCTGGAATACTTCAGCTTCACCTCCTTTTCAGGTGCATAAAGAGCTAAAGCAGCCAATGCTGTTCTTTGACTGACTGCAACACTGCAGCATTGCTGGAGTTTACTCATGGGGATAAACAACTAATCTGCTTCCATCTAACAGTGAGCAGCTTCATTGTTAATGGACATCTGCCAGAGAGCCAACAATTATATTTCCCAAAATTGAATATGTTTGATTTAATATAAGTAAATACAACTGTCTCCCTGATGTAGACAAGCTAAATAGAATTTGCAGGACTACTGTAGACCCCCAGGCCCTTATACTGAAATGTGGGTGAAACTGTAAATGTAGCAGCTAAGACACAGATGCAGCTTTGACTGTTTCACCCATGAGCTGCCTTTCATTATACACATTTGAGTACACATTCACCTTGTTTTTTTATATACCAAACATTACAGTAGCTACTTCAGTCCATCTCCTGTTGACATTCAGTCTCAGGATGAGTGTTGCCACCTAGTGGTCACTGTGAGTCATTACCATCCTGACAACATATTATCCTAAAGATGAGGGTGCAGTTGGAACTGGATGATCTAAAATCTGTATCTTGATCCAACACAACAAAAATAAACTTGAATGTTTGAATAGTAATCGATAGTTAAGAATGTGCTAATATAAATTATGCACAATGTGAATGTATGTACATGGCCAACATCACAAGCAAAACTTGAGATGTTTCGCATGCTTGTGGGCAAACACCCACACGGAGGAAAAACATGGATGCTCACATTTGACCGCATGCAGCACTCTGTTGTCCAGGGGCTTGCGGCTCGGGTCATTGGTGGATGAGCGGATGCCTGTTCCACAGCTGTTGGCCAGAGTATTCCTGATACATCAAAAAAAAAAAAAAAAAAAAAAACAATAAGACTCGTCCCAGAAGGGAAAACTAAAATAGTTGTTTTATCCCTCCTATGCTTGCAGACAAAAGAGAAAAAAAAACGACTTTAATTTCTATATTAAACTAAGCTTTTGCTGACTTTACATGAAACGTTTGCAGAAATAGACACAATCACACAAACAAACCGAACAAACCTGTCAAAGAAGGCAGCCAGCAGCCTCCTCAGCAGCACCTTGTGTCTGGTCCCTGCGCTCACATGACAGTTCATTAGCTGGGCCCTCGATATATACACAGAAGTACCTGCAAAGAGATGAACCACCAAACATCATCAAATCTTATCAGAACTTGTGACAAATTTACTGTCTCCTATTCAAGAGTCGTGCTCAAGTACAAGTTCTGTGGGTCATGTATCGTAATGAGAGAATCTACTCTTTAATTGAAATGGAGTAGTTGTTCATCTAGTGACATCTTTTTTAGTGATACGCAGTCAGTTTTTTCTCTGATGTTTTCTTCTGTTCTATTTTGAGATTGCATCTGAGTCACAGGTGAGAAAAAAAACTTTTTTTTATGATTCCCTCTCTCAGCCACTTGCATATTGAAAGGTAACCCAGCCCATAAGATAACAAAGACATTGTCACAGGATGTCCTTGACATAAACACAGTGAGTCACATGTGCAATAATGCCAGGTAAGCTGGACGCCACTGCCAAGCCCAGCCATTTGAGGACAACTTCCTCTAGATACCTGTGTGTGTGTGTGTGTGTGTGTGTGTGTGTGTGTGTTTAGACATATATACATAGATAGATAGATATATGAACTTTTGACCCCACCTAGAATAAGCACTGGATAAACATACCTGAGACTAGCTCTAGTTTCTCAGCAGGGTCTCCTTCCTCGTACAATTTGGGATGACAACGGTTGCCTATCTGAGCAATGAGTTCTGCAGGAAGACAAGTAAGATCTCGTCCTCGCATCCGACCCCGGGTCTCTGTGTGATCTGGTAGAGCCTCAACCCGCTCACCAGCAGCTGCAAAGACACAATATACACATTTAGACATGTAGAAAATATTTTTTACTTCCGAGTGAACAGTCCAATCTCTGTTCAAACCAGAAATGCATCATGGAATTAAATCATTGAAAATACCAGTAAAAAAAAATCTGAGCAGAGAATACAAAAAAAATCTTCCACATTCAAGTAAGGCAAGTAAGATAGGTGTTCACACAGAACACTGTTCATTCTTGCAGCTGATTTGAACGTATCATAATTTTACATCCATTACCTGCAGCTCCCATGTTGAGCATGCTGTACATTGTATACATATTGCAGATTTGCCTGTACTGTTCCTCAGCACATTCATCTGTTCCCTCTTCCTCTTCTTCATCATCATGGTAGCTGATTGGCGAGTCACTAGCGTAGGTACTCAGAGTGCCAGGGCTTGCACCCTCTGACATGCCGAGTCCTGCTGCAGAGCTCCCGTTGGTGCTGACACTGCCAGTGAGCGCACCGCCGGCCACCATGCCTGCCATGCTGGTAGTGGTGGCACCCATACCCATGGCTAGTCCGAGGGCCCCAGGACTCTGGATGGCACTGCCCCGCACTGCCTCCTGGGAATAACGGGCTGCCTTCCTGGCCCCGCCCCCTCCCCCTGACCCTACTCCACCTCCATCTCGGGTGCTGCCGCCCTCCCACAGCCGCTTGGCTACAGGAGTACAGACCACTGAAAAAGGGGCGGCTGCTTCTGGCTGGCTTGCCGGTTGCTCTGTCTTCACTCGTGATACCAAAGGGAGCGGCGTCAGGCAGGCGGCAGGCCGGGCTGCACTGTTATTGGTCTGTGTTACTGGGCTCTGGGGCTCAGATGTTGGGGCTTCTTCGGTATGAAGGCCCTGGGAGTCACAGCTGGGGGAGGAGACCTAGAAATGACAGCATACAGGTATGTTAGCATACATTGCGATATGGTATTGGAGCTCTGCCATTAGGATGTTTGTCTCCTCATAAATACAGTGTTAATTGGTTTGAATCCTTACATTCTGAAAACCTAAAAGCCCATTTTCACTTTTTCAGACAATATGTCCCAGTTACTTGTTTTGACAAGTTTCATGCTGAAAACCAGTTTAGTTGTACCTTGAGGAAGAACTCTGTGCCCTTTTCCATGATCTGTTGGATCTGCAGGAAGCCGGCAGTATACATGAGAAGAAACTGGTCCCCCACTGTCATGCTGAGGCGGCCTGTGTAGCAGAAAGCCAAAATCTGCTGAAAGCTCTGAGGCTGCACGGCTGGCGGGAGCTCCACTACAGTTGGGCTGGTGTCATTGCTGCTACCACCTCCACCATTGCTGCTGCTGCTGAAAAGGTCCCGGAAGTAAGAACTGCTAGCAGCAAGAACAGCTCGATGTGCCTACAACAAAAGAAGACAAATGCAAATGTCCTATGAGTATTTATGAGAGTAGCTCCGATTTAAAATGGCAAATTTAAAATTGTAAATTTTGCCTATTCTTTCACTTAATGATATAAAATGAATTAAATTGAATGTTTTGCTCAAGATCATGTCAACGCAGGGCACAACACTAATCATGAGGTCCAATCTCAGACTTCGAGCAGTGACACAGCTTAGGTGAAAGCTTCGAAGAAGTGGGCTTGTGGTGAATACAGAGTTCCTTGTTATGGAGGCAAGGTGTCATCAGACAAATTAACTTTACGAGGGCTACATATTGTTTTTATTTGCCAATACGCTAAATAGACTCCTTTGAATCCTTATTTTAGTTAGTGTAAGCACAGAGCTCAAATAATGAAACGAAACGAAGTAACAGAATAAGCTACACTTTTGGTGTTTGGTGAAGCCATGAAGAAGCAGGGGATTTTACCATCACTGCCATCAGCTTCTCCAGGTTTTCATTCCTTCTGTCAATATTTTTTACGGGGAGCTGATTTAAACGTGGAGGCCTCCTCTTTTCCACAACAAATGGACCAAGTGATTGAATTTTCATGTTAACTACCATCCCAGAGGGGCAGTGAGCAGAGCGTTTGCTCAGCTTGTTTCTTTGATAACTTATGATCAAGATGCTCAGGAGCTTTTTACCAGAAGTTGTATTAGCCAGAGAGGTTTCCTCCCCTCCAAAACAAATGGACCTAGTGATTGAAACAAAGCAGCAAAAGGCGGAACAAAGTAGTTTTTGCTAAAAATCTGTGTTTCAGATACAGTACATCTACAATACATCTCTCTATAACATTTTCTCAGGTAGTTTCTCCAATATGCTACGGTGCAGACTCTAATGACTAAAATCCCTATTCTGGTTAAGTTATATTTAAAATATGATTAATTGTGTGACATACACAATTTAAATGCATGTACACAGGGGACATACTGCCATTGACATAGGAATACAATTCATTAAAATACACAATTAGTTTTTGGACATTTTAATAAAGACAGATTACATATTATATTTAAGCATTTCAGTGTTTGTTTGAGCTGTAGAATATGTAAAAACTTTATGAGGGTGAAGACAATATCCATTCATGGACACTACAACTGGAGGCACAAAAATATTTGTAATTTTTTTGTAAGGAAGAGGAGTAAATTACCCATACATCACAAATGAAAACCCTCACACTAAAATAAATCAGTCACTAAAATCATTAAATCAATAAAAAATGATCAGTTGTTAGAGTGTCTATCATGAATTGTCAGCCACAGTAACAATGCTTTAAAAAAGTTTAAACACATAACTTATTTTCTTGCCAATTTTCGATGCAACAATTGTCGTTGATTCTTAAATCTAGTGTAATTTTCATGATGTAAACAATAACCTGAGTACCTTGAAGGCATGGCCTTTGACCACCACAGAGACATCGCAGTAGAGACCCTGCAACCGCTGCTCATTCAGACACTCTAAAACGTTATTGCCGAAGTTTGGGATCGCCATCTGGAGGGTCTGGGCCATGGTGCGCCTGCGCACACCACCAAAGGGTCTTGTTGGGGAAAAAAGAGAAGGAGAGTTTGAAAGGTTGAAAAGATTATGTTGTTGCACTAGATGACAAATTTATACTGCATACATATCCATGATGACCCATACAGTAGTATCTATTTAGAAGTACCAGGCTGTCGTTGTTTATACAGTTGGCCAATAATTGTAGTGTAATAAACATAACACCAACACAAGTGTAGTATTAAAACTGAATTAACCTGAATAATTTTATATCTGGGCTACCACAAAGCTATAAAGGACTGATCACATATGCATATGACAACTGCAGGGTAACTCGCACAACAAGTCTTTTACACTAAATGCACCCTTCTATGCAAGGTTACGACGCTTAATTACTGCTCTTACAGCAGTGTCATGATCTCAGGTGAGATAACTTGGGAAGATCCATTCACAACAATCCCTAAACACTGTTTCATCTTGTGCTAGATCTTTGGTAGGGGAGGGCATCAGCAGGAAATGTGAGGAAGAGGTGTAATGTAACATGTGTATGTTAAAAACAGAAAGCTCAAGGAGAACAGACCTACAACAAAACAGGTGAGAAAACAGAGTTCTGCATTAATGGAATGACCATATTTCACCAGTACAAAATAATTGTAAACATAAAGCCCAATGTTAATTGGGTGCATCTTTGTTAGAGACAACTAGTCACAAATAAGAATTACATCTCTTGGCATATCCATTTGACATAGAACACAACCGTTTCCTCACATTGCTCAACAGCGGGTTTGTGGAAGACTCATGTAGACGTAGAAACTTGAATCAAACTTTTGCTGAAGCTTTCATAAATATCCTCCATTGCATTATTCCTATATGTCCCTTCAGCCTTGAAGTAGCGTTGTTATTGCCAGGAGCAGTCTGAGTAAAAGGCTTTTGATTTTCTGTCTTCTACGAGCTATAAAACTCTGTGTCCTCAGATAACTGGGTCATGTTCTGTTATTCTATGTGCAAAAGTGTGTGTGTGGTCTCAGCAAACACCACATAGCATGTTTCCATTCACTTCTATAAACAGTGAAAGACAAACATACCCTCTTTCCCTGCACCCTCTCAAAGATGCCTATATTATACCTTTCAATATTGAACTGAACTTCCCTCTGGTGTGGCTATGAACACTGAGTGCAGACTATGTTTCTGTTTAAGATAGTCTCATGTTCTGTTACAGGATATGGTAAGACACAGTGCAGCTATTATACCAGAAAGTTTTTATTGTTCGATCCCCAAATTCTACTGAAAATCATAAGGATGAAACCACGTGTCAATAACAGAATTCATATGTTGAAGCATATATGCCCTGTGTGCCCTCAACCACTGTTTTACCCTGACAATATCAGCTAAGACTGCACAAGATGCAGTGATAAGCTTATGTGCATTTATTCATAAATAAAAAACCCTTACTTTAAACAGAAGACCATCCATTGGTGTACTCAATTGCTGTATATTCTATAATGTATACATGCAGATACTGCCCTGTGAATGTGCATGCATAGCCAATGCTTCTCTTCACCCGGATACTCTACCACTTAAAAAGTGTTGCATGATTGCATGCTGCAAAAACACACACAGAGATACATATCAAACAAAGACCATCCCTGATACCATGAGAGCAAAAATGATTGCAGCCCAACCTGTGAAAGGCATTTAACTAACTTTGGTGTAACTGACTGATTAGGACTGGAGTGAGCCACCCCATCATATCCAAAGCCTTTCATTTGGGACCTAGCCAAGCTCCAGGGTAAAGAGAAATGCTCTCTTTGTCTCTGTCTCACTCAAGCTCCCTCTCCCTCATACTAAAACACAGATGCGCACACACAAACTCAAACAAACCCACAAAAGGCACACTGAGTCACACACAGACATTAGACAATACTGCTTGTTTACAGTTTGGCGAGCTGCAGTAAGCACACATGCGTGCACATAAAGACACACAAATGCAGGGCTGAGAGCAGGGTGTGTTTGCACAGTTTGCCCTGACAGTGAGAGAGAATGTGACTCTGTGTGTGTGTGCGTGCATGTGTGTCTTTATGCAACAAGGAGGGGCAGTGGGGCCTGCAGAGATGAGAGGGATCATGTCACGTCCTTATTCCATTAAACATACAGAGTTCAGCAACGTGAAGAAGTGAAATTCACCCAAACTCACCCTATGACTTAGACTGCATACCAACCAGCCTGGAGAGGAAAGTAGGTCAAACATACTCCCAACATATTTAAGACCTTAGATTTTTGATTGTAAGCCTTAGGAATCTATATGTAGGGCTTATGTCATGATGGGGTAGCTTTGAACACAATTCTGGCCTCTACTGCATAACTACATTGAAATGGGCCTTGAACCCTCAAATTCATGTGAACTTTATTAGCATGGAAGACCAGGAACCTATATTAGCAAAAATGATTAAAACTGGGAGACGATTAACAGCAAATACACATCACCAGGCAAGTGTGAACAATCAGATCATAGGCAAAACAGTTGGATGCATTAACAATCAGTGCTATGTGGATAACTGGAGTCACTGGTGCAGCTGGCACACAATGCATTCCCTCTATAGGCATTTCCTGGTTCTCATGTGCTCATGCCTGCATGGCTGAACTGCTCCTATCAAGTCAAGACATACACAGGCCTGACTCCTGATTATTCTTGTATTAAAGGGAGATCCTGACTACCAAAGCAGCACAGTCATCAAGCTTTCAAACTTCTCAACTCCACATTTTGCCCGCTCCCACCTAATACGTATCCCCAAATTGCAGGCTTTCCGTAGAAATGTTTATAAACGGGATCGGAGTTTGGATAAAGGAGGAAGAGGAGGTGGAGGGGAGGGGGGCAGGTGACGAGCTCTTTAGCACACCGGGGAGACCGCGCCGTGTGCCAGCCTGCCCGCCGGGAGTGCTCCGCCGTCTGCTGGCAGGAGGCAGCGGAGGGGGAGGAAGAGGGGGCGACACGGGATGGCAGCAAACCACGGTGGTACCCGAGAGACGCCGACGGCGTGTTGCCGTCCCGTCAAATGACATTGAAGTATGTCCCTCTAAACTATCTCCGGCGGACCGGTTCTCTCTATTTTCTCCCTCTCCCCGGTGGCCGGCGGTGCTGAAATGTTTCATGCCCTCTCCCATCCGCGGCCGGCCGGCCTGCTGCTGCTGCTGGTGGCTAATGGCTAAGCTAACAGCACTGTTAAATATTTTGGGTTCGCCCCGGCGCACCATCCACTTCATGCACACTCAGCGCGGCCGCCACAATGTCAAGCATTTCCGCGATTAGTCCGAGCTCACAAGACAAACAACAACACTTACTGCCTGAGCGGACGAGGTAGCCGTGCTGCGACGCCGGTAGACGAGCCCAAATGTCGCTTATTTAAATATTTTGGTGATGGGGGAAATCGCTCCCCCTGCCATTCTCCATTCTACCGACATCAACAGGTCATCCCAGGACACGCAGCAGCTGAGGGCGAGCCAGACGGAACCAGTGCGGCACGGAGCGGGGGGGGTGAGGAGCGGGGGGGGGACACAACAAGGCACAATTCTTTACAACCGGCTGCGCCCCCCCCCCCCCCCAAAAAAAAACAAACAAACACAAAAAAAAAACATACAATAAAAAATCAGAGAGTGCCACTGCATGTTCACATATTTGTGAGAAGAGCCACATGAAGTCAACCATTGAACTACGAACCGCCGCCACCACACACCCCCTGCCCTGCCCCACGCCGTCTATGAAGCAGATGTCATCGTTTTGAATGGGCCGGACTTCAATAAAGTTTAGGACTGCGCCCACCGCGCACTTCCCAAACTTTTGCTGTCCCGCAGGCCTGTCTGCTGAATCCCGTTCACCATCGGTCTAAATCCACGGCGCAAACCACGGGCACCAGCCATCCCCGCCCCCGCCCCCCTCCGCCGTCTCCGGTGTGTGAATCCTCAAACGACCCCGGCCGGCAGGACGCCTCGCATACAGCAGCGAGACCGGACACTCACCCCCTGGCTTGGGAAGTTGATGTAGACCGTTGTTTTGTTTAGTTTTAGTTTGTTTTGTTTTTTGTTTTGTTGTTGTTGTTGTTGTTTTTTTTTACAGGAGGAGACGCAGCGCTCTCTCTCCCCTCTTTTCCTCGCTCCGGGCGGCCATTCAGAGTGAGCGGAGCGCCGATAACAGAGCCATCGAGGGCGGTGCAGGATCCCAGGGGACTGCGGAACACAGAGCCACCGATCGCACGGAGCCGGAGCGGAGGAAGACAGGCATGCCGCGCTCCCCATTCAATCGCATGGTCGCTTCGACACGGGGAGACTGTGGTCTGTTTGCGCATTGGCACGGATACACAAGCAGCCCCCCCCCCATCTGGATCTCTATCTTCCGCTCTCTCTCCGCATATGAGTGATAGAACTGGGGGAAAATAGGCCGCGCTTGTGTGTGTGCGCGCGCGCGCACTTTTAACTTGAGTGAAGTCAGCGCGCGCATTTAAAGGAAGATGAAGTATAAACCGCACTGTGCTATGACCCTAACACCCCCACACCCCCACACTCACACACGGTCTGATCTTGCTCAAACACATTTGGACCAAACTATGCTGGAGCAGTAAAGGCAAATATAGATTCCACCATCTGTAGGCCTATAACTTCGTTTTCTCATGTGAGGCTGGAGGTACAACAGAATATACTGTCATGTTGGGGGGCTTGAGAATACACACGATGCTTGAAACACAAGCATTGTGTGTATTATTCTACAAAGTATCAGATCTGTACAGCTCAGTGTTTTAAAAGATTTATTTTCAAGTGTATTGATTACCCTTACATGCTCGAAGAGTTACAAGGGAAATTTAACACAATTCTTGGTGATGCTATTGAAATTGGGCTGTTTTCTTGTTTGTATCCAGCCTACGGTGATAAAAGCATGTGAAACCTAAAGAAATCGACCACATTTTTTTTTTCTTTTTCTGTATTTTTAGCAATTTTGCTGTGGAGTAGAATGAAATGGAACATTCGGTGCCTTTTCATCGCCTTTAACAAATCTGTTGTATGACTGTATTTTATCCTGCCGTGCATTTATAAATGTATATAGAAATTTAATTTTGTTGTTTATACAAGTGCTTTTCATTATTTTCAGATATCAGAATGTTTTCAGGGAAAAGGCCTTTTATTCTGGAGTCATATTTATTAATGAAATGAACATTTATTAAAACTATTAAAGAACGATCACTAAATTCCCATGTAACAGGACATCCTCAGTTTGCTCAGTCTGATGTTTTCTCTTGAGTTAATATGATTTCACTCCTGATCAACAATGACCACACTGAAATGACACCTCAGTATGCCGCATTATGATGAACTGTAAAAATCAAAAAAAAAAAAAAAAAAATGTAGACATCATCATCACTTGCTGGTTTAGATTCATTTCAGATTAGAAGCTATATAAAATATAGACTGCAACTTGATGTCACACTAGTCATTGGTGGTCACTAAACAGTATCCCAAAGAAATAACAAATAGTTTGTATCCTTCGTTACACTTTGTTGGGAGGCCCAACATTGTTGTGATTTAGTACCCAAAAATGTTGACATCAAACCAGGAATTCGTAATATATGGAAACAGCTGATGCAAATCATGTTATCCAACATCATCTGCCTACTTTGGCGGACCACTAATGAAAATAGATGTGCAATATTACTTAACCATCAAATTACTTGTTCATTAAAGTGAAGAAAAGCTAGTTCTGAGTCAAACTGGAACTCTGTTTTGGAAAACCAGGCTAAAACAGGTTGTGGTTCACAGTTGAAGTTACCTCCTGGACATGTCCACCAAAACTGCCCTGCATGAATGAAAGGCACGCAGAGAGGCACGTCAAAATAAAACTTTTTTCCTTTTGTTATCTCTGCGGACTGTTTGGAGCTGAAGGTGCAGGGAATGACGCACCATTGAACTTCATGATTGTTTTGCCATGTTCCCTATTTATGATGCTGCTCAATTTGAGTTGGAATTAGAAATACTTTATGAATAATTCATTTAGAATTATCCACAGTTTTGTCATCATAGAGTTTGCAAAGGGAATTTTATTCAAATCTTTATGCAGAATAAAGCTGTTTGCTGTTATATTACTGTTTGGAATCTTATGTACTGTAATGTCAACATATGAAACAAGGTAATATAATTTAACACTTCTATTTTTTTTATATCAAAAAGAACACATTAAACAGTGATGATTTTCTTATCTTATATCTACAAATAACTTTGGCACCGTACTTAATTTATTATTATTTACTTAAGTGTAAGCAATAAGTTTCTTTGGTTAGTTGGTTGTAGTTGTAAAATTTAAAGTTTTTATTGCTGCTCCCTAGATTGTGCATCCCTTGTGGTTAATGCTTGATTGTATCAATATGGTGATGCCTCTTTTATGATATCTGAGCATATCGCCAAGGTAAGGAACCAGTCTAATGCAGACTTTGGCCAAATGAAAAATGTGCAAGAAGCTTATTTGTCCAGGAGCCTGTACCATAGTACTAGCAAAGTGAGGTTTATGCTATTCCCCAGATGGTGGTGCAGGCTTTTGTTCATTTCAAGGTTCAGCAGTCTGTCCATGAAGTTTCATTAGAAAAATCAGAAATTCTTACCTCTATCTTAAAACTGTTATTTTAGCCATTGGCAAAAAGACAATGTACAATTAGCCCATATCATGAGGACTAGCCATAAGGAAAGCCAAACCAGTGAGTCAAGCCTGCTCCACTGCAGCCTATCCTGGCTGTGAAGGAGCTGTTCACTGGGAGCTGTCTGGGCACTTCCACTCCACTTCCATATATAGTGTCACATAGATCTGTTGCGGGATAACTGTAACTGCGCTGACCTAGTCTCTTCCTTCTTGAGGTTAAAAGATACTGGGAATTGGGCCCTCAGTGGCTGATGTTGGCAACAAAACAGGACAGGCAGCAGATGAAGGTTGAAGGAGGGGGCCCTTACAGTGCTTTTGGATAACTGGGACGTTGCAGAGTCACTTAAAGAATGGTTATTTGTAGCACGGAGAAGTTACAAGTGTCATGAGACAGAATGAAACAGATCTATGATCGACTCAAAGAAGCTTAATCCAAGACACCAGGTACTTTTTCTCTCTCCCATGGCTGCAGTCAGCTTGAAATTTCAGAACAGGGACACAGTGTTACTGAGAGGATGACAGAGCTGCATAATTTCATTGCAACTTAATAACATTGATCTTCTAAAAGTGTGACAGTGACTTAGGTCTGCATGTTAGGATAGATGGGCCCACATAATGATGACCATTTTGTTACAATACTATTCATAAATATAGAAGATGTTAAGGGCGGCACAGTTGGATAGTGGTTAGCGCTGTTGCCTCACAGCAAAGTCTTAATGTTTACAGTTAGTGGCTCTGTCCCCATCTGACACCATGGTCCAGATCCATTTCATCTGCCCAGAAAATGTTACGATGACTTAAACAGGCAAATTTAGATATGTTGAACAAAAAGGAATTGGAATTGAATTGAACTGAAACAAACCGAAATGAATTAAGTTAAACCAATAAAAAGAGAAGCTTATGTGAGAAAAAGAGAACATCTTACTCATCTCTGTGTAATTTGACAGCTCAGTTTGTGCCACCCTCTAGAAAGCTCTCACAACAACTCTGCAGTATTTGAAAAAAATAAAAATGTATATTATGTGTTCTGGACTAAATATTTTGTGGCAGCAGATTTACAGAATAGTAGAATTCTGCAGAGCATACATAATATATCATTTTCAAGAAAATGTGAAGAAAACGTGAGATGGGAAGGTCAGAAAGGATGATGTGCAGATTCGGGCATAAGGCTAACATAGATGCCATATGTTATATTTTCTAGGGGTATTACTGGATTCCCCCACTCTCACTCCTGACAGTCAGTCAGACAGACTGACTGACAGACGACAGACAGGCGAAACAAGACGATTGAGATACAGACCAAACTCCTCTTATCAGTGTGCAAGAAACTGGTTAGAAAAGAAAAGAAAACAATAACACTGCATTTGAATTGTAGAACTGAAAAGTTGGAAAACTTGAGAAAAAGTAAAATTAATGAGGCTACCAGCAGAGATATTACTGACTACAAGGTGAATGAGACTTGAAAGTAGGAGAAATGACAGCAAAAGCAAATCAGCAGTCGGATTTAGCAAAGCCCTCGGGGGTTCAGGTGAGCTGATTTTTTTCTTTTCACACCAAAGGTAAATGTTTAGCAGTTTTGTTATGGTAGTTTTACATTGTATTGTTTCAGTGAAGCTCAAGTTTAAAGGTTCTGTCCCTAGTGGTTAGCAAAAACTGGCTCATGTAAGGTGAAGTGTTTGGTGTGCAGAGCAGCGAACCGAAAAATCATGCTGTGCAAAAATTAAAGACCAAGTGTCCGATTTAAGAGCAGTTGTGGGTGAGAATGCTGAGAATAATTGCATTGTCAACAACAGGTACAAATATGGTCGAGGCAACACTATTTAAATCACAGTTCTATGTGTGAAACCACCTTCTGCCATAGCTACTTTGGAAAATGAACACTGTAAACACACAAGGTAAATGTTCCAGCGGAATTAAAAATGAACACATTGATGAGCTGCAGCAAATTGTGACTCTTTCTTGACTGTCGTCTTCACACAGGATTAACGCCTGTCTTTTAAAGGTATTATTTTGCATACACGATGAGGCTTGTGTGTGTTAATGTATTTGCATTTTCTCTGTATTTTGCACAGTCGGATAAAAACGCCCCATATTGCATATTTATTCAGACAAAGGTGCCAAAATGACAGCATGCACTAACTTGCTCATTTGAAAGGCTCAATATTTAGTGTGCATCCTAAGTAGATCAGTTTGTGCATTTGTTTGTGTCTGATTTCAGGTTTAAACCTTTTTCACTGATAGTAAATCAGGACCTTACTGTGTTGTAGTTTTATGAATGAAATATGAATTTAGTTCAGAACTCTGTATAAGCCTGTACTTTTCATCTGTTGGTCTCAGTTTGAGTCTGTTCTCTCGTGTGTGTTAGCCAACTGTGCCCTGCATTTTTGGGTCTTGCAAGTTAAACATCAGCCAATGGTCCAAAGTGATTGGGAAAGGTCTCACCAAAATCCTCAAACTGAAGCAGCTGAATGCAAATTTTTACACCTGTGCTTTCCTCTCACCTCAAAATGTCATATGTATGCAAGGCTTTTTGGGAACATAATAGGTCAGAATGATAAAAGAGGTAACTTTAAAGAAAGTGAAAGTTCCATTAGTTTTTTTTTATCATTAAGCAGGGTGAGGTGGGATAGAAATACTAAGAAAACTATACTCACAATTACTCAACAGATAATTACACAAAGCCTGCATTCGATGTCACAACGTCACTCACTGGTTTGTGAACTTCTGTTTTGAAGCCCTGAGTTTGTAATTTCACCATCTTGTTTTTTCAAACCAAAAGAAACCATATTTGTGGAAAAAGGTGGAAGTGAGGAGGACAGGGAGAAGGATCTGACCTGCTATGTAATCTACGTCAGGCAGGTCGCAGTAGCCACAAACTAATGCATACCTTGATTTTCTGTCTATTTTCTCTAAATGGGTCCTTAAATGAAGAAGGAACATTATGTTCTTTAGAAGATGAAGTCAAATCAGCAGTTAACACCATAAAGTCATGAAGAGAACATTTGGAGGAGGTGTCAGATATCAGATCAGAACTCAGACCAGCTTCCTAATCAGATCTTTTGTTGTGATTTAAGTGTTGTGCTGCTTGCTCTATACCAAATTCAGTCAGATCATATAAATCACTTGATCAATCAGCACTTTCCAATTAAGAGAATTAATTCCTCACGTGAATTGATTCCTTGTTGCAGCTATAAACACTGTGTGTGTACATGAGCTCAGAAGATGAAGTCTGAGATCAAGTAGATGGTCATGATGGTGGTGATAATACTGTAATGATCCTGAGAATGACTGCTGTGGTTTTCATTCTCCACAAATCACCCTTTCGCTAAAATAAAACTTAATTTCCAGGTCAAAGCACTTTCCAGAACTGCACTGCTTCAAAATCAACTCAGCTATGGGAACTGTTCAGTAAAACCTAAGTCTTCCAGGGTTTTCCATTGCTGATGAGGAAATAGCGCTCCTGAATTTGGATGGATGTGATTGTTACCTGTGGCTGGTTTATGTGGGGCTGGTGAAGGGGTCAAAGAAGGACCTATAAGGAAGAGGCCTGCTGTAAGAGTCGAGGGTAAAGGGGTAATAGACAGGGAGACGCTCTAAGGCAGACTGCTGGGCACGGTGCCCTGCTTCCCTGTTGCTGGCCCCTTGGTACTGAGACTGGCAGCAGCATGCTGTGACTCCATCCCAGCAACAGCGTCACAAATTTGGGCTGGCTGCCATAGGATCCCCGGCCAATCAGGGCACACACAGTGCCAGATTATCAAGAGGTAGCCAATAGTAAGCCTGGGCGTGCTCAGTCTTATCCCTCCCAGATGTGAATTCCTTTAAACCCACAAGGTACACAAATGCAGACCCAAACATGCAGGTCCACCTCAGAGTTACTCGTGTGTGCACACATTTATAGTGACTCTGTGTGTATGCGTATAATGGAGAAGAGACATACAATGATCAATGATGTATTGTAAGTAAACACACCTCTGTATCATACCACTGACTAAGTTCAGCGCAGTAGTGTCAGCAACTTCGTATTACCACGCAACTCTGTTTTACATGGAGGTGTTGAATCACGGCTGGTGCATGTGGAGCTTTGTCTCACTCTTCTGGACAGTCTGAGTAGCATATATACAGTTTGGACACACTTTCCTATTCATTTGAATGAGAAGGTGTGTCCAAACGTTTGGTCTGTACTGTATATATATACTTATATCAATTTAGTTATGGTAAGGAAATCAATTTCAGTGCAAAATCAGAATCTAAGGGTTTCATTTCGTAATGCATTGATTTATTTTACAAATTGTATTCACTTATCTTTTTTCAAATGGATTACACACATTTTGCAGCAACACATGACTCGAAGGGATAAGCAGTATGATGGAAGAAAATGAAAAGTACATTTCAAAAGTAAAATGAAAGCATTCAGTCTTCGCTGTGGTAGCCAAGACACAATAGATAACAAAGATGAGGAACAAAAGGAAGAATGTGAAAGCCACGTGCCAGCTGTCCACACTTACGTCTTCATTCACATCGGTATTCATGAGCGGATCAAAAATGCTGCAGCGCTCCATATTGTGGAGCCCTTTTCCCACTCAGTCACATCAGGCTGAATCTCAGTGGTTAAGGTGAAAGTTTTTTCCTTGTCCTTCGTGCTTTCCAGGTTCTTCTGAATTGTCCCAGTTGTAAGAGTTTGGCTTTCCTTAGTCCACTCCACATTCCATCTGTCTGGAAAGAAGCTGCTTACGGTGCAGATGAGTCTGACTGGTGAGCTCCACAGATCGCCTTCCCAGACTGGATACACTGAGATACTTGGCGAGACAACCCTTGATACTGAGACAGAGAAGGGAATATTAGTCTTCACTTGTCTCAATACAAATATTACATAAGATTTTTTTTTTTTTTTTTATGTGAGCTGATTTGTTCACTTCAGTCATACGTACCTTCATATTTTGGTCTAGAAACCCAGGTATAAATTGTAACTGTGCAATCTTTGTTTTTATGCTAGATGGCAGGCTTGTACTTTTACAGTGTCTGCTATCTTACAGACAGGTGGAGATCGGGCTGGAAGTCTGTTGCACAGATCTTGCAGCAGGGTAAGACAGGACAGAGCGATCTGAGCGATCAGCAAGCGGAAGCATTGAGTAACACACAGCTCAAAAAAGTACCAAAAGGCAGAAGTGAAACAGCACAAGGAGCAACGGAGCATCACACACAGCAGGTGTGAGGTGTGGTTATACCAGCAAGAGAAACAGGAGGAACATTTAAATATCTCACTTCAGTTTACATATGACATCATGAAGATTTCATCATGTCTGTCCTGACTGTGCTAAAGGAACTTTTCAAGCTCATTAATCAACTCAGAAGCGAGTGTGATCAAAATTTGGACATTTATTTTCAAAAAGATAAGATTAAAATGAAAAAAGTACAAGAGATTAGTTACACAAGTATATGAGTATGTCAGAAAAAAATACTTTATAAAAAGTGTGATTCATTTCATTTCACCTGAAATGACACAAAACACAGAAATGTGGATTAATAATTTTACACAGAATCTTAAAATGGACTGATAACAGTATTACATAAATACTGATAGCAGATCTGATCAGCTTCTCTCATAAGATCCAATTCTTAAAAGCAAAATACGCTGTCTGTCTATGTTTATTGATTGAATGATGCACTCTATCATATTGTATCTTTTCTGGCGAAAAAAATAAATATATATGGTACACTTGGAAATGCATTTTGTATAGATTCATTTTTTGGTTGTTGGTACTGAATACATTTATATAGCTTAAATTATGAGTACAATATTTCTGGGCTTCTAATTCCTCAGTCACAATGACTTTTATTGATCTGTTGTCCTCAAATCTGTCATGCAACAAAGAATTTCCTGCCAATCTCTCTTGAATATGCAATTTATAAATGAAAAAAGAAAATGTTTACTCATAAGACACCATGAGACAACAAAATACTCTCATAAGTGTATATTTTGTTGTCTCTTTCTGCTTTGGAAATCCAAGTCTATCCATGAGGAGAACATATAAACTCATTGTTACCTTGAAAGAATTGGTTCCAATGGTGAACAGCACAGTGATGATGAAGAGAAGGATGAAGGTGAAGGCTGTGTTTCTCATGTTATCGTCTTCTTCTATGACACCATCCAATTCAGCCAGGTACTCTGGATCAGCTGTACAATAATTATTGAGTTAGTAATTGGGACATCCAAGCCCAACTTGAGTGAGGCATGAAGTGATATTTCTGAATGTCTTTCTAAAATGTTGATTTGGTTGATTTCATAGATTCTACAGTGATGCTGATTCGCTTTAGAAAGACTCCATTAACGGCACGGCATACGTGACTTGGCTTGTAAATCAGTACCATTTTCCTGAGAGACCACAGATTTAGTCCGGGAACAATCATCTATGTTGTGTTTGAGGTGCAAGGCCCACTAGGACACACACACACACACACACACAAAGACATGGTACAACGTTCACACATCATCTACACACAACAATAAACACAGTTATTGAATTTAACACAGTAACTTTTTCTAGTGATGTGTGATCTATACTACACTGGTTATATATATATAAAAAAAAAAAAAAATCCACAAGAACTGCGCTGCTTCTGTACCCATACAGATCACATGTAGCTCAAAATAGTGGTGTAATAAAAAACATGAACAACATGCGACAAAGGACAACAAAGTTACAAAATGCTTTTTTTTTTTTATTTTGATTTTGAATCTGCATTAAAAAGACAAACACGTCATGTCACAAGCAACACACATTGAACAACAAACATCAGAGGACACAGCAACACAAAGTAGCATCTAATGGGCCTTGCATGTTTCAGGGATGTTCATGTTGAGGTTGACCATGTTGGTTTTGTCAAATGATCTGTGTCCAATAGATCTGACAATGGCTTTGGTATTGTTCACCACAGATTCGTGGTAAACTGCACAGTTATAGACCAAGTTATCATTTTTCCACTCATCAATGTCGACTGTTATCTGGCCATAAACAGAATAGGATCCATTGTCTTTTACAGGGTTTGTGGTACTGACTTTGTATGTCGAGGCTGCTGCCTCATCATCAACAAGCCAAGACACGTAAACCTCCTGAGGGAAGAAGTCTTTCACAAAGCATGTCAGGGTCACGGTGTTAGTTTTAGTGTGCTCTACTGGTGGCAGCATAAAGACTGAAGGACGCTGAGTTGGTGCTCCTGCAAGCATGAAAAAACAATTAGGCCACCTGTAACATATGAAAGTGCCTCCAGAGCATGAAGGCAACTCCGCTACTGAATACACTTCAAGATAACATAATGTATCATAAAGTGTTTGATGATTTCACAGAAGGAATTAAAAAGGTTTTAGAGAACAGCAGAAAATTTGTCTTACCGGCCTTCCTTTCGTAACGCTCCTTGAGTGGCTCATAAAAATTTGTATGTCCAACAACACAATAGCGCACTAGCCCCTTGCTCCATTCGTCATAGGTCACGACATGTGAAATGGTCCAGAGCTTTCCATTAGCGGTCTTTTCCAAAGCCTCCAATTCCTCTCCCTTCTCGTTCTCCCAATGAAGACTTTGAACACTTGGGTTGTTTATGTAGACTTTACATATAATGGTTCCTTCTTTCTTTAGTAAAATATCTTTCATTGCAGGGCCTTCAATGGTGACCTCCACATCTGCCTTAGGACAGTTTATGGTTTCTGAGGGAAATAGTAATTAACATGATTAACAAGTTGCTTAAAAAAACCATTTAAATTAAATCTGGATCAAAGAAAAAGAAATACACTTACCACATGAGGAGTGAGTATATGTTGTGTTTTTGACTTCATTACCGCAACCTTTTGTCTGAAACTCGCACGTTATTCTGGTTGAATGAGGCAAATCATTGAGATTCACTGAGAGGAAACTTGCTGCACTGTACAGTGTTGTTCCATTGTCCAACTTTCTTTCACTGGTAAAAGTCTCAGTGTGCTGTTGGGCGGGCAGTTCCACTTCATTTTTCAGCCATTTGATTTCAAAAGCTTTGGGTGAAAAATCTTTAGCAAAGCAGGAGAAGGAAACTTCGTTCTCATCATCAGAGGAGACCAACACTCTAAGTTGAGTTGGCAACTGGCAAGTAACCACTGGAAGACAAACACACAGATTTATACAGATTTATCTTCTGCATATATATTTCTATCTATATATATAAAGAAGCATTAACATATATGTAAGCAAACAAATGAAATAATATATGTATGTATGTATGTATGTATGTATGTATATATGTATATATGTATATAGATATAAATATATATGCAGAAGCAGAGGGAACAATGTGCTTCAATGTTCATATAATCTTTATGTGCTGTACATTTAGATTATATGATGAGTTCACAATGTATGCTAAGCAGTTTTTGCACACAAATGCATATATTGCTTCCACTTCTCAAATCAAGGCTATCTTTTACTTCAGTGCAAAAGGGAAACAAATCATAATAATAAATGACATCATTGAGGAGCAGATATTTCTTGCTTCCTTCTGCATATACATTGACTTTTCTGGCAAGCAAACAGAATTAATGTGAGTGCTAATTATGAACACAGTGAAAGTGGAGAGAGACAGACATGAGGCAGAACTGGCATGTTGCAGACAGGCAGAAAGAAGCAGAGCACACGGCAGCAATCTCTTTTTCGTCAGGTGCATTGGACATGTTAGTAAAGAATGAAATAGATTCAATAAAAAGAAATAGTCACAAGCTGAACATAAATGAGCAAGCTTGAGCCTTCTCATTCCACCTCTCTGTTTGGTTCACCTACAAGGAATACTTGTTATGAATTTAACAAAAGTTCAGGATATTTCCCTTTTTGCTTGGTAAAAATGGTATTTCATTTGTCTGCTTACCTATATGTTAATGCTTCTTTTGGTTCACTAGGCTACAGTGCATTTCTTTCTTTAAATAGTTGGAGGTATTATTATTACTAATAATGATTCTTGACAGTTTTTTGTTGTCTTTTTTGAATAAAAAAAAATGTTTTTTCATTTCTTTCAAAATGGATTATATAAATATGATTTATTCTAAGTTCCTAACAAGAAATGTTGTAACTTTCATTTGTCATTTGACAAAAGGTCAAGAAATCACCTTATCCAAAACATTCTGCTATTGAAGGTTACAGTTCTATCTTCATCAGAAGTAGCACTGTAGTACTCGATTACAGTTATTACTTCATTTTGTTTCTTTACTATATTGTAAAATATCAAATTTGTCTGATGAAGATACCATATTCTACCTAGATTTACCTGCAAAAGTCCATCCAATGAAATTATATTGATATTGTCACATTACACATCATGTGTCATACGTTGCAATGAATACAATTCATTTTAAAACATTATAATCGTGACACAATTTCCAAACATGCTCACAACTCTGCCCTGTAAAACTGCTATCAAATCAACCGCTACATACAACTACTAAAGAAGGGATTTATGTGGGACTTTAAATAGCTCTTACCTGGCTTTATGAAGTTAGCATTGACAGAAGTACCGAAATGTGTTGCATGACATTGGATAATGTCCTCTGCATTCCATTCCTTTCTCCTCACACTGATTTGACTGACTCCTGTGTAACTGCTGTCTTTCTGAATTGGAGGGTACTGAATGAAGTCCGTCAGCGCAACCCCTTTTTTGTTCCATGTGAATGTAAGTGAGGATGGTGTGAATCCGGCAGCCAGACAGCCAAGAGTGATCACGTCTCCAATCCCAGAGCCGCATTCAATCAGAGGAAACACAGTTGGCGCTTTTTGTGCATCTGAAATAAAAAACAAAAGTATAACTAAAATATCAAAAATATAAACATTAGAGACTTTTCACCAAGCATTGGTTAAAAGAGGGAGAAATCAACTGAGCTGATTCAGTAATGTAACAAAACTCAGCATGCAAGGCATTACCTTTAAAATGTTGAATGTGGAAATTTCCCGTAACCTCCGTACACAGACCTTAATTTTCTCTCTCCCATTTATGTAGATGCTTTTGGGTTATTATTATTATTTTTTTTTTTTTGTTTTGTTTTGTTTTGCACTAAAATTAACCTACCTTATTAATATTTGGAATAATTTTGTGTTATTCTAGAAACAAATGGGCTCAATACTTTAAATGCACAACAATGACAATATTAATAAGTGAGTTTTTGAATCCGACGAAAAGACGTTTTAATGTAAGTTAATATTCATGGAATCAGATAAAGGTATATTCTGGCAAGAATTGATTATTTTTGTTCAATTTCAGCAATTACGAATGAGATTGAATAGAGTTCTTACCTGATGAAACGGTAACCATTGTCCCCTTTCCCCAGTAGTCAAAAGCACCGTAGTAACACGGTGCTGTTTCTATTTAGCCCTTAGTATGAAAAGGCTACAACAGCTAATGCCAAGTGCAAAAAGTCTACCATAACATTTATTTAACTCATATAAAATCCACTTAAACCATCTAAACACATTAACTGCAAATGTCCATCATCTGAGATTATTGCTGTTTGACTTTTTACAGGACATTTTCAAAATAATTGCCAATTAAGAGTTGACACGAGAAGTTGCAATATAACTTGAACACGACACTTCACAGTCTGAAAGGTAGATTTTAAATGGTACAAATCTTACCTGACGACACAGTTACCATAGTTCCTTTTCCCCAGTAGTCAAAAGCCCAGTTGTCACAGTTAGAAAAAGCTATTCACACTTCTCACAAAAACTCTTGACTCGAATAACCTATTCATTTCATTTCATAGTTTAGTTTCAGCCAGAGTTAAAGTCAAACAGAAATACACTCAATACGCCGATTGATTTTTGACTGAATTAGTATTTGGATTAAAGGTAAATGAATCGGGATTTTGTTTTCTTGGCAAAATCTATAAAACTACATACCTGAGGAGACGGTGACCATTGTGCCTTTGCCCCAGTAGTCAAAAGCGTAGTCACAGTCTAACAAATCATGAACCACTTCGTACAAAAAGCAGATTCCAGATAAAAATTGTTTCCGTCGTAATTTCCTGAGAATGCACCCTCCGAAATATTTGCTTTGGTTGTTGAAATTAAGTTTAACTTCAAAATAAGTTGAAATTGAATCAACAAACTACACCACGTCAAAAATGACTGTCCTGCTAAAGCGTCCTATTTGTATTTCCGAAAAATATTTTGCAATAAAAATCTTTACATTCTATTTAAAATAAAAAATAAACAAATGAATAAATACAAAAGGCTGTTTTTACCTGATGTGACCGTCACCATTGTGCCTTTCCCCCATAAGTCAAATTGGTTGTCACAGTGTAACAAGTCAACACATCCAGTACACAAAAACTACCTTTTGATGCCTTTTAGACAAAAATTTACTCCACTAAACTGGGAAAATATAAAATTTTCAATATCACAGCGAAAAAAGGCTGTTTTTACCTGATGTGACCGTCACCATGGTGCCTTTTCCCCATAAGTCAAAGTAGTAATCACAGTGATGGAATTCAGTTGCACTATAGAACAAAAAATGTCACAGCTTGTATCATCTAACAAAGTGAAATACTGAAATACACTACTCTACTATGTTTAATACAAGTTTGCACATCCAGTACACAAAAACTGCCTTTTAGACAAAAATTAACTCCACTAAACTGGGAAAATATTACGTTTTCAATGTGACCTCCCGTGGCCTGTTTGCGGACCGTTCATCATCAGTCCAAATCAGCGATTCTCAAACTTTTGTTGCTCATGAACACTTTGGACACGTTTTTGGACATTTTCAAGTCCCACCTGCCTCCATTGCCGCAACAAAATGCTAACGCTAATGCTAATGCTAATGCTAATGCTAATTAAAATACGCCAAGCTTAGAGTTTATATTTGTATAAAATGTATTGAAATAACATAAAGCACCATCATGCTGTATTCATCACCAACCTTAGTGGTCTGTGTCACAAATGAACCCATTTTGTGATGGTGTAGTTCACACTAACCTGCCACCTCTCTGTAAAGTTCGTTTATTGGTCCGCCGCAATTAACATCCCGACGTGAATCATCATTTCCGCCCTTTATTTCCGGGTTGCAGTTTCCTCCCGCTCTCCGATCTAATGTTCTTTTCATTTCGGCTGCACGGAGGCTGCTGATGGTGACTTTGTTTGTGTATGGGTGTTCTGTTTGTTTGTCTGTTTGTTGTTTTTATTTTGTTTGTAAAGAAAGGCATTAATAAAGAACCAAGGCATTAAACGGAATGCCTACACTCCTTTACTCTTTATTTTCTCTAAATGGGTCCATACAGTAATGAAAAAGGATCATCGTGTTGTTTTGAAGGAGAAGTAAAATCAGAAATTTTGACCATAAAGTCCTGAAGAAAACATTTAGAGGATGTGTAAAATATCAGATTAGAACTTGGGCCATCTTCCCAATTTCATGACAAATTCAGCCAGATCATTTAAATGGCTTGGCTCAGTGCTTCCTTTTGGAAACATCCCTTTGTTTTTACTAACCAACAGAGGTCAGTACAATCTGTCACCTTGGTTGGCCTGGATGTGTGTCAGAGTTCTCTGAGCCTCTCTTCTGAGAAAAGCCTCTGATTTGTTTTGGTTGTTGGTTCTTAAAAATACAAAAATATTCTCCTATGAATATAAACGTGTCTAACAACTTTTATGTTTAGTCTATGACTTTTTTTTTTTTTTAGGAAAGTCTAACATCACAAATTTATTTTTGATTAGCAATTTAATCAAGCTATGCCACTAGTATATATATATATATATATATATATATATATATATAATCAAAAAAAAAAAAATCAATGTCAGCCAAAAATCTGAATTTAAGGCTTGATTTAGTGATACGCTGATTTATTTTTTTTTAACTTATCTTAGATGCATTACAAACATTTTACAGCAAACAAACTGAAGCATCAAAAGAAATTAATATAAAATAATGTGCATCCATCACTCTCAATAATTGAACTAAAAGATAGGGTTACAGCAACACAGGGTTCCAAAGGATAAGCAGTATAGATAATGGATGGATGTATGGATAGAAGAAAATGAAGAGTACATTTCAAAAGTAAAATTAAAGCTAGTTGGGTCCTATTTCATCACATAAGTGGACATTTGCATCATAAAATGGGATGGTGATCATTGAGTCTTTACTATGGTTGCCAAGAAACCATAGATAACAGAGATGAGGAATAAAATAAGGAAGGTGAAAGCCACGTGCCAGCTGTCCACACCCAAGTCTTCATTCACATCCGTACGCATGAGCTCATCAAAAATGCTTAAGTGCTCCATATTGTCTGTAAAAGAATTGAGATTTGTCAGAGATCTGCAACATTGACTTTGTCATCATGGAAGAATTGAAAAAAAAAAAAAAAAAAAAAAAATATATATATATATATATGTATATATTTAAATCGATGAATAATACAGCACCTGGTTTCGATATATGCAGAGACTGGCTGATGTTTGCATGAGTCACTATGCATTTGATGTCTTCTAACAAATTGGCCTCGGGCAGAATAAGGTGGCTTTGGATGCTGAATTTTCCATTGTCGCCTACGTGGACATCACTAGTGTTGTAGGCCAAAAGCTCCTTAATTCCATCATGCCAAGTGATGTTAATAGATGCAGGGCTGAAGCCGAAGACCAGGCATACCAGTTCATTTTTGCCCTGGAGCAAAGTGAAAAACTTCTCTCACCAAAGATGCTGCCATTCAGCTTTGACCTGAAGCTGGAAGAGAGGCCCTTCACAACGCAGGAGAATTCTTCTCCTTGTTTCCAAAATCTTTCAGGGATAGAGAAGCGTTTCGTGATTGAATGAGGGCCCGGGGTTTTAGCAATCTCTAAATACTTTTCAGATATGTCTTTTTCGTTGTGCTGAAAAGTGACGTAGTAGTCATTTGAAGACAGCTGTGTAATGACACACTCGAGCACCAAACTATTCCCTTTCAGAAGATCAGAAAGAGATCTCTTGATCTCCACTGTTGGTGCTGGACCTGCAGGTCCTGTATGACATGAGAGGAGATGCATCAGAATCAGGTCTTTACAGTTTATTGTCGTAAAAACATGTCTGTGTTTCATCTTTTCCAACTGTCCCACCTGAGACAGTGATTGTTCTCTTCGTGGTTGGGAAGCACTTATGTTTAGCTTCACATGTTATCGTCCTGAGGTTTCTCCACTGTTGTGAAGAAATCATCAGGACACTTTCTTTATGAGTTATGTTTCCATGCTCTGTTACATTGACACCAGTTGGCACATTCTCATCAATCAGCCAGGTCACCTCGGCTTTGAATCCAGTGTGGACAGAACATGTTACATTCACATCAGATGCTGTGATCACGGTCCTGAAGTTGGGAACCTCCACATCAATTGAAGGACCGGCACCGATATACACTGCAGGAAAAATCATCTTTGGTGTTAAAACATAGTCTAACTTTTAGCAAATTGTATGTTTTCCTTTAGTAGTAATTCATAATAGAGATTTAGAGGATCGTGCTGAGTAACAATAAATATACTCACTTTGACATATATCTGTTGTTTTATTGATATTCATCCCATCGTGACTGGCCTCACATGCAAAGGTGGAGCCCTTTTCCCACTCAGTCACATCAGGCTGAATCTCAGTGGTTAAGGTGAAAGTTTTTTCCTTGTCCTTCGTGCTTTCCAGGTTCTTCTGAATTGTCCCAGTTGTAAGAGTTTGGCTTTCCTTAGTCCACTCAACATTCCATCTGTCTGGAAAGAAGCCGCTTACGGTGCAGATGAGTCTGACTGGTGAGCTCCACAGATCGCCTTCCCAGACTGGATACACTGAGATACTTGGTGAGACAACGCTTGATACTGAGACAGAGAAGGGAATATTAGTCTTCACTTGTCTCAATACAAATATTACATAAGATTTTTTTTTTTTTAATGTGAGCTGATTTGTTCACTTCAGTCATACGTACCTTTATATTTTGGTCTAGAAACCCAGGTATAAATTGTAACTGTGCAATCTTTGTTTTTATGCTAGATGGCAGGCTTGTACTTTTACAGTGTCTGCTATCTTACAGACAGGTGGAGATCGGGCTGGAAGTCTGTTGCACAGATCTTGCAGCAGGGTAAGACAGGACAGAGCGATCGGAGCGATCAGCAAGCGGAAGCATTGAGTAACACACAGCTCAAAAAAGTACCAAAAGGCAGAAGTGAAACAGCACAAGGAGCAACGGAGCATCACACACAGCAGGTGTGAGGTGTGGTTATACCAGCAAGAGAAACAGGAGGAACATTTAAATATCTCACTTCAGTTTACATATGGCATTGTTAGGTTGACCGAGTGTTTCTTTGACAAAGAACAGAGCAAAAATCTTGCATGCAATCCAGGTGAGATTTATTTTACAGTGTCCGTCAGCCAAAATGTGCAGCAGTATGGGCAGCACAGGCCTGGCAAAAAATTTTAGAAAGTTAAAGAAAAAAAACAAAAAAAAACAACTGAGAAATGAAGAATCCAAAACTATGAAAAACTGAGAAAAACCCAGCTCTGCACTGGGCTACGCCCCTTTAACTCTGGGGTCCCAGCAGCTCAACACACTTGCTTCAGACAGACTGGCAACAAAATCCCACCTTAAAACTCCAGCCTCCTCCCTTATATCCTCTGGATCCTACTAAGAGACATTAATTCATAATTGGAATCAATTATCTCCCAGGATATTAACACCTGGTTCACAATACAATATACCATTCATAATTACATAAAAAACACATTCACACACATTTTAGTTATGCACTATGTTAACTTTAAATTTAAAATAGCTTTAAACACTCATCACACCGAAATCACCCCTCCAGTTCTCCCATACTTGGCACCTTCCTCTGGGGAGTCCCCTTTAAAACACATTGGTACCCTCCAGCATGGTTTGTAAGTTCCAAATCTTACCAGGAGTGCAAAAGACCAACACCACCGAGAAAGTTACATAACAATCTTTAAATGTCTCATTTTATAGGGCACGGGCTATCATAACAGGCATCATGAAGATTTCATCACGTCTCTCCTGACTGTGCTCAAGGAACTTTTCAAGTTCATTAATCAACTCAAAAGCGAGTGTGATCAAAATTTGAAAATTTATTTTCAAAAAGATAAGATTAAAAAGAAAAGTACAAGAGATTACTTACATGAGTCTATGAGTATGTCAGAAAAAATACTTTTTTTTTATAAAAAGTGTGACTAATTTCATTTCACCTGAAATGACACAAAACACAGAAATGTGGATTAATAATTTTACACAAAATCTGAAAATGAACTGATAAAAGTATTACATAAATACTGATAGCAGATCTGATCAGCTTCTCTCATAAGATCCAATTCTTAAAAGCAACATATGCTGTCTGAATATTTATCTAAATGTTTATTGATTGAATGATGCACTCTACCATATTGTATCTTTTCTGGTGAGAAAAATAAATATATATGGTACACTTGGAAATGCATTTTGTATAGATTAATTTTTTTGGTTGTTGGTACTGAATATATTTATATAGCTTAAATTATGAGTACAATATTTCTGGGCTTCTAATTCCTCAGTCACAATGACTTTTATTGATCTGTTGTCCTCAAATCTGTCATGCGACAAAGAATTTCCTGCCAATCTCTCTTGAATATGCAATTTATAAATGAAAAAAGAAAATGTTTACTCATAAGACACCATGAGACAACAAAATACTCTCATAAGTGTATATTTTGTTGTCTCTTTCTGCTTTGGAAATCCAAGTCTATCCATGAGGAGAACATATAAACTCATTGTTACCTTGAAAGAATTGGTTCCAATGGTGAACAGCACAGTGATGATGAAGAGAAGGATGAAGGTGAAGGCTGTGTTTCTCATGTTATCGTCTTCTTCTATGACACCATCCAATTCAGCCAGGTACTCTGGATCAGCTGTACAATAATTATTGAGTTAGTAATTGGGACATCCAAGCCCAACTTGAGTGAGGCATGAAGTGATATTTCTGAATGTCTTTCTAAAATGTTGATTTGGTTGATTTCATAGATTCTACAGTGATGCTGATTTGCTTTAGAAAGACTCCATTAACGGCACGGCATACGTGACTTGGCTTGTAAATCAGAACCATTTTCCTGAGAGACCACAGATTTAGTCCGGGAACAATCATCTATGTTGTGTTTGAGGTGCAAGGCCCACTAGGACACACACACACACACACACACACACAAAGACATGGTACAACGTTCACACATCATCTACACACAACAATAAACACAGTTATTGAATTTAATACAGTAACTTTTTCTAGTGATGTGTGATCTATACTACACTGGTTATATATATATAAAAAAAAAAAAAAAAATCCACAAGAACTGCGCTGCTTCTGTACCCATACAGATCACATGTAGCTCAAAATAGTGGTGTAATAAAAAACATGAACATGCGACAAAGGACAACAAAGTTACAAAATGCTTTTTTTTTTTTATTTTGATTTTGAATCTGCATTAAAAAGACAAACACAACGTCATGTCACAAGCAACACACATTGAACAACAAACATCAGAGGACACAGCAACACAAAGTAGCATCTAATGGGCCTTGCATGTTTCAGGGATGTTCATGTTGAGGTTGACCATGTTGGTTTTGTCAAATGATCTGTGTCCAATAGATCTGACAATGGCTTTGGTATTGTTCACCACAGATTCGTGGTAAACTGCACAGTTATAGACCAAGTTATCATTTTTCCACTCATCAATGTCGACTGTTATCTGGCCATAAACAGAGTAGGATCCATTGTCTTTTACAGGGTTTGTGGTACTGACTTTGTATGTCGAGGCTGCTGCCTCATCATCAACAAGCCAAGACACGTAAACCTCCTGAGGGAAGAAGTCTTTCACAAAGCATGTCAGGGTCACGGTGTTAGTTTTAGTGTGCTCTACTGGTGGCAGCATAAAGACTGAAGGACGCTGAGTTGGTGCTCCTGCAAGCATGAAAAAACAATTAGGCCGCCTGTAACATATGAAAGTGCCTCCAGAGCATGAAGGCAACTCCGCTACTGAATACACTTCAAGATAACATAATATATCATAAAGTGTTTGATGATTTCACAGAAGGAATTAAAAAGGTTTTAGAGAACAGCAGAAAATTTGTCTTACCGGCCTTCCTTTCGTAACGCTCCTTGAGTGGCTCATACAAATTTGTATGTCCAACAACACAATAGCGCACTAGCCCCTTGCTCCATTCGTCATAGGTCACGACATGTGAAATGGTCCAGAGCTTTCCATTAGCGGTCTTTTCCAAAGCCTCCAATTCCTCTCCCTTCTCGTTCTCCCAATGAAGACTTTGAACACTTGGGTTGTTTATGTAGACTTTACATATAATGGTTCCTTCTTTCTTTAGTAAAATATCTTTCATTGCAGGGCCTTCAATGGTGACCTCCACATCTACCCAAGAACGGCCTTCGATAAATTCTGAGGGAAATAATAATGGACATGATTAACAAGTTGCTGAAAAACCATTGAAATTAAATCTGGATCAAAGAAAAAGAAATACACTTACCACATGAGGAGTGAGTATATGTTGTGTTTTTGACTTCATCATTACCGCAACCTTTTGTCTGAAACTCGCACGTTATTCTGGTTGAATGAGGCAAATCATTGAGATTCACTGAGAGGAAACTTGCTGCACTGTACAGCGTTGTTCCATTGTCCAACTTTCTTTCACTGGTAAAAGTCTCAGTGTGCTGTTGGGCGGGCAGTTCCACTTCATTTTTCAGCCATTTGATTTCAAAAGCTTTGGGTGAAAAATCTTGAGCAAAGCAGGAGAAGGAAACTTCGTTCTCATCATCAGAGGAGACCAACACTCTAAGTTGAGTTGGCAACTGGCAAGTAACCACTGGAAGACAAACACACACAGATATATACAGATATATAGATATGTATATAGATATAAATATATATGCAGAAGCAGAGGGAACAATGTGCTTCAATGTTCATATAATCTTTATGTGCTGTACATTTAGATTATATGATGAGTTCACAATGTATGCTAAGCAGTTTTTGCACACAAATGCATATATTGCTTCCACTTCTCAAATCAAGGCTATCTTTTACTTCAGTGCAAAAGGGAAACAAATCATAATAATAAATGACATCATTGAGGAGCAGATATTTCTTGCTTCCTTCTGCATATACATTGACTTTTCTGGCAAGCAAACAGAATTAATGTGAGTGCTAATTATGAACACAGTGAAAGTGGAGAGAGACAGACATGAGGCAGAACTGGCATGTTGCAGACAGGCAGAAAGAAGCAGAGCACACGGCAGCAATCTCTTTTTCGTCAGGTGCATTGGACATGTTAGTAAAGAATGAAATAGATTCAATAAAAAGAAATAGTCACAAGCTGAACATAAATGAGCAAGCTTGAGCCTTCTCATTCCACCTCTCTGTTTGGTTCACCTACAAGGAATACTTGTTATGAATTTAACAAAAGTTCAGGATATTTCCCTTTTTGCTTGGTAAAAATGGTATTTCATTTGTCTGCTTACCTATATGTTAATGCTTCTTTTGGTTCACTAGGCTACAGTGCATTTCTTTCTTTAAATAGTTGGAGGTATTATTATTACTAATAATGATTCTTGACAGTTTTTTGTTGTCTTTTTTGAATACAAAAAATGTTTTTTCATTTATTTCAAAATGGATTATATAAATATGATTTATTCTAAGTTCCCAACAAGACATTTTGTAACTTTCATTTGTCATTTGACAAAAGGTCAAGAAATCACCTTATCCAAAACATTCTGCTATTGAAGGTTACAGTTCTATCTTCATCAGAAGTAGCACTGTAGTACTCGATTACAGTTATTACTTCATTTTGTTTCTTTACTATATTGTAAAATATCAAATTTGTCTGATGAAGATACCATATTCTACCTAGATTTACCTGCAAAAGTCCATCCAATAAAATGATATTGATATTGTCACATTACACATCATGTGTCATACGTTGCAATGAATACAATTCATTTTAAAACATTATAATCGTGACACAATTTCCAAACATGCTCACAACTCTGCCCTGTAAAACTACTATCAAATCAACCGCTACATACAACTACTAAAGAAGGGATTTATGTGGGACTTAAAATAGATCTTACCTGTTATCTCGACAAAAGAACTGAAAGAAGTACCGAAATGTGTTGCGATACATTGGTAAGTCTGGTCTGCGTCCCATTCCTGTTTCGCCACTTTAATTTGACTGACTCCTGTGTAACTGCTGTCTTTCTGAATTGGAGGGTACTGAATGAAGTCCGTCAGCGCAACCCCTTTTTTGTTCCATGTGAATGTAAGTGAGGATGGTGTGAATCCGGCAGCCAGACAGCCAAGAGTGATCACGTCTCCAATCCCAGAGCCGCATTCAATCAGAGGAAACACAGTTGGCGCTGTTTGTGTACCTGAAATAAAAAACAAAAGTATAACTAAAATATCAAAAATATAAACATTAGAGACTTTTCACCAAGCATTGGTTAAAAGAGGGAGAAATCAACTGAGCTGATTCAGTAATGTAACAAAACTCAGCATGCAAGGCATTACCTTTAAAATGTTGAATGTGGAAATTTCCCGTAACCTCCGTACACAGACCTTAATTTTCTCTCTCCCATTTATGTAGATGCTTTTGGGTTATTATTATTATTTTTTTTTTTTTGTTTTGTTTTGTTTTGCACTAAAATTAACCTACCTTATTAATATTTGGAGTAATTTTGTGTTATTCTAGAAACAAATGGGCTCAATACTTTAAATGCACAACAATGACAATATTAATAAGTGAGTTTTTGAATCCGACGAAAAGACGTTTTAATGTAAGTTAATATTCATGGAATCAGATAAAGGTATATTCTGGCAAGAATTGATTATTTTTGTTCAATTTCAGCAATTACGAATGAGATTGAATAGAGTTCTTACCTGATGAAACGGTAACCATTGTCCCCTTTCCCCAGTAGTCAAAAGCACCGTAGTAACACGGTGCTGTTTCTATTTAGCCCTTAGTATGAAAAGGCTACAACAGCTAATGCCAAGTGCAAAAAGTCTACCATAACATTTATTTAACTCATATAAAATCCACTTAAACCATCTAAACACATTAACTGCAAATGTCCATCATCTGAGATTATTGCTGTTTGACTTTTTACAGGACATTTTCAAAATAATTGCCAATTAAGAGTTGACACGAGAAGTTGCAATATAACTTGAACACGACACTTCACAGTCTGAAAGGTAGATTTTAAATGGTACAAATCTTACCTGACGACACAGTTACCATAGTTCCTTTTCCCCAGTAGTCAAAAGCCCAGTTGTCACAGTTAGAAAAAGCTATTCACACTTCTCACAAAAACTCTTGACTCGAATAACCTATTCATTTCATTTCATAGTTTAGTTTCAGCCAGAGTTAAAGTCAAACAGAAATACACTCAATACGCCGATTGATTTTTGACTGAATTAGTATTTGGATTAAAGGTAAATGAATCGGGATTTTGTTTTCTTGGCAAAATCTATAAAACTACATACCTGAGGAGACGGTGACCATTGTGCCTTTGCCCCAGTAGTCAAAAGCGTAGTCACAGTCTAACAAATCATGAACCACTTCGTACAAAAAGCAGATTCCAGATAAAAATTGTTTCCGTAGTTATTTCCTGAGAATGCACCCTCCGAAATATTTGCTTTGGTTGTTGAAATTAAGTTTAACTTCAAAATAAGTTGAAATTGAATCAACAAACTACACCACGTCAAAAATGACTGTCCTGCTAAAGCGTCCTATTTGTATTTCCGAAAAATATTTTGCAATAAAAATCTTTACATTCTATTTAAAATAAAAAATAAACAAAGGAATAAATACAAAAGGCTGTTTTTACCTGATGTGACCGTCACCATTGTGCCTTTCCCCCATAAGTCAAAGCGGTCGTCACAGTGTAACAAGTCAACACATCCAGTACACAAAAACTACCTTTTGATGCCTTTTAGACAAAAATTTACTCCACTAAACTGGGAAAATATTAAATTTTCAATATCACAGCGAAAAAAGGCTGTTTTTACCTGATGTGACCGTCACCATTGTGCCTTTCCCCCAGTAGTCAAAACCGTAGTCACAGTTTAACAAGTCAACACATCCAGTACACAAAAACTACCTTTTGATGCCTTTTAGACAAAAATTTACTCCACTAAACTGGGAAAATATAAAATTTTCAATATCACAGCGAAAAAAGGCTGTTTTTACCTGATGTGACCGTCACCATGGTGCCTTTTCCCCATAAGTCAAAGTAGTAATCACAGTGATGGAATTCAGTTGCACTATAGAACAAAAAATGTCACAGCTTGTATCATCTAACAAAGTGAAATACTGAAATACACTACTCTACTATGTTTAATACAAGTTTGCACATCCAGTACACAAAAACTGCCTTTTAGACAAAAATTAACTCCACTAAACTGGGAAAATATTACGTTTTCAATGTGACCTCCCGTGGCCTGTTTGCGGACCGTTCATCATCAGTCCAAATCAGCGATTCTCAAACTTTTGTTGCTCATGAACACTTTGGACACGTTTTTGGACATTTTCAAGTCCCACCTGCCTCCATTGCCGCAACAAAATGCTAACGCTAATGCTAATGCTAATTAAAATACGCCAAGCTTAGAGTTTATATTTGTATAAAATGTATTGAAATAACATAAAGCACCATCATGCTGTATTCATCACCAACCTTAGTGGTCTGTGTCACAAATGAACCCATTTTGTGATGGTGTAGTTCACACTAACCTGCCACCTCTCTGTAAAGTTCGTTTATTGGTCCGCCGCAATTAACATCCCGACGTGAATCATCATTTCCGCCCTTTATTTCCGGGTTGCAGTTTCCTCCCGCTCTCCGATCTAATGTTCTTTTCATTTCGGCTGCACGGAGGCTGCTGATGGTGACTTTGTTTGTGTATGGGTGTTCTGTTTGTTTGTCTGTTTGTTGTTTTTATTTTGTTTGTAAAGAAAGGCATTAATAAAGAACCAAGGCATTAAACGGAATGCCTACACTCCTTTACTCTTTATTTTCTCTAAATGGGTCCATACAGTAATGAAAAAGGATCATCGTGTTGTTTTGAAGGAGAAGTAAAATCAGAAATTTTGACCATAAAGTCCTGAAGAAAACATTTAGAGGATGTGTAAAATATCAGATTAGAACTTGGGCCATCTTCCCAATTTCATGACAAATTCAGCCAGATCATTTAAATGGCTTGGCTCAGTGCTTCCTTTTGGAAACATCCCTTTGTTTTTACTAACCAACAGAGGTCAGTACAATCTGTCACCTTGGTTGGCCGGATGTGTGTCAGAGTTCTCTGAGCCTCTCTTCTGAGAAAAGCCTCTGATTTGTTTTGGTTGTTGGTTCTTAAAAATACAAAAATATTCTCCTATGAATATAAACGTGTCTAACAACTTTTATGTTTAGTCTATGACTTTTTTTTTTTTTTAGGAAAGTCTAACATCACAAATTTATTTTTGATTAGCAATTTAGTCAAGCAATGCCACTAGTGTGCCATGGTACACCTAGTGAAATGACCATTATGATGATTATTGCTGTAGTTGGACTTCAGGTGTTGCTGTCCTGTTTCTATGATGTTTTAAGGCTGTGCCAGGATTGAATGCCACTCATCCCCTCTTTCTCTTTTGCGGCCAAAATTATTGAAATGTAAATACTTTAGATTGAGATGGAGTAATGCCGTCTGCTAATGCACTTCAAGAACTTGTACTTGTTATATATATATATATAATAATCAAAAAAAAAAAAGTTGTCAGGAAATCAATGTCAGCCAAAAATCTGAATTTAAGGCTTGATTTAGTGATACGCTGATTTATTTTTTTTTAACTTATCTTTGATGCATTACAAACATTTTACAGCAAACAAACTGAAGCATCAAAAGAAATTAATATAAAATAATGTGCATCCATCACTCTCAATAATTGAACTAAAAGATAGGGTTACAGCAACACAGGGTTCCAAAGGATAAGCAGTATAGATAATGGATGGATGTATGGATAGAAGAAAATGAAGAGTACATTTCAAAAGTAAAATTAAAGCTAGTTGGGTCCTATTTCATCACATAAGTGGACATTTGCATCATAAAATGGGATGGTGATCATTGAGTCTTTACTATGGTTGCCAAGAAACCATAGATAACAGAGATGAGGAATAAAATAAGGAAGGTGAAAGCCACGTGCCAGCTGTCCACACCCAAGTCTTCATTCACATCCGTACGCATGAGCTCATCAAAAATGCTTAAGTGCTCCATATTGTCTGTAAAAGAATTGAGATTTGTCAGAGATCTGCAACATTGACTTTGTCATCATGGAAGAATTGAAAAAAAAAAAAAATAAATATATATATATATATATTTAAATCGATGAATAATACAGCACCTGGTTTCGATATATGCAGAGACTGGCTGATGTTTGCATGAGTCACTATGCATTTGATGTCTTCTAACAAATTGGCCTCGGGCAGAATAAGGTGGCTTTGGATGCTGAATTTTCCATTGTCGCCTACGTGGACATCACTAGTGTTGTAGGCCAAAAGCTCCTTAATTCCATCATGCCAAGTGATGTTAATAGATGCAGGGCTGAAGCCGAAGACCAGGCATACCAGTTCATTTTTGCCCTGGAGCAAAGTGGCTAAAGGTTTGCTGTACGCCACCGTGCCTGGGGGAAGACAGTCATGAAAGGCTCTATTTTTTTTATGAAGTAGTATCAATAAAGAACATAAAGCAAGACAAAATCCTGGGGCATTTTTGAGTTTCATACTATTTTCAAGTTTTATCTTGGAAATTGAAAGAGAAAAATTAAAAATGAGATAAGAGAAGATTGGCCTGTACGAGTAAACAACACTGACATTAAATGACTGATCTCAACTCACCAAACACATTAGTAATATTGGTTTTCAAAGGCAAACCCGATGACTCATGTCTCACGACACAAGAATATGTAGCATTCGTGTCTTCAGTTTTTGAAATTTTCAGTCTACTGTTCATTGAAAAAGTGTTGCTCCCATTGTATTTCCACACAGCACTGTTGGTGTAGTTGGTTGGTGGCAATGCTTGGTCATTCTCTTCCCAGTGCACTATGATAGCCGATGGAAAAAAACCCGAAACTAGGCAAGTGAGTGTGAGGTCATCTGATGTAGAGCGCTCAGAGGGAGATGGCTGCACGATCTTCACTGTTGGTTCATGCAGGTCTTGAGAAACAAGAAAAACAAGACAATTTTATTGAGCCGCTACTAACATTCAGCTAATAATGAATTTAATTCTCCTCATGATTAACACTACCTCTGCTTTTACTTATGTGGTCCTCGTAGCTCTGGCTGGCACATTTATGCTTTGCTTCACAAAATATTTGTTTAAATGCCTGCCAATCCTCAGTTGACACTTTTAAGAAGCTCTGCAAAGCCTCTGTCCCATTACTGTGTCTCACTAATGTCCCCGAACTGAAAGGAGGCTGTGCCTGCCCATCTACTTTCCAGGTGATGGCGAAATCATCAAGGTGAGTGCCAACCAGAAGGCAGCTGACTGTCACCTTGTCCTCATTCTGAATTTCTTGGAGAGGCGGTCCCTCAATGTATACGGCAACAATATGAGATGATGCCGGAGTAACTGCAAGATAAAGTCCACCAATCACATATTAAGTAATGATTGTGAGAAAGGAAGTCTTTAACAGAGGATTGATACCACTTTAGAATTAATGCATTAATATGATTACGATAATAATATTCATCATTATTCATATTACCTGAACATACACTGATGTTCCTGCGGATTATTTTATTCAAAGACTGGTCAGACACTTCACAAATGAAGACCTTCCCACTTTTCCACTGATCTTGAGGGATATGAATTTCACTGGTTACTATCACATGTTCATTTGTCACCGATTTATTTTTTATTTGAACTTGTGGAGAATCGGGAAGCCATTTAATTTCAGGATTGAAGCCTCGTCCAGAGCACAAGACTCTCTGCGGTTTTGACTCTTCACTGGGGACCAAAAGAAGTTCCACAGATGGTTCCACTAAATGAGGTAAGAGACAGTTCATCGATGAATAAAGTGTGAAATGTTAAACTAACTGTCATGAGCAGGAAAAACTTCTCTCACCAAAGATGCTGCCAATCAACTTTGACCTGAAGCTGGAAGAGAGGCCCTTCACAACGCAGGAGAATTCTTCTCCTTGTTTCCAAAGTTTTTCAGGGATAGAGAAGCGTTTCGTGATTGAATGAGAGCCCGGGGTTTTAGCAATCTCAAAATACTTTTCAGATATGTCTTTTTCGTTGTGCTGAAAAGTGACGTAGTAGTCATTTGAAGACAGCTGTGTAATGACACACTCGAGCACCAAACTATTCCCTTTCAGAAGATCAGAAAGAGATCTCTTGATCTCCACTGTTGGTGCTGGACCTGCAGGTCCTGTATGACATGAGAGGAGATGCATCAGAATCAGGTCTTTACAGTTTATTGTCGTAAAAACATGTCTGTGTTTCATCTTTTCCAACTGTCCCACCTGAGACAGTGATTGTTCTCTTCGTGGTTGGGAAGCACTTATGTTTAGCTTCACATGTTATTGTCCTGAGGTTTCTCCACCGTTGTGAAGAAATCATCAGGACACTTTCTTTATGAGTTATGTTTCCATGCTCTGTTACATTGACACCAGTTGGCACATTCTCATCAATCAGCCAGGTCACCTCGGCTTTGAATCCAGTGTGGACAGAACATGTTACATTCACATCAGATGCTGTGATCACGGTCCTGAAGTTGGGAACCTCCACATCAATTGAAGGACCGGCACCGATATACACTGCAGGAAAAATCATCTTTGGTGTTAAAACATAGTCTAACTTTTAGCAAATTGTATGTTTTCCTTTAGTAGTAATTCATAATAGAGGTTTAGAGGATCGTGCTGAGTAACAATAAATATACTCACTTTGACATATATCTGTTGTTTTATTGATATTCATCCCATCGTGACTGGCCTCACATGCAAAGGTGGAGCCCTTTTCCCACTCAGTCACATCAGGCTGAATCTCAGTGGTTAAGGTGAAAATTTTTTCCTTGTCCTTCGTGCTTTCCAGGTTCTTCTGAATTGTCCCAGTTGTAAGAGTTTGGCTTTCCTTAGTCCACTCCACATTCCATCTGTCTGGAACGAAGCCGCTTACGGTGCAGATGAGTCTGACTGGTGAGCTCCACAGATCGCCTTCCCAGACTGGATACACTGAGATACTTGGCGAGACAACCCTTGATACTGAGACAGAGAAGGGAATATTAGTCTTCACTTGTCTCAATACAAATATTACATAAGATTTTTTTTTTTTAATGTGAGCTGATTTGTTCACTTCAGTCATACGTACCTTTAAATTTTGGTCTAGAAACCCAGGTATAAATTGTAACTGTGCAATCTTTGTTTTTATGCTAGATGGCAGGCTTGTACTTTTACAGTGTCTGCTATCTTACAGACAGGTGGAGATCGGGCTGGAAGTCTGTTGCACAGATCTTGCAGCAGGGTAAGACAGGACACAGCGATCGGAGCGATCAGCAAGCGGAAGCATTGAGTAACACACAGCTCAAAAAAGTACCAAAAGGCAGAAGTGAAACAGCACAAGGAGCAACGGAGCATCACACACAGCAGGTGTGAGGTGTGGTTATACCAGTAAGAGAAACAGGAGGAACATTTAAATATCTCACTTCAGTTTACATATGACATCATGAAGATTTCATCACGTCTGTCCTGACTGTGCTAAAGGAACTTTTCAAGCTCATTAATCAACTCAAAAGCGAGTGTGATCAAAATTTGAACATTTATTTTCAAAAAGACAAGATTAAAATGAAAAAAGTACAAGAGATTACTTACATGAGTCTATGAGTATGTCAGAAAAAAATACTTTATAAAAAGTGTGATTCATTTCATTTCACCTGAAATGACACAAAACACAGAAATGTGGATTAATAATTTTACACAAAATCTTAAAATGAACTGATAACAGTATTACATAAATACTGATAGCAGATCTGATCAGCCTCTCTCATAAGATCCAATTCTTAAAAGCAAAATATGCTGTCTGAATATATATATATATATATATTAATATATATGGTATACATAAAAATGTATTTTGTTTCGATGAGTTTTTTGGTTGTTGGTACTGAATACATTTATATAGCTTAAATTATAAGCACAATATTTCTGGGCTTCTAATTCCTCAGTCACAATGACTTTTATTGATCTGTTGTCCTCAAATCTGTCATGCGACAAAGAATTTCCTGCCAATCTCTCTTGAATATGCAATTTATAAATGAAAAAAGAAAATGTTTACTCATAAGACACCATGAGACAACAAAATACTCTCATAAGTGTATATTTTGTTGTCTCTTTCTGCTTTGGAAATCCAAGTCTATCCATGAGGAGAACATATAAACTCATTGTTACCTTGAAAGAATTGGTTCCAATGGTGAACAGCACAGTGATGATGAAGAGAAGGATGAAGGTGAAGGCTGTGTTTCTCATGTTATCGTCTTCTTCTATGACACCATCCAATTCAGCCAGGTACTCTGGATCAGCTGTACAATAATTATTGAGTTAGTAATTGGGACATCCAAGCCCAACTTGAGTGAGGCATGAAGTGATATTTCTGAATGTCTTTCTAAAATGTTGATTTGGTTGATTTTATAGATTCTACAGTGATGCTGATTTGCTTTAGAAAGACTCCATTAACGGCACGGCATACGTGACTTGGCTTGTAAATCAGAACCATTTTCCTGAGAGACCACAGATTTAGTCCGGGAACAATCATCTATGTTGTGTTTGAGGTGCAAGGCCCACTAGGACACACACACACACACACACAAAGACATGGTACAATGTTCACACATCATCTACACACAACAATAAACACAGCTATTGAATTTAACACAGTAACTTTTTCTAGTGATGTGTGATCTATACTACACTGGTTATATATATTAAAAAAAAAAAAAAAAAATCCACAAGAACTGCGCTGCTTCTGTTACCATGCAGATCACATGTAGCTCAAAATAGTGGTGTAATAAAAAACATGAACAACATGCGACAAAGGACAACAAAGTTACAAAGTGCTTTTTTTTTATTTTGATTTTGAATCTGCATTAAAAAGACAAACACAACGTCATGTCACAAGCAACACACATTGAACAACAAACATCAGAGGACACAGCAACACAAAATAGCATCTAATGGGCCTTGCATGTTTCAGGGATGTTCATGTTGAGGTTGACCATGTTGGTTTTGTCAAATGATCTGTGTCCAATAGATCTGACAATGGCTTTGGTATTGTTCACCACAGATTCGTGGTAAACTGCACAGTTATAGACCAAGTTATCATTTTTCCACTCATCAATGTCGACTGTTATCTGGCCATAAACAGAATAGGATCCATTGTCTTTTACAGGGTTTGTGGTACTGACTTTTTATGTCGAGGCTGCTGCCTCATCATCAACAAGCCAAGACACGTAAACCTCCTGAGGGAAGAAGTCTTTCACAAAGCATGTCAGGGTCACGGTGTTAGTTTTAGTGTGCTCTACTGGTGGCAGCATAAAGACTGAAGGACGCTGAGTTGGTGCTCCTGCAAGCATGAAAAAACAATTAGGCCGCCTGTAACATATGAAAGTGCCCGACGGGCCAGAAGGCAACTCCGCTACTGAATACACTTCCAAGATAACATAATGTGTCATAAAGTGTTTCATGGTTTCACAGAAGGAATTAAAAAAGTTTTAGAGAACAGCAGAAAATTTGTCTTACCGGCCTTCCTTTCGTAACGCTCCTTGAGTGGCTCATAAAAATTTGTATGTCCAACAACACAATAGCGCACTAGCCCCTTGCTCCATTCATCATAGGTCACGACATGTGAAATGGTCCAGAGCTTTCCATTAGCGGTCTTTTCCAAAGCCTCCAATTCCTCTCCCTTCTCGTTCTCCCAATGAAGACTTTGAACACTTGGGTTGTTTATGTAGACTTTACATATAATGGTTCCTTCTTTCTGTAGTAAAATATCTTTCATTGCAGGGCCTTCAATGGTGACCTCCACATCTGCCTTAGGACAGCCTGTGGAAATTTCTGAGGGAAATAGTAATTGACATGATTAACAAATTGCTGAAAAACCATTGAAATTAAATCTGGATCAAAGAAAAAGAAATACACTTAATACCTTGGGAGTGAGTATATGTTGTATTTTTGACGTCGCAACCTGTTGCCTGAAACTCGCACGTTATTCTGGTTGAATGAGGCAAATCATTGAGATTCACTGAGAGGAAACTTGCTGCACTGTACAGTGTTGTTCCATTGTCCAACTTTCTTTCACTGGTAAAAGTCTCAGTGTGTTATTGGGCGGGCAGTTCCACTTCATTTTTCAGCCATTTGATTTCAAAAGCTTTGGGTGAAAAATCTTGAGCAAAGCAGGAGAAGGAAACTTCGTTCTCATCATCAGAGGAGGCCAACACTCTAAGTTGAGTTGGCAACTGGCAAGTAACCACTGGAAGACAAACACACACAGATATATACAGATATATAGATATGTATATAGATATAAATATATATGCAGAAGCAGAGGGAACAATGTGCTTCAATGTTCATATAATCTTTATGTGCTGTACATTTAGATTATATGATGAGTTCACAATGTATGCTAAGCAGTTTTTGCACACAAATGCATATATTGCTTCCACTTCTCAAATCAAGGCTATCTTTTACTTCAGTGCAAAAGGGAAACAAATCATAATAATAAATGACATCATTGAGGAGCAGATATTTCTTGCTTCCTTCTGCATATACATTGACTTTTCTGGCAAGCAAACAGAATTAATGTGAGTGCTAATTATGAACACAGTGAAAGTGGAGAGAGACAGACATGAGGCAGAACTGGCATGTTGCAGACAGGCAGAAAGAAGCAGAGCACACGGCAGCAATCTCTTTTTCGTCAGGTGCATTGGACATGTTAGTAAAGAATGAAATAGATTCAATAAAAAGAAATAGTCACAAGTTGAACATAAATGAGCAAGCTTGAGCCTTCTCATTCCACCTCTCTGTTTGGTTCACCTACAAGGAATACTTGTTATGAATTTAACAAAAGTTCAGGATATTTCCCTTTTTGCTTGGTAAAAATCGTATTTCATTTGTCTGCTTACCTATATGTTAATGCTTCTTTTGGTTCACTAGGCTACAGTGCATTTTTTTTCTTTAAATAGTTGGAGGTATTATTATTACTAATAATGATTCTTGACAGTTTTTTGTTGTCTTTTTTGAATAAAAAAAATTTTTTTTCATTTCTTTCAAAATGGATTATATAAATATGATTTATTCTAAGTTCCTAACAAGAAATGTGGTAACTTTCATTTGTCATTTGACAAAAGGTCAAGAAATCACCTTATCCAAAACAATCTGCTATTGAAGGTTACATTTCTATCTTCATCAGAAGTAGCACTGTAGTACTCGATTACAGTTATTACTTCATTTTGTTTCTTTACTATATTGTAAAATATCAAATTTGTCTGATGAAGATACCATATTCTACCTAGATTTACCTGCAAAAGTCCATCCAATGAAATTATATTGATATTGTCACATTACACATCATGTGTCATACGTTGCAATGAATACAATTCATTTTAAAACATTATAATCGTGACACAATTTCCAAACATGCTCACAACTCTGCCCTGTAAAACTGCTATCAAATCAACCGCTACATACAACTACTAAAGAAGGGATTTATGTGGGACTTTAAATAGCTCTTACCTGGCTTTATGAAGTTAGCATTGACAGAAGTACCGAAATGTGTTGCATGACATTGGATAATGTCCTCTGCATTCCATTCCTTTCTCCTCACACTGATTTGACTGACTCCTGTGTAACTGCTGTCTTTCTGAATTGGAGGGTACTGAATGAAGTCCGTCAGCGCAACCCCTTTTTTGTTCCATGTGAATGTAAGTGAGGATGGTGTGAATCCGGCAGCCAGACAGCCAAGAGTGATCACGTCTCCAATCCCAGAGCCGCATTCAATCAGAGGAAACACAGTTGGCGCTTTTTGTGCATCTGAAATAAAAAACAAAAGTATAACTAAAATATCAAAAATATAAACATTAGAGACTTTTCACCAAGCATTGGTTAAAAGAGGGAGAAATCAACTGAGCTGATTCAGTAATGTAACAAAACTCAGCATGCAAGGCATTACCTTTAAAATGTTGAATGTGGAAATTTCCCGTAACCTCCGTACACAGACCTTAATTTTCTCTCTCCCATTTATGTAGATGCTTTTGGGTTATTATTATTATTTTTTTTGTTTTGTTTTGTTTTGTTTTGCACTAAAATTAACCTACCTTATTAATATTTGGAGTAATTTTGTGTTATTCTAGAAACAAATGGGCTCAATACTTTAAATGCACAACAATGACAATATTAATAAGTGAGTTTTTGAATCCGACGAAAAGACGTTTTAATGTAAGTTAATATTCATGGTATCAGATAAAGGTATATTCTGGCAAGAATTGATTATTTTTGTTCAATTTCAGCAATTACGAATGAGATTGAATAGAGTTCTTACCTGATGAAACGGTAACCATTGTCCCCTTTCCCCAGTAGTCAAAAGCACCGTAGTAACACGGTGCTGTTTCTATTTAGCCCTTAGTATGAAAAGGCTACAACAGCTAATGCCAAGTGCAAAAAGTCTACCATAACATTTATTTAACTCATATAAAATCCACTTAAACCATCTAAACACATTAACTGCAAATGTCCATCATCTGAGATTATTGCTGTTTGACTTTTTACAGGACATTTTCAAAATAATTGCCAATTAAGAGTTGACACGAGAAGTTGCAATATAACTTGAACACGACACTTCACAGTCTGAAAGGTAGATTTTAAATGGTACAAATCTTACCTGACGACACAGTTACCATAGTTCCTTTTCCCCAGTAGTCAAAAGCCCAGTTGTCACAGTTAGAAAAAGCTATTCACACTTCTCACAAAAACTCTTGACTCGAATAACCTATTCATTTCATTTCATAGTTTAGTTTCAGCCAGAGTTAAAGTCAAACAGAAATACACTCAATACGCCGATTGATTTTTGACTGAATTAGTATTTGGATTAAAGGTAAATGAATCGGGATTTTGTTTTCTTGGCAAAATCTATAAAACTACATACCTGAGGAGACGGTGACCATTGTGCCTTTGCCCCAGTAGTCAAAAGCGTAGTCACAGTCTAACAAATCATGAACCACTTCGTACAAAAAGCAGATTCCAGATAAAAATTGTTTCCGTCGTAATTTCCTGAGAATGCACCCTCCGAAATATTTGCTTTGGTTGTTGAAATTAAGTTTAACTTCAAAATAAGTTGAAATTGAATCAACAAACTACACCACGTCAAAAATGACTGTCCTGCTAAAGCGTCCTATATGTATTTCCGAAAAATATTTTGCAATAAAAATCTTTACATTCTATTTAAAATAAAAAATAAACAAAAGGAATAAATACAAAAGGCTGTTTTTACCTGATGTGACCGTCACCATTGTGCCTTTCCCCCATAAGTCAAAGCGGTCGTCACAGTGTAACAAGTCAACACATCCAGTACACAAAAACTACCTTTTGATGCCTTTTAGACAAAAATTTACTCCACTAAACTGGGAAAATATTAAATTTTCAATATCACATCGAAAAAAGGCTGTTTTTACCTGATGTGACCGTCACCATTGTGCCTTTCCCCCAGTAGTCAAAACCGTAGTCACAGTGTAACAAGTCAACACATCCAGTACACAAAAACTACATTTTCATGCCTTTTAGTCAGACATTTGCGCCACTAAAAAAAAAAAAAACAATAAAATTTTCAATGTGTCGACGGAAAAAGGCTGTTTTTACCTGATGTGACCGTCACCATGGTGCCTTTCCCCCATAAGTCAAATTGGTTGTCACAGTGTAACAAGTCAACACATCCAGTACACAAAAACTACCTTTTGGTGCCTTTTAGACAAAAATTTACTCCACTAAACTGGGAAAATATAAAATTTTCAATATCACAGTGAAAAAAGGCTGTTTTTACCTGATGTGACCGTCACCATGGTGCCTTTTCCCCATAAGTCAAAGTAGTAATCACAGTGATGGAATTCAGTTGCACTATAGAACAAAAAATGTCACAGCTTGTATCATCTAACAAAGTGAAATACTGAAATACACTACTCTACTATGTTTAATACAAGTTTGCACATCCAGTACACAAAAACTGCCTTTTAGACAAAAATTAACTCCACTAAACTGGGAAAATATTACGTTTTCAATGTGACCTCCCGTGGCCTGTTTGCGGACCGTTCATCATCAGTCCAAATCAGCGATTCTCAAACTTTTGTTGCTCATGAACACTTTGGACACGTTTTTGGACATTTTCAAGTCCCACCTGCCTCCATTGCCGCAACAAAATGCTAACGCTAATGCTAATTAAAATACGCCAAGCTTAGAGTTTATATTTGTATAAAATGTATTGAAATAACATAAAGCACCATCATGCTGTATTCATCACCAACCTTAGTGGTCTGTGTCACAAATGAACCCATTTTGTGATGGTGTAGTTCACACTAACCTGCCACCTCTCTGTAAAGTTCGTTTATTGGTCCGCCGCAATTAACATCCCGACGTGAATCATCATTTCCGCCCTTTATTTCCGGGTTGCAGTTTCCTCCCGCTCTCCGATCTAATGTTCTTTTCATTTCGGCTGCACGGAGGCTGCTGATGGTGACTTTGTTTGTGTATGGGTGTTCTGTTTGTTTGTCTGTTTGTTGTTTTTATTTTGTTTGTAAAGAAAGGCATTAATAAAGAACCAAGGCATTAAACGGAATGCCTACACTCCTTTACTCTTTATTTTCTCTAAATGGGTCCATACAGTAATGAAAAAGGATCATTGTGTTGTTTTGAAGGAGAAGTAAAATCAGAAATTTTGACCATAAAGTCCTGAAGAAAACATTTAGAGGATGTGTAAAATATCAGATTAGAACTTGGGCCATCTTCCCAATTTCATGACAAATTCAGCCAGATCATTTAAATGGCTTGGCTCAGTGCTTCCTTTTGGAAACATCCCTTTGTTTTTACTAACCAACAGAGGTCAGTACAATCTGTCACCTTGGTTGGCCTGGATGTGTGTCAGAGTTCTCCGAGCCTCTCTTCTGAGAAAAGCCTCTGATTTGTTTTGGTTGTTGGTTCTTAAAAATACAAAAATATTCTCCTATGAATATAAACGTGTCTAACAACTTTTATGTTTAGTCTATGACTTTTTTTTTTTTTTAGGAAAGTCTAACATCACAAATTTATTTTTGATTAGCAATTTAGTCAAGCAATGCCACTAGTGTGCCATGGTACACCTAGTGAAATGACCATTATGATGATTATTGCTGTAGTTGGACTTCAGGTGTTGCTGTCCTGTTTCTATGATGTTTTAAGGCTGTGCCAGGATTGAATGCCACTCATCCCCTCTTTCTCTTTTGCGGCCAAAATTATTGAAATGTAAATACTTTAGATTGAGATGTAGTAATGCCGTCTGCTAATGCACTTCAAGAACTTGTACTTGTTATATATATATATATATATATATATATAATAATCAAAAACAAAAAAAAAGTTGTCAGGAAATCAATGTCAGCCAAAAATCTGAATTTAAGGCTTGATTTAGTGATACGCTGATTTATTTTTTTTTTACTTATCTTTGATGCATTACAAACATTTTACAGCAAACAAACTGAAGCATCAAAAGAAATTAATATAAAATAATGTGCATCCATCACTCTCAATAATTGAACTAAAAGATAGGGTTACAGCAACACAGGGTTCCAAAGGATAAGCAGTATAGATAATGGATGGATGTATGGATAGAAGAAAATGAAGAGTACATTTCAAAAGTAAAATTAAAGCTAGTTGGGTCCTATTTCATCACATAAGTGGACATTTGCATCATAAAATGGGATGGTGATCATTGAGTCTTTACTATGGTTGCCAAGAAACCATAGATAACAGAGATGAGGAATAAAATAAGGAAGGTGAAAGCCACGTGCCAGCTATCCACACCCAAGTCTTCATTCACATCCGTACGCATGAGCTCATCAAAAATGCTTAAGTGCTCCATATTGTCTGTAAAAGAATTGAGATTTGTCAGAGATCTGCAACATTGACTTTGTCATCATGGAAGAATTGAAAAAAAAAAAAAAAATATATATATACATATATATGTATATATTTAAATCGATGAATAATACAGCACCTGGTTTCGATATATGCAGAGACTGGCTGATGTTTGCATGAGTCACTATGCATTTGATGTCTTCTAACAAATTGGCCTCGGGCAGAATAAGGTGGCTTTGGATGCTGAATTTTCCATTGTCGCCTACGTGGACATCACTAGTGTTGTAGGCCAAAAGCTCCTTAATTCCATCATGCCAAGTGATGTTAATAGATGCAGGGCTGAAGCCGAAGACCAGGCATACCAGTTCATTTTTGCCCTGGAGCAAAGTGGCTAAAGGTTTGCTGTACGCCACCGTGCCTGGGGGAAGACAGTCATGAAAGGCTCTATTTTTTTTATGAAGTAGTATCAATAAAGAACATAAAGCAAGACAAAATCCTGGGGCATTTTTGAGTTTCATACTATTTTCAAGTTTTATCTTGGAAATTGAAAGAGAAAAATTAAAAATGAGATAAGAGAAGATTGGCCTGTACGAGTAAACAACACTGACATTAAATGACTGATCTCAACTCACCAAACACATTAGTAATATTGGTTTTCAAAGGCAAACCCGATGACTCATGTCTCACGACACAAGAATATGTAGCATTCGTGTCTTCAGTTTTTGAAATTTTCAGTCTACTGTTCATTGAAAAAGTGTTGCTCCCATTGTATTTCCACACAGCACTGTTGGTGTAGTTGGTTGGTGGCAATGCTTGGTCATTCTCTTCCCAGTGCACTATGATAGCCGATGGAAAAAAAACCCGAAACTAGGCAAGTGAGTGTGAGGTCATCTGATGTAGAGCGCTCAGAGGGAAATGGCTGCACGATCTTCACTGTTGGTTCATGCAGGTCTTGAGAAACAAGAAAAACAAGACAATTTTATTGAGCCGCTACTAACATTCTGCTAATAATGAATTTAATTCTCCTCATGATTAACACTACCTCTGCTTTTACTTATGTGGTCCTCGTAGCTCTGGCTGGCACATTTATGCTTTGCTTCACAAAATATTTGTTTAAATGCCTGCCAATCCTCAGTTGACACTTTTAAGAAGCTCTGCAAAGCCTCTGTCCCATTACTGTGTCTCACTAATGTCCCCGAACTGAAAGGAGGCTGTGCCTGCCCATCTACTTTCCAGGTGATGGCGAAATCATCAAGGTGAGTGCCAACCAGAAGGCAGCTGACTGTCACCTTGTCCTCATTCTGAATTTCTTGGAGAGGCGGTCCCTCAATGTATACGGCAACAATATGAGATGATGCCGGAGTAACTGCAAGATAAAGTCCACCAATCACATATTAAGTAATGATTGTGAGAAAGGAAGTCTTTAACAGAGGATTGATACCACTTTAGAATTAATGCATTAATATGATTACGATAATAATATTCATCATTATTCATATTACCTGAACATACACTGATGTTCCTGCGGATTATTTTATTCAAAGACTGGTCAGACACTTCACAAATGAAGACCTTCCCACTTTTCCACTGATCTTGAGGGATATGAATTTCACTGGTTACTATCACATGTTCATTTGTCACCGATTTATTTTTTATTTGAACTTGTGGAGAATCGGGAAGCCATTTAATTTCAGGATTGAAGCCTCGTCCAGAGCACAAGACTCTCTGCGGTTTTGACTCTTCACTGGGGACCAAAAGAAGTTCCACAGATGGTTCCACTAAATGAGGTAAGAGACAGTTCATCGATGAATAAAGTGTGAAATGTTAAACTAACTGTCATGAGCAGGAAAAACTTCTCTCACCAAAGATGCTGCCAATCAACTTTGACCTGAAGCTGGAAGAGAGGCCCTTCACGACGCAGGAGAATTCTTCTCCTTGTTTCCAAAGTTTTTCAGGGATAGAGAAGCGTTTCGTGATTGAATGAGAGCCCGGGGTTTTAGCAATCTCAAAATACTTTTCAGATATGTCTTTTTCGTTGTGCTGAAAAGTGACGTAGTAGTCATTTGAAGACAGCTGTGTAATGACACACTCGAGCACCAAACTATTCCCTTTCAGAAGATCAGAAAGAGATCTCTTGATCTCCACTGTTGGTGCTGGACCTGCAGGTCCTGTATGACATGAGAGGAGATGCATCAGAATCAGGTCTTTACAGTTTATTGTCGTAAAAACATGTCTGTGTTTCATCTTTTCCAACTGTCCCACCTGAGACAGTGATTGTTCTCTTCGTGGTTGGGAAGCACTTATGTTTAGCTTCACATGTTATCGTCCTGAGGTTTCTCCACCGTTGTGAAGAAATCATCAGGACACTTTCTTTATGAGTTATGTTTCCATGCTCTTTTACATTGACACCAGTTGGCACATTCTCATCAATCAGCCAGGTCACCTCGGCTTTGAATCCAGTGTGGACAGAACATGTTACATTCACATCAGATGCTGTGATCACGGTCCTGAAGTTGGGAACCTCCACATCAATTGAAGGACCGGCACCGATATACACTGCAGGAAAAATCATCTTTGGTGTTAAAACATAGTCTAACTTTTAGCAAATTGTATGTTTTCCTTTAGTAGTAATTCATAATAGAGGTTTAGAGGATCGTGCTGAGTAACAATAAATATACTCACTTTGACATATATCTGTTGTTTTATTGATATTCATCCCATCGTGACTGGCCTCACATGCAAAGGTGGAGCCCTTTTCCCACTCAGTCACATCAGGCTGAATCTCAGTGGTTAAGGTGAAAGTTTTTTCCTTGTCCTTCGTGCTTTCCAGGTTCTTCTGAATTGTCCCAGTTGTAAGAGTTTGGCTTTCCTTAGTCCACTCAACATTCCATCTGTCTGGAAAGAAGCCGCTTACGGTGCAGATGAGTCTGACTGGTGAGCTCCACAGATCGCCTTCCCAGACTGGATACACTGAGATACTTGGTGAGACAACCCTTGATACTGAGACAGAGAAGGGAATATTAGTCTTCACTTGTCTCAATACAAATATTACATAAGATTTTTTTTTTTTTAATGTGAGCTGATTTGTTCACTTCAGTCATACGTACCTTTATATTTTGGTCTAGAAACCCAGGTATAAATTGTAACTGGGCAATCTTTGTTTTTATGCTAGATGGCAGGCTTGTACTTTTACAGTGTCTGCTATCTTACAGACAGGTGGAGATCGGGCTGGAAGTCTGTTGCACAGATCTTGCAGCAGGGTAAGACAGGACAGAGCGATCGGAGCGATCAGCAAGCGGAAGCATTGAGTAACACACAGCTCAAAAAAGTATCAAAAGGCAGAAGTGAAACAGCACAAGGAGCAACGGAGCATCACACACAGCAGGTGTGAGGTGTGGTTATACCAGTAAGAGAAACAGGAGGAACATTTAAATATCTCACTTCAGTTTACATATGACATCATGAAGATTTCATCACGTCTGTCCTGACTGTGCTAAAGGAACTTTTCAAGCTCATTAATCAACTCAGAAGCGAGTGTGATCAAAATTTGAACATTTATTTTCAAAAAGACAAGATTAAAATGAAAAAAGTACAAGAGATTACTTACATGAGTCTATGAGTATGTCAGAAAAAAATACTTTATAAAAAGTGTGATTCATTTCATTTCACCTGAAATGACACAAAACACAGAAATGTGGATTAATAATTTTACACAAAATCTTAAAATGAACTGATAACAGTATTACATAAATACTGATAGCAGATCTGATCAGCCTCTCTCATAAGATCCAATTCTTAAAAGCAAAATATGCTGTCTGAATATATATATATATATATTAATATATATGGTATACATGAAAATGTATTTTGTTTCGATTAATTTTTTGGTTGTTGGTACTGAATACATTTATATAGCTTAAATTATAAGCACAATATTTCTGGGCTTCTAATTCCTCAGTCACAATGACTTTTATTGATCTGTTGTCCTCAAATCTGTCATGCGACAAAGAATTTCCTGCCAATCTCTCTTGAATATGCAATTTATAAATGAAAAAAGAAAATGTTTACTCATAAGACACCATGAGACAACAAAATACTCTCATAAGTGTATATTTTGTTGTCTCTTTCTGCTTTGGAAATCCAAGTCTATCCATGAGGAGAACATATAAACTCATTGTTACCTTGAAAGAATTGGTTCCAATGGTGAACAGCACAGTGATGATGAAGAGAAGGATGAAGGTGAAGGCTGTGTTTCTCATGTTATCGTCTTCTTCTATGACACCATCCAATTCAGCCAGGTACTCTGGATCAGCTGTACAATAATTATTGAGTTAGTAATTGGGACATCCAAGCCCAACTTGAGTGAGGCATGAAGTGATATTTCTGAATGTCTTTCTAAAATGTTTTTGGTTGATTTTATAGATTCTACAGTGATGCTGATTTGCTTTAGAAAGACTCCATTAACGGCACGGCATACGTGACTTGGCTTGTAAATCAGTACCATTTTCCTGAGAGACCACAGATTTAGTCCGGGAACAATCATCTATGTTGTGTTTGAGGTGCAAGGCCCACTAGGACACACACACACACACACACAAAGACATGGTACAACGTTCACACATCATCTACACACAACAATAAACACAGTTACTGAATTTAACACAGTAACTTTTTCTAGTGACGTGTGATCTATACTACACTGGTTATATATAAAAAAAAAAAAAATCCACAAGAACTGCGCTGCTTCTGTACCCATACAGATCACATGTAGCTCAAAATAGTGGTGTAATAAAAAACATGAACAGCATGCGACAAAGGACAACAAAGTTACAAAGTGCTTTTTTTTTATTTTGATTTTGAATCTGCATTAAAAAGACAAACACAACGTCATGTCACAAGCAACACACATTGAACAACAAACATCAGAGGACACAGCAACACAAAGTAGCATCTAATGGGCCTTGCATGTTTCAGGGATGTTCATGTTGAGGTTGACCATGTTGGTTTTGTCAAATGATCTGTGTCCAATAGATCTGACAATGGCTTTGGTATTGTTCACCACAGATTCGTGGTAAACTGCACAGTTATAGACCAAGTTATCATTTTTCCACTCATCAATGTCGACTGTTATCTGGCCATAAACAGAGTAGGATCCATTGTCTTTTACAGGGTTTGTGGTACTGACTTTGTATGTCGAGGCTGCTGCCTCATCATCAACAAGCCAAGACACGTAAACCTCCTGAGGGAAGAAGTCTTTCACAAAGCATGTCAGGGTCACGGTGTTAGTTTTAGTGTGCTCTACTGGTGGCAGCATAAAGACTGAAGGACGCTGAGTTGGTGCTCCTGCAAGCATGAAAAAACAATTAGGCCACCTGTAACATATGAAAGTGCCTCCAGAGCATGAAGGCAACTCCGCTACTGAATACACTTCAAGATAACATAATGTATCATAAAGTGTTTGATGATTTCACAGAAGGAATTAAAAAGGTTTTAGAGAACAGCAGAAAATTTGTCTTACCGGCCTTCCTTTCGTAACGCTCCTTGAGTGGCTCATAAAAATTTGTATGTCCAACAACACAATAGCGCACTAGCCCCTTGCTCCATTCGTCATAGGTCACGACATGTGAAATGGTCCAGAGCTTTCCATTAGCGGTCTTTTCCAAAGCCTCCAATTCCTCTCCCTTCTCGTTCTCCCAATGAAGACTTTGAACACTTGGGTTGTTTATGTTGACTTTACATATAATGGTTCCTTCTTTCTTTAGTAAAATATCTTTCATTGCAGGGCCTTCAATGGTGATCTCCACATCTGCCTTAGGACAGCCTGTGGGAATTTCTGAGGGAAATAGTAATTGACATGATTAACAAATTGCTGAAAAACCATTGAAATTAAATCTGGATCAAAGAAAAAGAAATACACTTACCACATGAGGAGTGAGTATATGTTGCATTTTTGACGTCGCAACCTGTTGCCTGAAACTCGCACGTTATTCTGGTTGAATGAGGCAAATCATTGAGATTCACTGAGAGGAAACTTGCTGCACTGTACAGCGTTGTTCCATTGTCCAACTTTCTTTCACTGGTAAAAGTCTCAGTGTGCTGTTGGGCGGGCAGTTCCACTTCATTTTTCAGCCATTTGATTTCAAAAGCTTTGGGTGAAAAATCTTTAGCAAAGCAGGAGAAGGAAACTTCGTTCTCATCATCAGAGGAGACCAACACTCTAAGTTGAGTTGGCAACTGGCAAGTAACCACTGGAAGACAAACACACACAGATATATACAGATATATAGATATGTATATAGATATAAATATATATGCAGAAGCAGAGGGAACAATGTGCTTCAATGTTCATATAATCTTTATGTGCTGTACATTTAGATTATATGATGAGTTCACAATGTATGCTAAGCAGTTTTTTCACACAAATGCATATATTGCTTCCACTTCTCAAATCAAGGCTATCTTTTACTTCAGTGCAAAAGGGAAACAAATCATAATAATAAATGACATCATTGAGGAGCAGATATTTCTTGCTTCCTTCTGCATATACATTGACTTTTCTGGCAAGCAAACAGAATTAATGTGCGTGCTAATTATGAACACAGTGAAAGTGGAGAGAGACAGACATGAGGCAGAACTGGCATGTTGCAGACAGGCAGAAAGAAGCAGAGCACACGGCAGCAATCTCTTTTTCGTCAGGTGCATTGGACATGTTAGTAAAGAATGAAATAGATTCAATAAAAAGAAATAGTCACAAGCTGAACATAAATGAGCAAGCTTGAGCCTTCTCATTCCACCTCTCTGTTTGGTTCACCTACAAGGAATACTCGTTATGAATTTAACAAAAGTTCAGGATATTTCCCTTTTTGCTTGGTAAAAATGGTATTTCATTTGTCTGCTTACCTATATGTTAATGCTTCTTTTGGTTCACTAGGCTACAGTGCATTTCTTTCTTTAAATAGTTGGAGGTATTATTATTACTAATAATGATTCTTGGCAGTTTTTTGTTGTCTTTTTTTAATTAAAAAAATGTTTTTTCATTTCTTTCAAAATGGATTATATAAATATGATTTATTCTAAGTTCCTAACAAGAAATTTTGTAACTTTCATTTGTCATTTGACAAAAGGTCAAGAAATCACCTTATCCAAAACAATCTGCTATTGAAGGTTACAGTTCTATCTTCATCAGAAGTAGCACTGTAGTACTCGATTACAGTTATTACTTCATTTTGTTTCTTTACTATATTGTAAAATATCAAATTTGTCTGATGAAGATACCATATTCTACCTAGATTTACCTGCAAAAGTCCATCCAATGAAATTATATTGATATTGTCACATTACACATCATGTGTCATACGTTGCAATGAATACAATTCATTTTAAAACATTATAATCGTGACACAATTCCCAAACATGCTCACAACTCTGCCCTGTAAAACTGCTATCAAATCAACCGCTACATACAACTACTAAAGAAGGGATTTATGTGGGACTTTAAATAGCTCTTACCTGGCTTTGTGAAGTTAGCATTGACAGAAGTACCGAAATGTGTTGCGATACATTGGTAAGTCTGGTCTGCGTCCCATTCCTGTTTCGCCACTTTAATTTGACTGACTCCTGTGTAACTGCTGTCTTTCTGAATTGGAGGGTACTGAATGAAGTCCGTCAGCGCAACCCCTTTTTTGTTCCATGTGAATGTAAGTGAGGATGGTGTGAATCCGGCAGCCAGACAGCCAAGAGTGATCACGTCTCCAATCCCAGAGCCGCATTCAATCAGAGGAAACACAGTTGGCGCTTTTTGTGTACCTGAAATAAAAAACAAAAGTATAACTAAAATATCAAAAATATAAACATTAGAGACTTTTCACCAAGCATTGGTTAAAAGAGGGAGAAATCAACTGAGCTGATTCAGTAATGTAACAAAACTCAGCATGCAAGGCATTACCTTTAAAATGTTGAATGTGGAAATTTCCCGTAACCTCCGTACACAGACCTTAATTTTCTCTCTCCCATTTATGTAGATGCTTTTGGGTTATTATTATTATTTTTTTTTTTGTTTTGTTTTGTTTTGCACTAAAATTAACCTACCTTATTAATATTTGGAGTAATTTTGTGTTATTCTAGAAACAAATGGGCTCAATACTTTAAATGCACAACGATGACAATATTAATAAGTGAGTTTTTGAATCCGACGAAAAGACGTTTTAATGTAAGTTAATATTCATGGAATCAGATAAAGGTATATTCTGGCAAGAATTGATTATTTTTGTTCAATTTCAGCAATTACGAATGAGATTGAATAGAGTTCTTACCTGATGAAACGGTAACCATTGTCCCCTTTCCCCAGTAGTCAAAAGCACCGTAGTAACACGGTGCTGTTTCTATTTAGCCCTTAGTATGAAAAGGCTACAACAGCTAATGCCAAGTGCAAAAAGTCTACCATAACATTTATTTAACTCATATAAAATCCACTTAAACCATCTAAACACATTAACTGCAAATGTCCATCATCTGAGATTATTGCTGTTTGACTTTTTACAGGACATTTTCAAAATAATTGCCAATTAAGAGTTGACACGAGAAGTTGCAATATAACTTGAACACGACACTTCACAGTCTGAAAGGTAGATTTTAAATGGTACAAATCTTACCTGACGACACAGTTACCATAGTTCCTTTTCCCCAGTAGTCAAAAGCCCAGTTGTCACAGTTAGAAAAAGCTATTCACACTTCTCACAAAAACTCTTGACTCGAATAACCTATTCATTTCATTTCATAGTTTAGTTTCAGCCAGAGTTAAAGTCAAACAGAAATACACTCAATACGCCGATTGATTTTTGACTGAATTAGTATTTGGATTAAAGGTAAATGAATCGGGATTTTGTTTTCTTGGCAAAATCTATAAAACTACATACCTGAGGAGACGGTGACCATTGTGCCTTTGCCCCAGTAGTCAAAAGCGTAGTCACAGTCTAACAAATCATGAACCACTTCGTACAAAAAGCAGATTCCAGATAAAAATTGTTTCCGTCGTATTTCCTGAGAATGCACCCTCCGAAATATTTGCTTTGGTTGTTGAAATTAAGTTTAACTTCAAAATAAGTTGAAATTGAATCAACAAACTACACCACGTCAAAAATGACTGTCCTGCTAAAGCGTCCTATTTGTATTTCCGAAAAATATTTTGCAATAAAAATCTTTACATTCTATTTAAAATAAAAAATCAACAAAGGAATAAATACAAAAGGCTGTTTTTACCTGATGTGACCGTCACCATTGTGCCTTTCCCCCAGTAGTCAAAGCGGTCGTCACAGTGTAACAAGTCAACACATCCAGTACACAAAAACTACCTTTTGATGCCTTTTAGACAAAAATTTACTCCACTAAACTGGGAAAATATTAAATTTTCAATATCACAGCGAAAAAAGGCTGTTTTTACCTGATGTGACCGTCACCATTGTGCCTTTCCCCCAGTAGTCAAAAGCGTCGTCACAGTGTAACAAGTCAACACATCCAGTACACAAAAACTACATTTTGATGCCTTTTAGTCAGACATTTGCTCCACTAAAGAGTAAAAAAATTAAATAAAATGAAATTTTCAATGTGTCGATGGAAAAAGGCTGTTTTTACCTGATGTGACCGTCACCATGGTGCCTTTTCCCCATAAGTCAAAGTAGTCGTCACAGTGTAACAAGTCAACACATTCACTACACATAAACTATCTTTGAATGCCTCTTAGTCAAACATTTGTGCCACTAAACAGTGAAAATATTACATTTTCAAAATGGCAACAAATAAAAGACGTTTTTACCTGATGTGACCGTCACCATGGTGCCTTTTCCCCAGTAGTCAAAGTAGTAATCACAGTGATAGGATTCAATTGCACAATAGAACAAGAAATATGTCACAGCTTGTATCATCTAATAAAGTGAAATACTTAAATACACTACTCTACTATGTATGCCTGTGATTGTTTTTACATGTTGTTTTGTGTTTTTTGCAGAGAACATCTAAATTGAAGAAGATTTTAATCCATATACAATCAATAAATCAGAAACAATATTGAGTGGTCTTCCTTATAAGTAGATCTAATTATTACTCACCAGATGTTGCTGTGACTTGTGTCCCTTTCCCCCAGCTCTCAAAGTATTCATCACATTGTTTCCATCTACTTCTAGTACAAATAACAATTTAGGAATGTAAACTGGTTATACTGAAAAACAGTTTACACTTTGCCACGCATTATTCATTTTCCTTGGGGTATTCATTTCCTGAGGTTTGGGTTATGTAAAATTATGAGTGCCAACGGTTGGTGAACACTTCCTCTTTTTCAGACCGTTCTGTCAGCTCGGGTTGCTGCAGGTTGGAGCTAATGAAACCAGATTAACTGGACTCAGCCAAATTAATATTTGCCCCATAAAACAACAACAACAATAATAATAAAGCTTTGCTTCCTGTTTAAGTTCACAGTTTTTACTCTTTGTATGTGTGATTGATTGATGTGTGATTGATTGATTGATCATTATCCATCAGACATCTAGCCACAGTTAATAATTGAAAGTTTTAATCAATCAAATTTAACCTAGAAGTCTAATTTATATGATTGGTTCATCAAGTCTAAATATACACTGGACACAGGACTATGAATTTAAGATGCAGTGCACTGACTCTTAAGGCATTAATGTCACCTCTGAGTGGTTTGGTTGAAAACTAAACAATTAAAACGGTCCACCTTCACTTCATAGTTAAGAATGGATCAGCTGCTGCATGCAAGATATATTTAAAACACCTCACCGCTGAGTTAAATAGCCAAATGTAACAATTTTTTGTGTATTTTGGTACAGTTCAAGAAACTATAGAATTCACACGTTATCGTAATGTCTTCTGGCCTTCCCTTCAGCTTCAGTCACAGCACCTAGCTGGATTCATCACTGGAAATCATCCATCTTCTCCATCTCCTTCTGTTTTTCCGTTTCCGGGTCACAGGGATGCTGGAGCCAATCGCAGCTCACATGGGCGAGGGGCGGGGTCAGCCTGAACGGGTCGGTAGTCCATTATAGGCCCAACACACAGAGACAGACAGAGACCAACAATCGGTCACACTCAGACCTACAGACAATTTAGAGTCACCAATTAACCCAAACATGATGTCTTTGGATGATGGGAGGAAACCCACGCAGACACGGGGAGAACAATCAAACTCTGCACAGAAAGGCCCCAGGCCGGGAACCGAACAGCAACAGTGCTAACCACTACGCCGTTGTGCTGTCCACCCCAGAATAAAAATATAATTCTCGGTGATTAAACACACAGAAGCACTCAGACAGGAGTGCCGTTTTAATGATTTCTCAGACTGGAGTGCGCTGTGAGTGACATGGCAATGCCAATTTTTGTTGTTGTTTTCGCAAAAAATGGGGAGAGTGAAAAATTAACACAGAAATGTGTGTATATATTAGAGCCCGACCGATTATAGCCCGTTTGAGAAAAATCTGTAATCGGCCAAAATTCTCAGATTGTCTCTAATATTTTCAGAAATAAAATGCAAATAAAAGACTTTGATTTTACTTTGCAAAGATTCTCCCCCTTAAAAACATCCCCCGACATTGGGCTATTTATCCTGTAGAAGGCGCGCAGACCTCTCACAGCACAGCAGAGTGACTGATCTGGAGCATCGTTGGTCCGCCTCAATGGTGAATAAACAAGTTTGTGAACAATAAGTCAACAAGTTTCCAACAACAGTGCCATATGACAACACATTCAAATGATGTAAGAACAAAATTCATGTGGTAGCATAGTAATTTTCTCCTGATCATTGTGAAAAAAAAAAAAAAAAAAAGTCAGAAAAAGCAGCAAAAATCCTATTTTTGAGAAATTATGTTGGCTGATATAATGAAATAGATCGTGATGACATTTTGCACCTACTTTGGATAGTTGCACTGCAACATTGTGTATACGAACAATAAATAACAGCAACACTTAATTGCTTCTGGATCCTAGTTCACAGGTCATGTGAAAATATAAAATATATATCCATCTATAAACGTATATAAAAAGCCACACCCACATTCAAACAGCAAATTATTCAATGCTTGACATTGGCCTACTTTAGCAAATATGGCTAGTATATTTATTAATATTATGTATTATAGGTGCCAACTTTCTTTGGGGTGGTTTGGCAGCAAGTACTCCTTTTCCAGAAAAAAAAAAAAAATCTGCATCCATCAGCAGTGGTAACTAACTCTGCAATAAAATTGCAACAAACAAAAGAATGGAATAAAGAGTTATTGTTTACCCATTGGCCCTGTGATGGACTGGTGACCTGTCCAGGATGTACCCCGCCCTCGCCCAGTGAGAGCTGGGATTGGCTCCAGCAACCCAAAGACCCAGAAATGGATAAGCAGATGAAGATGAATGAATGAATGAATGCTTACCCATTTATTAGTCTTGGAAACCACTAACTTTCCTCATGACTCATTGTAAGAATGTGCAGCCCTCTTAGGTGGGAAATATCTCTCAGATTCCTAAAGTATTGATATTAACGTCAGTCGCTGTTCCTTAAGCAGTCTTGTGTTCTCTGCAGACTGTCGGTATAGCCTGTACAGCTTGGCAATAAAGAATATGAAGTGATTCTATCCAGGAACCAGTTTCCAAGTCATGAACTGCCAGGTTGAAGTAGTTGGCAAGGCAGTGTGCAAACTTAATGGCTTGGAAGTGATGTTGTAGCGTTGCAAGCACTCCAGTGGTTGTGGCGTTGAGAACTGAAGCTCCCTGGGATGTTTCTAAACACTAATCACAGCAGGCAAGAAAACTATCTGAGGCTGTTGTAAACAGATTCTTCATCTCTGTCGTTTGTTACTTTAACCATTTAAAAGCGTAGTTTGCACATCTACATCACATCTTACATAGACAATAAGATGAGCACATCTGTGTTCTCTGCTTTCATCAGTGGTGATGCAGATTTATTGCTTTAACATTTTTAGCAAACGCGTTTGCTCTGCAAAACGGCTTGTACGGTCAGTGCCATTACGCTATGATTTACCTGTGGTACCAACATTTCACCCATTAACATCCCACGCTCCCTTCCATGGTGAGCAGTATGATGGCTCCACCATCCTCCCTTCTGCTGGCTGGTCCAGTCTGGCAGGAGAGAGTGTGTGGTGGGCCTGTTTTCTCTGATTAGCTGTTGACGCCCCCTACTCTTCATCTTTTGCTGACAGCAGTCCTGAACGTCCCAATGGATCTAACGTCAGAATTATTTGATGCAACTGGATGCTCTATAGCGAATAACCAAGTTGACTGTCCTCTTAAAACCAAAATTAGCCAGGCTTCCTTGTTTTTCGTTTGGTCACTCGCTCATAGGATTGCAAATGAATTTCTTCTAAACAGAGTGCTGTTTGATGTTGTGACCCCCTTGGCCTCACCAATGGAAAGAATGCTACACATGTAGTTATTGTCATAAAGTAAGAGAGTGATACATTTCTGTCACGCAATACATTACACTGATCCAACTGCAGATAATGCATAATAAATGGAAAGCAACAAAACTAAAGCATGTCACTGTTTTCAGACACCTTGCCATTTCACCTTTACGATGCCAGGGGAGTCACTCTCTTGTTTCATTTTTTTTTAAGATCCTTTCATTTTAATATAATGTACTCATCCATTAAAGACATGGGTGGTCAGCATGCACACCAACGTGCATTTCCTGCCATCCTGGAAAACTGAAACGAGGAACAGATTTTTTGGATGATGAGGATACATGGACTTGTATGGACTGTAGCATAATCAAACAGCAATTCTATGAAATGCTTACCTTTTCAATAAACCTGTACATAAAGGACAGGCGTTCATTTTTCAAACTGATCAGTGAGAATAAAATGCTCTATTGCCATGCTGCCAGAACTGAGAAACAAATTTTGTGATATTTTTTCTGTACATCCTAACACACCTTTAAACTGTTCAGACTTGGTGACTGCTTAAAAAGCAAATGATTTATCCAAGCAAAGAACATGTTGACAGTGAGATAGAGTGATGGTATAAAATACATATATAGAGTCCACAGATGGAAGCTTTTTTCCTGTGGACATGGTTTTATTCTACATGAAAATACAATTTTGAGATGAAGACATATCGTGGTTTCTCTGGTCTGCTATAATGTAATATGTTATTAGTGCTGGTGTGAGAGCATCCGGCTTGAGTTCCTACGTTTCAGTTTTTCAACTGGCTGAGGAAGCACCTGCTGTGGTGAAGATTGTCTCCTATGTCTTCCATAAATAGTGACCAGTAAGGATGTTAATAACCATAAATCCAAAATGAACATGCTTTCCTTCAATTGTCTCTGTCTAATTTAATAAAACGTTTGACATTGTAAGTAGCACAATGCAACCCTCCCCAGACCATTAATCATGAACACACGTTTACACTTCAATTAATTAAATGAATACATTTAAAGATAGTCAAGAAGTTTCTGGAAAATCACCATTTAAATTCAGCTTACCTTTCATATTGTCTACTAATCTTTCTTCATGGTCTAATACAGACGTGGAAAAAAGAAAGTAAATATCAACAGTTTTTCTTAATACACGTGTTTTATCCCACAGTTCAGTTTAGGTTTTTGTATTGCCATGTATCAGTGTGGTGGTTATTCCATACACAGTGGAATATACTGATACAAAAACCTCTGCCCCCTAAAACACAACAACAACAATATTAACAACTTTAATAATACGAATAATGATGATACTACTATTACTGCTACTGATAATAATGATAATAATGCAGAACATATTATATATATTATATTTTATATTAACTATAAGAGCATTCAACAGACTGTTAATAAAATAGAAAAAATGTGTAAGAATTTGTGAGTGCATAAAGGAGAGTACTGCACCACAGCTATTGCCAGAGATAACAGCTGATAGCTTTAGGTCACATATCCAGTAGTTCTGATGTATAATTGAGAACAGATTTTCTTATGAGGGTTGATGAGGAGCGTTCCCTCAGTGTTCTGTTCTTGAAAATAATAGTTAATAAAAAGTTTTCCATTGTATGTTCATTCTAGCCAAGTTCATGCTTCATAAGGAAGAGGACCTTAAAATAATCTGTAATAGAAAATTGCCAGTTGCCAGACAATGACATATATTTCTGAACAATTATGCAATTATGCTTTGTCATCTTCTGTTAAAACTAAATGTTCTTAGCACATTGAAAATTACAGGTTCAAAAATATGGGCGTGAGCAGCAGTTATGTTGGTGAAGCTTTAGAGTTGTCTCTTGTAATTTGCATTTGACGTGTCTGCCAAATGTAGATAAATTCACAGGCACAGATTTTTTTGTTTGTGCCTCTGCATGGGTGATCTAACAGTTGGTTGTTTGACCTCCAGGATCATTATGAACCTTCTGCAAAAACCTCAGCCTACATGACTTTGGAAAAGTCAATTGCATGGGCACAGTAACAAATGACAAGCAGTGACACAGAGTGACTGAAGGAAGTTTAATGATGCGCAACATTAATGCAAGGATATGTGGCAATGTAGATGTGATAATTAAATATGATCTCATTTGGGAGTATAACCTCACATGTGAAACACGCAAGAAAGAAGAAATAGTGTTGAAGTCCTTCCTCTTTTACAGTGTTTGAAGTCATTTCTGTGTAATAATATTGATAAACAATTAAAAGCAAAGACCCGGAGGTGTTAAGAATTTACTTTCGATTCAGGAGCTGAAAAATACATCACATAATTACAATTAGTCTCCCATGATTTGAAGAGTGAACACAATGTGCTCTTTTCCGTTAGGCAGAGAGTTTTTGTTTCAGCTGAACTCAGTACAGGTTTTTGTATTGCCATGTATCACTGTGGTAGCTACCATACACAGTAATACACACTCATACAAAAACCTCATGATATGGTCAGGGTCTTCTGTATGCAGGAAGTTTTTGTCATAAGATGTATCACTGTGGCCCCAGCTATTTACTGCACTGTGATAAAACTCTGTACAAAAACCCCACCCTGTTCCCCAACTTTGGTGACTCACAAATTACACATATATATATAATATAACGATTTGTTGTTGTTCTTTTTGTTTGTTTTTGCAATTGTTAAATAAAATTATTAGTTTATTTGTATGTATAACTTATATAACATCATAATTTGCATGATTTCTATTTGCCAGAGAAATGAAATCATTTCTAAGCTCATGATGTCCAAACACAGTCTGCTTTGACAGAAATTACTCCCAATATTACTGAAACATGTTTGTTTTCCTAAAGAAGAGTTTTGTTGAGCACATACATACACACAGCATTGGAGAGGATTTTTGTCACAGGATGTATCACTGTGGACGTTATAGTACACTGTGATGGAAGCCTGCACAAATACTCCACCCTGCTCACTGGTGATCTGGGAACATACATGCTATTAGTTGAACCAAAATATTTTTTGAGCCTGATGTTAAAATGTAGCCGTGTGAAAACAGAACGAAAGCAACGATATTAACAACTTTAACAATAACAATAATAATGATACTACTACTACTACAAATAATAATACAGAACATAAACCCCAATATTCACAAGAAGAGCATTCAACAAACAGACTGTTAATAAAATAGAAAAAAATTGTAAGAATTTGTGAGTACATAAAGGAGAGTACTGCACCACAGCTATTGCCAGAGATAACACACACACACACACAGTCTACCCAAAGGTGAAAGTGAAACGCTACACTTTGAGCTTCCCTCTGACAATATTTAGTGAGCTGGCCTCCCTGATAGCTTTAGGTCACATATCCAGTAGTTCTGATGTATAATTGAGAACAGATTTTCTTATGAGGGTTGATGAGGAGCGTTCCCTCAGTGTTCTGTTCTACAATTAATTCAACTCACCTCAACTGAAACTTTATTTCTAGAGCGCATTTGAAACGACAGCAGTTCACCAAAGTGCTGTACAGAAGTGGGCACCAGGTTACATCATGAAATTAAGAAATGTAAAGAATGTCAAGACGTTTCTGGAAAATCACCATTTGAATTCAAATGATCTTTCATACCTTCTACTAATCTTTCTTCAGGTCTAATACAGATGGAAAAAACATAAATATCAACAGTTTTTCTTAATGCAAATGTGTTTTATGCCACAGTTCAGTTTAGGTTTTTGTATTGCCATGTATCACTGTGGTAATTGCCCCCATACACAGTGGAATACACTGATACAAAAACCTCAGCCTAGTGACCATGCATTCATTCAGTCATCTTCTATTGCTTATCCGTTTCCGGGTCATGGGGGATGCTGGAGCTGATACCAGCTCCCACTGGGTGAGGGCGGGGTACATCCTGGACAGGTCACCAGTCCATCACAGGACACTGTACTGCAGGAGTGTGAAAGCATGACACACAGTTTCAAACACTTGCTGAGGTTTTTGTCATAAGATGTATCACTGTGGTTCCCACTGTATAATACACTGTGATAAAACTCTGTACAAAAACTCCACCCTGCTCACAAACTTTGATACACATTCATAACAATGTTTTGTTGCTGTTCTTTTTGTTTGTTTTTACAATTGATTAAATAATGTGAAGACAAAATACAGTGAAAGAAGCAACAATTGTTTATTTGTATGTATATTTATATAGAAGTTTTAATCACTGTCACTGACTCCACAATTGGAAGAATAAAATAAATTATATTAAAATAATATACATTATTATTTATATGCATAAGAATATTTATACATAGGTGCAGTAAAAGTGAGGAATAACAAGGAAACAGAACTGCTGAAGGCTTTACAGTGATCTGCAATATATTAATATTTATGGCAAACTGAATCACATAGCATATTTGTTTTTGGGCTAATTGTCTAGTAATGAAGGTACTGAGGCGGTATTAAATACTGCAATTAGTTCATTTGGTCATAAATATCCAGGCTCTCTGTAGAGGTTTTTGTATTTGTGTGTATCACTGTGTCCCACCCACCCAGTGTCACAGTGATATACCACAATGAAAAAACTGGTGCCACACTGAACACTACATAATTAAAGAGGTTTCTGTGTTTTTATGGAATTTCTTTGTAAACTGGCTGCAGTATTACTCAATAATGACAATTTCAGACACACCAATTATCAATTAGTTTGTGATTATAGCAAACAGCTTTGAGAAACACATAGTATTGTATCTGTTGGCATTGTGTTGTCAGTGCCTCCTGAAATTATAAGATTTTTTATTTATGATGGTTAATTATGTAATTAATATTTAAACAAGTTCATGCTTAATATGGAAGAGGACCTTAAAATAATTTGAAGAGAAAATATGCCATGTAGTCATATGGGCTACATTGTGCGTCAAAACAGTTGCCAGACAGTGAGATATTTCTTAATTATGCAAACCTTTGTCATTTTCTGTTAAAACTGAATGTTCTTAGCACATTAAAAATTACAGGTTCAGAAATATGGACGTGAGTAGCAGTTGCTTTGATGGAGCTTTAGAGTTTTCTCTGGATTTACACTTCAATTATTCAAATTAAGAAATGCAAAGAATGTCAGGAGGTTTCTGGAAAATGACCATTTAAATTCAGATTACCTTTCATACTCTCTACTAATCTCTCTTCAGGTCTAATACAAATGGAATAAAACGTAAATATCAACAGTTTTTCTTAATGTATGTGTGTTTTATGCCACAGTTCTGTTTAGGTTTTTGTATTGCCATGTATCAGTGTGGTACCCACTCCATACACAGTGGAATATTCTGATACAAAAACCTCTGCCCCCTAAAACACAACAAGAACAATATTTATTTAACAACTTTAATAATAATAACAGTAATAATGATAATACTACAACTATGACTATTAATAATACAGAACATAAACCCCAATATTAACTATAAGAGCATTCAATAAACAGACTGTTAATAAAATAGAAAAATATTGTAAGAAACTGCGAGTACATAAAGGAGAGTACTGCACTATGGCTATTGCCAAAGATAACACACACACACACACACACACATACACATACACACACAGTCTACCCAAAGGTGAAAGTGAAATGCTACAATTTGAGCTTCCTTCTGACAAATTTAGTGAGCTGGCCTCCCTGATAGCTTTAGGTCACATATCCAGTAGTTCTGATGTATAATTGAGAACAGATTTTCTTATGAGGGTTGATGAGGAGCGTTCCCTCAGTGTTCTGTTCTTGAAAATAATAGTTAACAAAAAGTTTTCCATTGTATGTTCATTCTAGCCAAGTTCATGCTTCATAAGGAAGAGGACCTTAAAATAATCTGTAATAGAAAATTGCCAGTTGCCAGACAATGACATATATTTCTGAACAATTATGCAATTATGCTTTGTCATCTTCTGTTAAAACTAAATGTTCTTAGCACATTGAAAATTACAGGTTCAGAAATATGGGCGTGAGCAGCAGTTATGTTGGTGAAGCTTTAGAGTTGTCTCTTGTAATTTGCATTTGACGTGTCTGCCAAATGTAGATAAATTCACAGGCACAGATTTTTTTGTTTGTGCCTCTGCATGGGTGATCTAACAGTTGGTTGTTTGACCTCCAGGATCATTATGAACCTTCTGCAAAAACCTCAGCCTACATGACTTTGGAAAAGTCAATTGCATGGGCACAGTAACAAATGGCAAGCAGTGACACAGAGTGACTGAAGGAAGTTTAATGATGCGCAACATTAATGCAAGGATATGTGGCAATGTAGATGTGATAATTAAATATGATCTCATTTGGGAGTATAACCTCACATGTGAAACATGCAAGAAAGAAGAAATAGTGTTGAAGTCCTTCCTCTTTTACAGTGTTTGAAGTCATTTCTGTGTAATAATATTGATAAACAATTAAAAGCAAAGACCCGGAGGTGTTAAGAATTTACTTTCGATTCAGGAGCTGAAAAATACATCACATAATTACAATTACTCTCCCATGATTTGAAGAAGGAACACAATGTGCTCTTTTCCGTTAGGCAGAGAGTTTTTGTTTCAGCTGAACTCAGTACAGGTTTTTGTATTGCCATGTATCACTGTGGTAGCCACCATACACAGTAATACACACTCATACAAGAACCTCATGATATGGTCAGGGTCTTCTGTATGCAGGAAGTTTTTGTCATAAGATGTATCACTGTGGTTCCAGCTATTTACTGCACTGTGATAAAACTCTGTACAAAAACCCCACCCTGTTCCCCAACTTTGGTGACTCACAAATTACACACATATATATAATATAACGATCGTTATATTATATATATATGTGTGTAATTTGTAAATTGTTGTTGTTGTTGTTCTTTTTGTTTGTTTAATACCATTAAGACAAAATACAGTGAAAGAAATCAAGAAAGCAACAATTGTTTATTTGTATGTATATTTATATAGAAGTTTTAATCACTGTCACTGACTCCACAATTGGAAGAATAAAAGAAATTATATTAAAATAATATATATTATTATTTATATGCATAAGAATATTTATACATAGGTGCAGTAAAAGTGAGGAATAACAAGGAAACAGAACTGCTGAAGGCTTTACAGTGATCTGCAATGTATTAATATTTATGACAAACTGAATCACATAGCATATTTGTTTTTGGGCTAATTACTATACCGCCTAATACTGAGGTGGTATTAAATACTGCAATTAGTTCATTTGGTCATAAATATCCAGGCTCTCTGTAGAGGTTTTTGTATTTGTGTGTATCACTGTGCTCCACCCACCCAGTGTCACAGTGATATACCACAATGAAAAAACTGGTGCCACACTGAACACTACATAATTAAAGAGGTTTCTGTGTTTTTTATGGAATTTCTTTGTAAACTGGCTGCAGTATTACTCAATAATGACAATTTCAGACGCACCAATTATCAATTAGTTTGTGATTATAGCAAACAGCTTTGAGAAACACATAATGTTGTATATGTTGGCATCGTGCTGTCAGTGCCTCCTGAAATGATAAAAAAATATTTACTGATGATAAATTATATAATTAATATTTAAATTTGATAATTTGATACCTTCTTTGTTCATGAAAATAAATTCAGAAAATGTCAATAAATTGCGGGTTGGCCCATAATATTTGGGTTTCTTTATACATAGAACTACACTTTTCTGTTTGACTCAGTCATGTCAACACTTGTCAATGCAAAATGTTGAATTGATAAACCTTGCAGACTATCTTTGTGCAGTTGTTGTGTCCACTGTCATCTACCAGGGCTTCAGTTGTCATGATTGAAATCAGCACAGAGTTTTTAAAGTGGTATTTACCAAGAACCCAGTTCATGATTCTGATTTAATGAAGTCTCTGCCATATATATATATATATATACAGCCCTAATTCCAAAAAAAGTTGGGACGCCGTGTAAAAACCATATAAACAGCAATGGAAAATATTTGGCTCATACTAAAACAAACAAACAAACAAACAAACATATCCAGCAGCAAAGGCCCAGGACTGCTGAGCATCGGAAAACAATGGGACAACATATCTCTCCTGAAACTGCAGCAGCTAGTCTCCTCACTACCTAGATGTTTACAGACAGTTGTTAAAACAAGCATCGCCCTCTTCCTACTTTTTTTGGGATGTGTTGCTGCTAACAAATTCGAAATTAGCAAAATGGGAACATATTTTTGCTAAAATCATTGCATTCTATTTTTATTTACATTTTACACAGCGTCCCAACTTTTTTGGAATGAACACACACACACACACACACACACACATAACCTTTAATCCCTCAAATAAAAAAACAGAACCCTTTATTGACAAAGTGTTTTGACTGAATGGTTTCTAGTGTTAAACAAAGCAACTGAAAGACATCCACAAGTACGTATTCATCAAGGATGGAAGAGAGACACATGGACCAAGTTTGTCCTACAATATCCACATGTTCTGCCTTCAGTGTTGGGTGTACGCTATTTTAAGGACAAGTTAATAAAGTTAAGAAGACAAAAGTAGTTGAATCATAGTTGAGTCAGTTGTATTCTTTCTGATTCTGATTTCTGATTCCTCCTCTGAGCCTATTGTGATCTCACACAAATCCCAACTGAACTAAATGGAGATAAAGTGCGGTTGTACTGCCGTCTGCCAGCTGAAATGTGGAAGTGTGTTACACTTACGACGGAGCCATGACGTTGCATCAAACTATGATGTTATGAGAAGTTTTGAATTTCAGATTAGGGACAGTACATCTACAAACCAGTAGCTGGCAGCAGAGACCCATCTAAAACTGGTGTGGTTCATCAACTATCAAGTCACACGTCCTTACCAAAGAGTAAATGATGTATTACTTAATATTGTCACTAGATGGTAGTCATCACTTACTTTTTGCACTTCCAACTGTTTTTTTTTTTTTTTTTTTTTTCATGTCTTGTTTACTTGTGTTTTGGCCCCAGCCTAGGGGAACCAGGGCCACACACGATAGAAAGCCCCCGGCCTTCGCACTCCCAAGAAAAGCAGCCAACATCAAGGTCAACGGACAAAGTAGTCGTTTTTATTTAATTTGAGGTGAGCAATGCCAAAAGAGCAAAAAAATAAATCAAAATCCCTGTCTCTCCTCCAACAAATAAATGTAAGATAAAAGATAATAGCTAACCTATGGGAGGGGGGGGGGTGGGGGGGGGGGGGTGGTGAATAAAAGCCATCAGTCCGCCAATGCAACCTTGCAGCAACCCTTTTGGACATTTGGGGGCACACACACACCTGCAGTTCATCTCTCACACACACACACACACACACACACACACTGATTGCCACTGCAGGAGAGGGGAGGAGAGGGAAAGCTGTCAGTGCAGGAATCAAAGCAAACAGAACAAAAATGGCTGTTCATAATGTTTGTCTGCAGGATTTCACAAGTAACTGAATCACTGAATCGATTGCCCCAACCAAAAATGATCCTGTGTGGATCTGAATCATTCTCTTTTTTTTCTCTGAGGTCCGGTGTATGTTTCTTTGAATCCTTTATCTCATCTGGTGTTTAAACATCTTATAAATTGACAGGTGAAATTTCGTCTTTCTGAATTCGTCAGTTTCGGTGTCAGGTGAAAGCAAAGATGTGTAAACCATCCTCATCTCACCACCTGAAGGTGTGGAGTCACTTTTAAAAGACACACACACTGTGTTGACTTATGGAGCAAATATATGTTCACTCTGTTGCTGCACACATGTTCCATTGTGTTTGTTCATCCTTGTCTAGTTTCAGGGAAAGAGGACAGCAGGTTTAAGTGTTAAATTGTAACAACAACAAAAAAATAAATGAAAAATATTAAGATGATATCTGAGTGTTAGCTGGATGAATTGCTTGCTGAAAAAAAGTGCCGTCTTGACTGCTGTCGTTGGCCAACAACTGGCCTCCCAATCTTTACCATGTATTCTCCCACAGTGTTGAAACTGTAGAAATTGAGATTTAAAGGTTGAAAAAGGAAATACTTTAGCAAAGTATTTTCCATGTAATTTGTTTTTATGTAGTAGGTGTATGAATGAACCATTTAAACCTGCTTTTGTCTGACGACGTGTCTGTTGTGTACAGCTGAGCCACTTCACGCCTGAATACGCGCTGATATGCAAATCTATACACTTGGAGATGTGTTTGTTGCTTCGAGGACGTTTATTTATAGTTGTGACTGTTTCTGTAAAGTTTCCCTGCTGCAGCTGTGGTCTCTAAGGTGCAGAGAAAAGCGGGAAGTGGCTTTCTAAACATGATGTGTTTAGAAACTTCAGGAAACTGAAAAGCCATCAGAGCTCAACTGATAACACAAGTTTGCGGTGTGTTGACTTGAATTGGTTTTCTGCCAGATGTTCTTGGATGCCTGTGCTTGGACTCAAAAGCCAACAGATCCCTCAAAAGCAGTTTTTCACAAGCGCTCTCCCTCTTATGTTCAGTTTTGGTTCTGGCTCTTATATGATCTCGTTGCAACTATCATATCTATCGAATCGCTGATGAAAGTGAATTATCAATGAAGAGACAAATTCTGAAAAGATTCATAAAATTTTTTTATTTACATAAAATCAAAGTGAATTTCTGTATTATTCAACACAACAAAATGTGTTCATGTAAGCAACTGTTCTTGCACCTTAATGTTTCTACATGTGACAGAGAAATCCCTTTTCAGTATCTCAGTTAATTTTTACATGCTTTTTTGTTCACATATAGAATAAATTCTTCCATCTATTTGGATTGCAAATGAAGTCACCTGTGTGTGTGTAGCCGTCTGACCCTTCATTGTTTGTTCATCTGAAAAAAAAAAAAAAAAAGACAAGAAAATGTCAGGCTGAATTCATGGTACAAGTCTCACTTATGCCATTACACCTATGTCTCTTCCATTTGCCTTTATTTATCTTCTACCAGCCTTTATTACAGTCTCATACCATGACTATTCAAAGCAGAAAAACCTGGAAAATCTAGCATGCTGACAAATACAGAAAAAGCCTCTATTTACCTTGACCAGGCTGAGTATTATGTTGTAGAAGAGTGAGGTTATGAAGAGAAATATGAAGGTGGATGTTGTGGACCACAGACTGCTAAACTCATCCTCCCCACTTCCATCATTTATGAAGTCGGTATCAGTCAATGGAGAGTTACATTCTAAGAAGAGGAAGGTATAAATGGTTAGTTGCTGTGCATGTGTGTGTGTGTGTGTGTGTGTGTGTGTGTGTGTGTGTGTGTGTGTGTGTGTGTGTGTGTGTGTGTGTGTGAGTCCTGTCTATCCAGCACAGTAAACATTATTCATTCTTTGCTGCTACTTGTGGACATTGATTCAGTTAAACAGTTATTCAGGACTGCAGACTGAGACAGACCGATTAAGTGATTCTTCGAGCTTCTCTTTCCTTTTCTTTGTTATTGATGAGAACATTACAAACGTGACTCCATGCAACATTTATTTAAGACAGTCGACACACTTCTCGAGCTGTTAGACAATGTGACAAACAGTCAAGGACAAACAAAACTAAATCTATATGTCCTACAATCACAAAGATTTATGACACAGGTGCCCATGTCAGGCAATACACACAGACAGAATGACACACTAGCACAGAACACCACATTTATGGACGCTATTTGTCACATTCAGGCACTTTACCCATTTGAGACACTGATCGTGTAATCTTTGTTGAGTCATGTCTGTCTTTGACCCAGGCGTGACAGTTGAACTGCCTCATTGAATTCCACTTTGCCATGCTGATTTGGTAGATGCTTCCCACTAAATTGCCATTTTCAGGCTTCGATGTTAAAGCCATGCCTTCTTTATAGTCGCTGTTGTTGGAGCCATTCATTTCTGTCCATTTAATGTCGTAATCTTCCTTCTTAGTAGAGTAGACCAGACAAAACAGCATCTTCTTATCATTGCTGGAGATGACGGGAGCATAGATATCCATTGTGAAAGTCACAGGAGCAGGAGTTTCTGTGCCAGGACTTGGACTGGTAGAAACAGGCTCTGAACAGGTGAAAGAAACAACAAAGTCAACCCATGTGACATTGATTGACCTATAATGAGCAAATATCTATATGGTTGGCTCAAAGGAAACATTTATCAATCAGACAGGAAGAGAAAATCATCACAATGTGAGGATATAAATATATTGCTGAAGAGATAGATAACATGATGAATAAGGGAACACAAGTCGACACATTTCACACATTAGGAAATCAGACGGATGTTAGCAAAATGGAAAATCACATACTTGAAATTTGGATGTTTTTCATCTCGCCAGTATGATTTACTGAACATGTAAAAGACTTCAACGAATCCCAGTCAGATTGTGGTACTTTGATCACACTGACTGCTGTGTATTTGTCGCGATGCACCACAGGATATTGCGTTGACGTCGGGGTGGCGCTGTCAGCATCAGTCCAGTGGAAGGTTAGACTGTTTGGGGAGAAGTTGTGTGCAAGACAACCAAGAGTGATATCTCCAGACCAGGGACCGCACTGAACCAAGCTGAACAGAGTTGGTGCTGTGGGTGAATCTGTGAAAGAGTTTTATGAGTTTAATTTCAAGAGGAAGAAAGAAGAAGAAAGAAAGAAAAAGCAAATGTTTTATTCACCAAAGAAGATGAAACACATTATGACTAACTGAATTTTTCAACCTCAGCAAAATAAACAAGAACAAACATCTTCAGTGTTAAAATTCATAAATCAATCAAACACTTCAACAAAATAGTTCACGTTAGAAAATATTGTTTCATGCATTTTATTTTATATTTTATAGTAAGTGTGCTTGTCTAAGGTAGCTATTTAATCACTGCATTATCCGCAGTAGATTCAGGTCAGTGTGCTGCCACTTCAAAGAAGTAACGAGTTCCAAAGAAGCGGATTGATGAGATCCTCTGTTGGCATCTTTCACAAGTGTCTAAAACACTTTTTCTGTGCCACTGATCCAAAGCTATCGTTTTAACCAACTGCACACCGACCTGAATCTACCACAGGGAATACACTACCTACGCAAGATTAAACAATCAAACAATATGAGCTACGGCTTTAATAATAAGTCATTTAACAAATGATTATTATTACAATAGTCACCTTCAAAAATGTATAGCACGCTAACATGCAACATGTGTTTGCGAGCTAAAACTGAAGAAAGAAATGTTTTTATGTAAATTCTTTATATTCATTTATATTTGTCTTTAAGTACAATTGGTGTCTTATATCAAACACAAAACATCATTATTTCGAGGAATGATGTTCTTACTATAGTAAATCCATTCATCCATACTTAGTATTTTTTTCATTTCTTCTTTTTGCTTTCGAGTAAACTTTACGAAGCAATACGGAAAAATCACAAATGAAAAAAAACAAAACAACCAACAAAACAAGTTGAAGCCGTAATATAAGTGATTATCAATTTGACCTCCAGCGCAAATACATATATTTGAACCTGTTAAGATGAAGTGTGTCAGTTTGACATTGCCCATCAATGATCAAAATAAATGGCCGACTGGTTTTGGTTGTTTTAAACACGTATAATAAAAGCTCCCTGCATTTAAATAAACTATAAAATATATTTTAATGCACTCACACATAATGTTTTTCAAAAAAGGATGATCTGAAATACTTTGAAAATGAAATTGTGAAGTTAAGAATGCAAACAGTTTCAGTAACAATCACAATCCAGCTGAATAAAATGTAAATGCTAATTCTACAACACAGCCGCATCAGAAAGTTATTATACGTTTTTTTTTTTTTTTGGTTTTTTGAACTTTCTTTGTTTTATCAGTACAAACTTAAGCAAGAAACGTTGGTTTCTGTCTATACTCACTTTTCAACTTAGAAAGAAACTGATCACAGAAAGTTTTGAGTAAAAATGTTGCTTACCTGACTGCACTGTGACATGAGTCCCTTTGCCCCAGTAGTCAAATGCATCACAGTGCTGCTTCTCCATTCACTGCTTGAACAAAAACCTGGAGCACCAGGCAAAGAGTGCGAAAGCTGAAAAAAAGTCTGAAATGCTTAAAAATGCTGGTCTATATGAGACCTAAGTGTCAATGTGTTTGTGTTGATGCTTTATCGGCCCTTAAATTTAAGATTTAGTGGAATAAAACTGTGAACTATCGGTGAGCATCAACGATGAAAACAAACTAAACTTTTAAGTGTTAAATTGCTCAATGTGAAAAATGAAAATGAAAATGGTTTTTACCTCATATTGCAATAATCTTCTCATTTTATTAGTCAGAGACATTGCTGAATGTAAGATTTCTGCTCTGAGGTTTTTGTATGGATGTGTGTCACAGTGAGCCACCCAGTACACACTGAAAAAACCTCATACAAAAACAAGACACTGAAGAGAGTAAGCGGTGTGTGCGTGTGTGTGTGTGTGTGTATGGGGGGGGGGCACTAAGATAGATGATAGATAGATAGGATAGATGACAATCAATAAAACTCTATTTGAGGTTTTAAATCTGAAATGCACTTCATTTTGTTTTTTTACCACTAAAATCTAATATAAGCTGTCTATGAATCACATTAAACGTACTTTAAAAGTAGTCAGACATTGGCTATTTCAGTCCTCAATATTGAATAAAACTGTTCCTTAATTTGATTAAAAATCTCAATCACTCAAAATACAAACAATTTAATTCAAAGGGTTTTGGTTGTTTGCACTGGCGACCTATCCAAAGTCATTTTACAATTATAATACATTTCACAATCTAACCAGAAGGATACAAAAGTCACATCAGTTTCATGATATTAAAAACTTGAACAGTTTATTGATTATTCTGACTTTTTAGTCAGGAAAAAAACATTCATTTCAGTGATGATAATCATAGAGAGGAGGACCAGAAAGAACGAAAGCTGTTGATAATGTCATTGAATGATTAATGTGTTCATTGATCACAGAGACTCAGAATTTTTTCTTGCCCATAATTTTCTTTATTTAATTTTGTTGCTTTCACTGTCTGTATGCTTCAGTCACACTGTTGATGGGTTTGTGTTCAGGTCTGCTGCTGTTTGTGTCACTGTGGGTGACGTACACAGTAATACACAGCAGAGTCTTCAGGCTGCAGATTCTGTCCTGTTATTGTAACTCTTCCAGCAGAAGTCTCTCTGCTGTAGCTGAACTTGTTCTTCAGGGCTTCATTTTGATAAAAGTCTCCTCCTCCCCACCGATGACAAATCCAGTCCATCGGCTTTCCTTCACGCTGTCTGATCCAACCTGTTGCGTAGCTGTTATCAGTCAGAGAATAACCAGAGACCTGACAGGTGATGGTCAAAGACTGTCCAGGCTGAACAACCTTTGAGTCTGGCTGGATGAGATCAATACTGTACACACCTGTGGAAACAGAAATCAGCATTATCTCCATCAGTCATCTGAATGTTGACTGTTTCTAAAGTGTTTATTAGTGTGAATCCACTGAAAGCTCCTCACAGGATCCAGCTGCCAGCAGCTGTATCAGAAGCACAGAGAACATGGTTGATGTTGAAGCTGAACTGATGTGAGCTCTTCTGTCCTCTCACTGACACACAGACACACACTTCACTTCTTTATGAGGAACCTTCATTTGCATGTTGCTGAATATTAAAGTTTCTTCTTTGTGAAAACTGAAGTAGATCATATATAGAGGAAGAAGTCGTGTGTTTCCTGCAGATAGCTGAAGCTTTTTTGGTCGTACATAAAGCTCATTAAAGATCTCTTCAGATGACGTAGACCAGCTGAGTTCTTAGTTATTCAGGTTTCCATTTTTAGATCTATTTCTGAGAATAAATGAACCAACGCAAAGTTTGTTGTTGTTGTATCAAATCTTACATTGGAAACAGTTTTTACATCAAATGTACAAACTTAAAGCTTAAAACTTTTCACTGAGGTGATGGTTAAAATATTATTTCATTACAGAGACAGAGGCCAGAAGGTCAAAGGTTAAAATATTAAATACAATTCAATCCAATATTATTATTGGAGGATGTTGTTGTTCTAGTGATTCCCATCAGAGTAAAGAATGAAGATTAATATTTCTACGTTGTGTTTGTAAAACTGTGTTATTTTGTATAAATGATACTTTCTGGATGTTTAATTACACTGAGAATGGTTTCAGCAGAGTGCTGTGTTGATGTTGTGTTCTCTATGATCATTGAAGGTTTTTGTACAGCTGATCAACCAGCTCCAGTCACTGTGAGTGTCTGGCACAATAATAAACAGCAGAGTCTTCAGTCTTCAGACGGTCCATCTGCAGATACAGCTGCTGTTTGCTGTTGTCTCTGGAGATGGTGAACCGGCCCTGGACTGACTGAGAGTAAGATTTGCTGCTGCCACCATTATCAATCCAGGCAATCCACTCCAGTCCTTTTCCAGGAGCCTGTCTGATCCAGTTCATCCAGTAGCTGCTGAATGTGAATCCAGAGGCTGAACAGGTCAGTCTGTGGGATTCTCCAGGTCTTTTAACTGCTGGTTCAGATTCTGTCAGAGTCTGACCATCAACACCTGTAGAAAGAAAAAGATCATAGAGTCAGCTGTTTGAAGCTGCTACCATTTCAAACTAAGAATCAGAGAAACTCTTGACCTGCCCAGCAGAGAGTTAACAGCAGCAGTCCTGTCCTGTAGTCCATCATGTTAAACTGTGTGTCCACTGTCCTCTGTCTTCCTCTCTGCAGTCAGATAAGTAGAGGTGGAAGACATCTGAGTTTTGCATGGACTCCTCCTCACAGGGAGCAGAGAGGTGGACTGGACTGTGACTCCACTTTGTGTTTTGTTAAATCATTGAGGAGAATTTGGTGATGACAACTTTGAAGTCATTCATTTGATGGTTTTACAAACAATGTGTTTGAATCTTTTCCATGAAAATATCAGTCACAGTGTTTTCTCCTCAGCACCTTCTGGTTACATTTTGAAATGACATTTTGTTTGTAATTAATACAAATCAAGTCACTTTCATCATATTAGAAACTATAATTATAATTATAATTATTCATAATTCTGACTTTTTGATGAAGAAACATTATTTTTCAGTTATTTTCAATTCTTCAATTGTGAAGACAGCCAGAAAGAACTAAAGCTGTTGATACTGTCATGAATGATGAATCTGTACATTGATCACAGAGAAATTGAACTTACATCCAACAATTCAATGAAATCAATAATAATATAGACCTTTTGGAAAATGAAATGTATTGTCATTATGACTTGATGATTACGACAGTTGATCATGATATTTAATTATTTAATATAGGTAAAAATAAAACTTTCTAATTCCCTGTCCTTCTGATTGTAACTTTATTCTATTAAAGACTCGTGTGATTCGTAATAACTTTGAGATTTCATCTGAAATGGATTTAATAAAGAAAGTGTTTACTCACAAACACCCTGAAAAAAACATTATTTTAGTGCTGAATATACCAAATAAAAATTCTGACATTGTCTAATATTATAATTAATAATAGAATTCAGATGATCAGCTCATATTCTCTATAAATGACTTTCTATTCAGTCAGTTCTTCTCAGTGAGCTGGTGTGAAACCATCAGTGGTCTGAGGGCTCCTCCTCTGGTGGCTTCATGTATCAAGTGTTCAGGCACTGAGGGCTTTTTGTTCAGGTCTACTGATGCTTTGTGTTATTGTGAGTGTCTGGCACAGTAATACACAGCAGAGTCTTCAGGCTGCAGATTCGGTCCATTTAGAGTCACTCTGTTGTTGGAAGAGTCTAAGTCGATGCTGAACTTGTTCTTCAGTGAATCTTTGTAGAATGAGGTGCTGCCTGCTCTCATTCCAATCCACTCCAGTCCTTTCCCTGCAGGTTGTCTGATCCAAGCTGTGTAGTAGCCACTAACAGAATAAGAGACCTGACAGGTGATGGTCAGACGTTGACCTGGCTGAACAGTCTCAGAGTCTGGCTGTGTCAACTGTTCACACTTCACACCTGTTAAAGAGGAAGAAAATCATTTTGTTTTTCATCAATTCCAAACACAGAAATGTTGAGTGAGACAAATCCAGAGAGACTCACAGGATCCAGCTGCCAACAGCAGCAGCAGAGCTACAGAAAACATGGTTTATGGTGAAAGTGATGAGCTGTGAACTCCACTGACAGTCTGATGGGAAGTTTTTATAGCTGAGGAACAAGGAAGGTCCCTGAGTTTGCATAGAAACAAACATATCTGGAAGTAGGAGGATGATATCATGAAAGAAGCTTCCACAAATAAAATTATTTTATGTGCAGAATAAAAAAAAAAAAAATCCAGTGAATAATGTGATTTTACTTCAGATTGAAATGTAACATTTTCAAATTGTCCATGTTAACTTTTCCATCTGTAAATACGACAGAAATCATTCTGTATCACAAGCTTTGTCATCTGACTGAAGAATAAATCAATGATGAGCTCGTGTAAGTTGGAAAACTTGTAAGTCAATTAATTTCCAAAAACTTGAATGTAAATGATGATTTAATGGTGATGATGTGCACTCACGGAAACAAAAGGAACAAATGTGATGTGTTTTTCAGTCCAGGGCTGAAGTGTCAGTCAGCTGGGATCAATAACAACAGCAGATATCAGTGTTTCCTTTTAGGTCCAAAAGACACAGAAAGTTGTCACTGCCTGACCTCTAGTGGTTTGAAAACACAAACTCCAACATCATTATGAACTGAGCCATGAATAACTTTTAATGTGACATCATTTCCAGGCATAAGTTTGTATTTCCACATAATCAAAATATTGACGCTATTTAACGCAGTTTTTTTCATTCTTCTATTATTATTATTTTATTTGTATTAGTAAAATAAATATATTTTTATTTTATTTTTACTTGGAGATGCCAGCTGTGATTGGCTCCAGCAGCCACCACACCCTGATGGAGAAGGGGTTGAAAACTGTCGTAGGAACGCTGTTCAGGTTGCAGGAACGTGTCGGCCTGTGAACGTCCCCCCACAGAACTGGGTCAGCTCCTCGGTCACATGTTGGTTCCTGAAGTCTGTTTTGCCCCAAAGCCCCTTTATGGCACGGTCTTAAGCAGCTGCTGTTTTGTTTTTGGTTTGTTTATTTGTTATTAGGATCCCCATTAGTTGTCCACCAAGGTAGCAACTAGTCTTCATTGGGTCCGTCACCACAATAAATACATACAAAGTATAAAATAAAATAATATATACAAGAAACAGTCAACACTAAAATATAATGAAGAGGGGAAATAGTAAGAATAAAACAATAATATACTCTCAATCGGAAACTTTAAGAGACATTCAAAAAGAAGTGTTAACAAAAAAAAGTTCTTAGAATGATTTTAAATCATCTGACATTGTGAGCCCTTTTTGCAACAGAAGGCAATCTGTTCCACTGACCAGCAGCTCTATACAACGCTGTCCTCTGCATTGTGCAGGTTCTAGCTGCTGGAACAATGATGTGGTCAGTGGCTTGTTGCCTTGTGGAATAACTGTGCCTTTCATGGACATACGTAGATCTAGAATACAAGGGCTCAGGCTTCATCCTTTTACAGATATTAGAAGAAAAGATGAGAAGATTTTTCAATAATCTTTTCTCAACATGTAGCCAAGAGAGAGTTTGATGCATATAGTCAATGCTGGTCCATGATGGACAGCGAAGGGCCGGTCGCACAGCTTTGTTCTGCAATATTTAAAGCTTATCAATATGTTTCTTTGGAGCACAGGACCATATGGCTGAACAATAATCAAGACGAGATAATACTAATAACGGTATAACTTGTTGAATTGAAAAGTCGGTCATAAAGTAGGCGCATCTTCTAATAACAGAAACAGCCCTACCCATTTTGGTCACTATTGTCGTAAAAGTTAAAAAAAAAAAAAACAATATAGAGGACCAAGGCAACTACCCTGTGGAACATCATAATCTAGTCTGATCGTAGAAAACTGCCATTGAAATACACAGACTGAAATCTGTTAGTTAAATAACTCTTCATCCATCTAAGAGCACAACCTGTAAACCCATGTGCAGACAGTTTCTCCAGCAGTACACCATGATCTATCAAATCAAAGGCTGTGCTAAAATCTAAAAAGACCGTACCAACATACTTTTGTGCATCAATTTGAAACAGCCAATCATCAGTCATTTGCACCAATGCAGTGGAGGTAGAATGACTATCTTTGTAGGCATGCTGAAAATCAGAACTAAGGTTAATATTTGTAAAATATTTCAAAATTTGAACAAATATAATTTTTTCCATGGTTTTACTGAGAACAGGTAACATACTGATCAGTCTACTGTTGGAGCCACTAAAAGCCAGCTTACTATTTTTAGGTGGGGGTATAACCTTTGCCAATTTCCAAGCTTCTGGAAATAAACACTCCTTTAAGCTCAAATTGAATATATGACAGACAGGCTCAGCAATATATTCCATCATAGTAGATAATAATTTTCCATCAACAAAATCTGAACCCAACTGCTTGTAATTTTTTACAAAACTCAAGATTTTTCACTTCTTGATGTTATTTAGAATGAAATGAGAAGGTGCAGTTTTTATGTTTCATTATTCATTATATTCATTATATTGAATCAGTTCCATTCAGTTGTTACTATCACTGGCAAACTAGGTCTGTTCAATATATTTTGTCTTATTTGGTTCACTTTGTCAATAAAAAAGTCATTGAAATAATTGGCTATTTCAACCGGCTTAGTTAAAAAATTTCCACCAATTTCAATAATAGCGGAATCATTATTTAGAGATCTTCCCCATATGTTGTTAAACACTTGCCGGAGTTGTTTGTGGGTGTGTGTGTATAATTATGTGTAAAGTGATATTTTTATGACATTATAACATTTTTTTCACAACACTTTTTACAAATTAAAATGAAAGCTCATGTATTTTTAATGATCCGTCACTTCAGAACATGAAATAAGGGAGGAAGGTTTTTGTACAGCTGATCAACCAGCTCCAGTCACTGTGAGTCTCTGGCACAATAATAAACAGCAGAGTCTTCAGTCTTCAGACCGTCCATCTGCAGATACAGCTGCTGTTTGCTGTTGTCTCTGGAGATGGTGAACCGGCCCTGGACTGACTGAGAGTAAGATTTGGTGCCACCACTGCTGCTAATATATGCGATCCACTCCAGTCCTTTTCCAGGAGCCTGTCTGATCCAGTTCATCTCAAAGCTGCTGAATGTGAATCCAGAGGCTGAACAGGTCAGTCTGTGGGATTCTCCAGGTCTTTTAACTGCTGGTTCAGATTCTGTCAGAGTCTGACCATCAACACCTGTAGAAAGAAAAAGATCATAGAGTCAGCTGTTTGAAGCTGCTACCATTTCAAACTAAGAATCAGAGAAACTCTTGACCTGCCCAGCAGAGAGTTAACAGCAGCAGTCCTGTCCTGTAGTCCATCATGTTAAACTGTGTGTCCACTGTCCTCTGTCTTCCTCTCTGCAGTCAGATAAGTAGAGGTGGAAGACATTTGAGTTTTGCATGGACTCCTCCTCACAGGGAGCAGAGAGGTGGTCTGGACTGGACCATAACCTGGAGAGTATTAATCCCCACTGAGAGAAAAGACTTCAGATGCTGGATCTTGTGACTTGAATCTTGTTTCTTTCGAGAAAAAAGGTATTTGTCTCATAAAATTCGACATGGTGTTGAAATTAATATCAAAACATTTCCTCTCTTTACTGTAATTGTGTTGATTAATCATGACTTGACTTACTTTTGATTCGGCATGATTTAAAGATTTATATCTTAGTTTGTGGGAAAATAATTTATTTCTATAGTTTATTCTCTGTAATTAGGTCCTTGTGCTGTTAATAACATTAATTGTTTTTACAGACTTCATGTTTTTTTTATTCTTTTTGTATCTGCATGAGTGTGCGGTTTGCTATTGATTTGTTTATTTGTCTCGATACAATAACATAACAGAAATAAATATATTTTGTTTGAATGGTTCTATTTTTAACTATTTCATCCTCAACAGAAATATTTAAATTATTTCAAAACTATAACAGTTTGACCTGACTGGTGGTTGGTTTGTGGAAATACATGCAATGAAATATTAGTGATAATGATATCAAAGTATTCAAATTGAATCAAATTGAAGATATTGCACCGAATCATACCAGCTACATCAAAGGACTTTACATTCAGAGCACGTCCAGACCAAACTCTTTATGGATTTGTTTAAGAGACCCAACATATCCCTCCAAGAGCAAGCACAGCAAACATTACAGTGTATTATTCACTGTTATGACTGTTTAAGACTGTTTCCCTCTTTACTGTCACAGTGAGCTGGTGTGAAACCATCAGTGGTCTGAGGGCTCCTCCTCTGGTGGCTTCATGTATCAAGTGTTCAGGCACTGAGGGCTTTTTGTTCAGGTCTACTGATGCTTTGTGTTATTGTGAGTCTCCGGCACAGTAATACACAGCAGAGTCTTCAGCCTGCAGATTCTGTCCTCTTCCAGCAGAAGTGTCTCTGCTGTAGCTGAACTTGTTCTTCAGGGCTTCATTTTGATAAAAGCCTCCTCCTCCCCACCGATGACAAATCCAGTCCATCGGTTTTCCTTCACGCTGTCTGATCCAACCTGTTCCGTAGCTGTTATCAGTCAGAGAATAACCAGAGACCTGACAGGTGATGGTCAAAGACTGTCCAGGCTGAACAACCTTTGAGTCTGGCTGGATGAGATCAATACTGTACACACCTGTGGAAACAGAAATCAGCATTATCTCCATCAGTCATCTGAATGTTGACTGTTTCTAAAGTGTTTATTAGTGTGAATCCACTGAAAGCTCCTCACAGGATCCAGCTGCCAGCAGCTGTATCAGAAGCACAGAGAACATGGTTGATGTTGAAGCTGAACTGATGTGAGCTCTTCTGTCCTCTCACTGACACACAGACACACACTTCACTTCTTTATGAGGAACCTTCATTTGCATGTTGCTGAATATTAAAGTTTCTTCTTTGTGAAAACTGATGTAGATCATATATAGAGGAAGAAGTCGTGTGTTTCCTGCAGATAGCTGAAGCTTTTTTGGTCGTACATAAAGCTCATTAAAGATCTCTTCAGATGACGTAGACCAGCTGAGTTCTTAGTTATTCAGGTTTCCATTTTTAGATCTATTTCTGAGAATAAATGAACCAACACAAAGTTTGTTGTTGTTGTATCAAATCTTACATTGGAAACAGATTTTACATCAAATGTACAAACTTAAAGCTTAAAACTTTTCACTGAGAGGTCTCAAACTCTGATGGTTAAAATATCATTTCATTACAGAGACAGAGGCCAGAAGGTCAAAGGTTAAAATAAGAAATATAGTTCCTATCAATACTATTGTTGGAGGTTGTTGTTGTTCTAGTGAATCCCATCAGAGTAAAGAATGAATATTAATATTTTTACTTGTGTTTGTAAAACTGTGTTATTTTGTATAAATGATACTTTCTGGATGTTTAATTACACTGAGAATGGTTTCAGCAGAGTGCTGTGTTGATGTTGTGTTCTCTATGATCATTGAAGGTTTTTGTACAGCTGATCAACCAGCTCCAGTCACTGTGAGTCTCTGGCACAATAATAAACAGCAGAGTCTTCAGTCTTCAGACCGTCCATCTGCAGATACAGCTGCTGTTTGCTGTCGTCTCTGGAGATGGTGAACCGGCCCTGGACTGACTGAGAGTAAGATTTGCTGCTGCCACCAGTATCAATCCAGGCAATCCACTCCAGTCCTTTTCCAGGAGCCTGTCTGATCCAGTTCATCCAGTAGCTGCTGAATGTGAATCCAGAGGCTGAACAGGTCAGTCTGTGGGATTCTCCAGGTCTTTTAACTGCTGGTTCAGATTCTGTCAGAGTCTGACCATCAACACCTGTAGAAAGAAAAAGATCATAGAGTCAGCTGTTTGAAGCTGCTACCATTTCAAACTAAGAATCAGAGAAACTCTTGACCTGCCCAGCAGAGAGTTAACAGCAGCAGTCCTGTCCTGTAGTCCATCATGTTAAACTGTGTGTCCACTGTCCTCTGTCTTCCTCTCTGCAGTCAGATAAGTAGAGGTGGAAGACATCTGAGTTTTGCATGGACTCCTCCTCACAGGGAGCAGAGAGGTGGACTGGACTGTGACTCCACTTTGTGTTTTGTTAAATCATTGAGGAGAATTTGGTGATGACAACTTTGAAGTCATTCATTTGATGGTTTTACAAACAATGTGTTTGAATCTTTTCCATGAAAATATCAGTCACAGTGTTTTCTCCTCAGCACCTTCTGGTTACATTTTGAAATGACATTTTGTTTGTAATTAATACAAATCAAGTCACTTTCATCATATTAGAAACTATAATTATAATTATAATTATTCATAATTCTGACTTTTTGATGAAGAAGAAACATTATTTTTCAGTTATTTTCAATTCTTCAATTGTGAAGACAGCCAGAAAGAACTAAAGCTGTTGATACTGTCATGAATGATGAATCTGTACATTGATCACAGAGAAATTGAACTTACATCCAACAATTCAATGAAATCAATAATAATATAGACCTTTTGGAAAATGAAATGTATTGTCATTATGACTTGATGATTACGACAGTTGATCATGATATTTAATTATTTAATATAGGTAAAAATAAAACTTTCTAATTCCCTGTCCTTCTGATTGTAACTTTATTCTATTAAAGACTCGTGTGATTCGTAATAACTTTGAGATTTCATCTGAAATGGATTTAATAAAGAAAGTGTTTACTCACAAACACCCTGAAAAAAATATTATTTTAGTGCTGAATATACCAAATAAAAATTCTGACATTGTCTAATATTATAATTAATAATAGAATTCAGATGATCAGCTCATATTCTCTATAAATGACTTTCTATTCAGTCAGTTCTTCTCAGTGAGCTGGTGTGAAACCATCAGTGGTCTGAGGGCTCCTCCTCTGGTGGCTTCATGTATCAAGTGTTCAGGCACTGAGGGCTTTTTGTTCAGGTCTACTGATGCTTTGTGTTATTGTGAGTGTCTGGCACAGTAATACACAGCAGAGTCTTCAGGCTGCAGATTCTGTCCATTTAGAGTCACTCTGTTGTTGGAAGAGTCTAAGTCGATGCTGAACTTGTTCTTCAGTGAATCTTTGTAGAATGAGCTGCTGCCTGCTCTCATTCCAATCCACTCCAGTCCTTTCCCTGCAGGTTGTCTGATCCAAGCTGTGTAGTAGCCACTAACAGAATAAGAGACCTGACAGGTGATGGTCAGACGTTGACCTGGCTGAACAGTCTCAGAGTCTGGCTGTGTCAACTGTTCACACTTCACACCTGTTAAAGAGGAAGAAAATCATTTTGTTTTTCATCAATTCCAAACACAGAAATGTTGAGTGAGACAAATCCAGAGAGACTCACAGGATCCAGCTGCCAACAGCAGCAGCAGAGCTACAGAAAACATGGTTTATGGTGAAAGTGATGAGCTGTGAACTCCACTGACAGTCTGATGGGAAGTTTTTATAGCTGAGGAACAAGGAAGGTCCCTGAGTTTGCATAGAACCAAACATATCTGGAAGTAGGAGGATGATATCATGAAAGAAGCTTCCACAAATAAAATTATTTTATGTGCAGAATAAAAATATTTCCAGTGAATGAGGTCATTTTGTTTCAGACTGAATTGTAACATCTTCAAATTGTCCACATTAACTTTTCCATGTGAAAATATAACATAAATCATTCTGTATCACAAGCTTTGTCATCTGACTGAAGAATAAATCAATCATGAGTTTTTGTAAGTTGGAAAACTTGTAAGTCACTAAAAATTATTTCCAAAAACTTGAATGTAAATGATGATTTAATGGTGATGATGTGCACTCATGGAAACAAAAGGAACAAATGTGATGTGTTTTTCAGTCCAGGGCTGAAGTGTCAGTCAGCTGGGATCAATAACAACAGCAGATATCAGTGTTTCCTTTTAGGTCCAAAAGACACAGAAAATTGTCACTGCCTGACCTCTAGTGGTTTGAAAACACAAACTCCAACATCATCATGAACTGAGCCATGAATAACTTTTAATGTGACATCATTTCCAGGCATAAGTTTGTATTTCCACATAATCAAAATATTGACGCTATTTAACACAGTTTTTTTCATTCTTCTATTATTATTATTTTATTTGTATTAGTAAAATAAATATATTTTTATTTTATTTTTACTTGGAGATGCCAGCTGTGATTGGCTCCAGCAGCCACCACACCCTGATGGAGAAGGGGTTGAAAACTGTCGTAGGAACACTGTTCAGGTTGCAGGAACGTGTCGGCCTGTGAACGTCCCCCCACAGAACTGGGTCAGCTCCTCGGTCACATGTTGGTTCCTGAAGTCTGTTTTGCCCCAAAGCCCCTTTATGGCACGGTCTTAAGCAGCTGCTGTTTTGTCTTTGGCTTGTTTATTTGTTATTAGGATCCCCATTAGTTGTCCACCAAGGTAGCAACTAGTCTTCATTGGGTCCGTCACCACAATAAATACATACAAAGTATAAAACAAAATAATATATACAAGAAACAGTCAACACTAAAATATAATGAAGAGGGGAAATAGTAAGAATAAAACAATAATATACTCTCAATCGGAAACTTTAAGAGACATTCAAAAAGAAGTGTTAACAAAAAAAAGTTCTTAGAATGATTTTAAATCATCTGACATTGTGAGCCCTTTTTGCAACAGAAGGCAATCTGTTCCACTGACCAGCAGCTCTATACAACGCTGTCCTCTGCATTGTGCAGGTTCTAGCTGCTGGAACAATGATGTGGTCAGTGGCTTGTTGCCTTGTGGAATAACTGTGCCTTTCATGGACATACATAGATCTAGAATACAAGGGCTCAGGCTTCATCCTTTTACAGATATTAGAAGAAAAGATGAGAAGATTTTTCAATAATCTTTTCTCAACATGTAGCCAAGAGAGAGTTTGATGCATATAGTCAATGCTGGTCCATGATGGACAGCGAAGGGCCGGTCGCACAGCTTTGTTCTGCAATATTTAAAGCTTATCAATATGTTTCTTTGGAGCACAGGACCATATGGCTGAACAATAATCAAGACGAGATAATACTAATAACGGTATAACTTGTTGAATTGAAAAGTCGGTCATAAAGTAGGCGCATCTTCTAATAACAGAAACAGCCCTACCCATTTTGGTCACTATTGTCGTAAAAGTAAAAAAAAAAAAAAAACAATATAGAGGACCAAGGCAACTACCCTGTGGAACACCATAATCTAGTCTGATCGTAGAAAACTGCCATTGAAATACACAGACTGAAATCTGTTAGTTAAATAACTCTTCATCCATCTAAGAGCACAACCTGTAAACCCATGTGCAGACAGTTTCTCCAGCAGTACACCATGATCTATCAAATCAAAGGCTGTGCTAAAATCTAAAAAGACCGTACCAACATACTTTTGTGCATCAATTTGAAACAGCCAATCATCAGTCATTTGCACCAATGCAGTGGAGGTAGAATGACTATCTTTGTAGGCATGCTGAAAATCAGAACTAAGGTTAATATTTGTAAAATATTTCAAAATTTGAACAAATATAAGTTTTTCCATGATTTTACTGAGAACAGGTAACATACTGATCAGTCTACTGTTGGAGCCACTAAAAGCCAGCTTACTATTTTGAAGTGGGGGTATAACCTTTGCCAATTTCCAAGCTTCTGGAAATAAACAATCCTTTAAGCTCAAATTGAATATATGACAGACAGGCTCAGCAATATATTCCATCATAGTAGATATTAATTTTCCATCAACAAAATCTGAACCCAACTGCTTGTAATTTTTTACAAAACTCAAGATTTTTCACTTCTTGATGTTATTTAGAATGAAATGAGAAGGTGCAGTTTTTATGTTTCATTATTCATTATATTCATTATATTGAATCAGTTCCATTGAGTTGTTACTATCACTGGCAAACTAGGTCTGTTCAATATATTTTGTCTTATTTGGTTCACTTTGTCAATAAAAAAGTCATTGAAATAATTGGCTATTTCAACCGGCTTAGTTAAAAAATTTCCACCAATTTCAATAATAGCGGAATCATTATTTAGAGATCTTCCCCATATGTTGTTAAACACTTGCCAGAGTTGTTTGTGGGTGTGTGTGTATAATTATGTGTAAAGTTATATTTTTATGACATTATAACATTTTTTTCACAACACTTTTTACAAATTAAAATGAAAGCTAATGATTTTGTAATGATCCGTCACTTCAGAACATGAAATAAGGGAGGAAGGTTTTTGTACAGCTGATCAACCAGCTCCAGTCACTGTGAGTCTCTGGCACAATAATAAACAGCAGAGTCTTCAGTCTTCAGACGGTCCATCTGCAGATACAGCTGCTGTTTGCTGTTGTCTCTGGAGATGGTGAACCGGCCCTGGACTGACTGAGAGTAATATTTGCTGCTGCCACCACCACTGCTAATGGTTGCGATCCACTCCAGTCCTTTTCCAGGAGCCTGTCTGACCCAGCCCATCCAGTAGCTACTGAATGTGAATCCAGAGGCTGAACAGGTCAGTCTGTGGGATTCTCCAGGTCTTTTAACTGCTGGTTCAGATTCTGTCAGAGTCTGACCATCAACACCTGTAGAAAGAAAAAGATCAGAGAGTCAGCTGTTTGAAGCTGCTACCATTTCAAACTAAGAATCAGAGAAACTCTTGACCTGCCCAGCAGAGAGTTAACAGCAGCAGTCCTGTCCTGTAGTCCATCATGTTAAACTGTGTGTCCACTGTCCTCTGTCTTCCTCTCTGCAGTCAGATAAGTAGAGGTGGAAGACATCTGAGTTTTGCATGGACTCCTCCTCACAGGGAGCAGAGAGGTGGTCTGGACTGGACCATAACCTGGAGTATTAATCCCCACTGAGAGAAAAGACTTCAGATGCTGGATCTTGTGACTTGAATCTTGTTTCTTTAGAGAAAAAAGGTATTTGTCTCATAAAATTCGACATGGTGTTGAAATTAATATCAAAACATTTTCTCTCTTTACTGTAATTGTGTTGATTAATCATGACTCACTTTGATTCAGCATCATTTAAAGATTTATATCTTGTAGGAACATAATTTATTTCTATAGTTTATTCTCTGTAATTACGTCCTTGTGCTGTTAATAACATTAATTGTTTTTACAGACTTCATATTTTTTTTATTCTTTTTGTATCTGCATGAGTGTGCGGTTTGCTATTGATTTGTTTATTTGTCTCGAGACAATAACATAACAGAAATAAATATATTTTGTTTGAATGGTTCTATTTTTAACTATTTCATCCTCAACAGAAATATTTAATTATTTCAAAACTATAACAGTTTGACCTGACTGGTGGTTGGTTTGTGGAAATACATGCAATGAAATATTAGTGATAATGATATCAAAGTATTCAAATTGAATCAAATTGAAGATATTGCACCAAATCATACCAGCTACATCAAAGGACTTTACATTCAGAGCACGTCCAGACCAAACTCTTTATGGATTTGTTTAAGAGACCCAACATATCCCTCCAAGAGCAAGCACAGCAAACATTACAGTGTATTATTCACTGTTAGGACTGTTTAAGACTGTTTCCCTCTTTACTGTCACAGTGAGCTGGTGTGAAACCATCAGTGGTCTGAGGGCTCCTCCTCTGGTGGCTTCATGTATCAAGTGTTCAGGCACTGAGGGCTTTTTGTTCAGGTCTACTGATGCTTTGTGTTATTGTGAGTGTCTGGCACAGTAATACACAGCAGAGTCTTCAGGCTGCAGATTCTGTCCATTTAGAGTCACTCTGTTGTTGGAAGAGTCTAAGTCGATGCTGAACTTGTTCTTCAGTGAATCTTTGACATCTCCATCCCTACTCATCCACTCCAGTCCTTTCCCTGCAGGTTGTCTGATCCAAGCTGTCCAGTAGCTGTTAACAGAATAAGAGACCTGACAGGTGATGGTCAGACGTTGACCTGGCTGAACAGTCGCAGAGTCTGGCTGTGTCAACTGTTCACACTTCACACCTGTTAAAGAGGAAGAAAATCATTTTGTTTTTCATGAATTCCAAACACAGAAATGTTGAGTGAGACAAATCCAGAGAGACTCACAGGATCCAGCTGCCAACAGCAGCAGCAGAGCTACAGAAAACATGGTTTATGGTGAAAGTGATGAGCTGTGAACTCCACTGACAGTCTGATGGGAAGTTTTTATAGCTGAGGAACAAGGAAGGTCCCTGAGTTTGCATAAAATCAAACCGTCATATAGTAGGCGCATCTTCTAATGACAGAAACAGCCCTACCCATTTTGGTCACTATTTTTGTAAAAATTAAAAAAAAAAAAACAAAAAAAAAAACAATAGAGGACCAAGGCAACTACCCTGTGGAACACCGCAATCTAGTCCGACAGTAGAAAAACTGCCATTGAAATACACAGGCTGAAATCTGTTAGTTAAATATCTCTTCATCCATCTAAGAGCACAACCTGTAAACCCATGTGCAGACAGTTTCTCCAGCAGTACACCATGATCTATCAAATCAAAGGCTGTGCTAAAATCTAAAAAGACCGTACCAACATACTTTTGGGCATCAATTTGAAAAAGCCAATCATCAGTCATTTGCACCAATATAGTGGAGGTAGAATGACTATCTTTGTAGGCATGCTGAAAATCAGAACTAAGGCCACTAAAAACCAGCTTATTATTTTTAGGTGGGGGTATAACCTTTGCCAATTTCCAAGCTTCTGGAAATAAACACTCTTTTAAGCTCAAATTGAATATATGACAGACAGGCTCAGCAATATATTCCATCATAGTAGATATTAATTTTCCATCAACACAATCTGAACCGAACTGCTTGTTATTTTTTACAGAACTCAGGAGTTTTTTTTATGTTTCATGATAACTTTTTAAATCAGTTCTATTGAGTTGTTACTATCACTGGCAACACTAGGTCTGTTCAATATATTGAGTCTGATTTGGTTCACTTTGTCAATTAAAAAGTCATTGAAATAATTGGCTATTTCAACCAGCTTAGTTCAAAAATTTCCAGCAATTTCAATAATAGCGGAATCATTATTTAGAGATCTTCCCCATATGTTGTTAAACACTTGCCAGAGTTTTTTGTGGGTGTGTGTGTATAATTATGTGTAAAGTGATATTTTTATGACATTATAACATTTTTTCACACATTTTTTACAAATTAAAATGAAAGCATGCAACTTTTTCATGATCTGTCACTTCAGAACATGATTAAGGGAGGAAGGTTTTTGTACAGCTGATCAACCAGCTCCAGTCACTGTGAGTCTCTGGCACAATAATAAACAGCAGAGTCTTCAGTCTTCAGACCGTCCATCTGCAGATACAGCTGCTGTTGGCTGTCGTCTCTGGAGATGGTGAACCGGCCCTGGACTGACTGAGAGTAATATTTGCTGCTGCTACCAGTATGAATCCAAGCAACCCACTCCAGTCCTTTTCCAGGAGCCTGTCTGATCCAGCCCATGGGGAAACTGCTGAATGTGAATCCAGAGGCTGAACAGGTCAGTCTGTGGGATTTTCCAGGTCTTTTAACTGCTGGTTCAGATTCTGTCAGAGTCTGACCATCAACACCTGTAGAAAGAAAAAGATCATAGAGTCAGCTGTTTGAAGCTGCTACCATTTCAAACTAAGAATCAGAGAAACTCTTGACCTGCCCAGCAGAGAGTTAACAGCAGCAGTCCTGTCCTGTAGTCCATCATGTTAAACTGTGTGTCCACTGTCCTCTGTCTTCCTCTCTGCAGTCAGATAAGTAGAGGTGGAAGACATCTGAGTTTTGCATGGACTCCTCCTCACAGGGAGCAGAGAGGTGGACTGGACTGTGACTCCACTTTGTGTTTTGTTAAATCATTGAGGAGAATTTGGGGATGACAACTTTGAAGTCATTCATTTGACGGTTTCACAAACAATGTGTTTGAATCTTGTCCATGAAAATATCAGTCACAGTGTTTTCTCCTCAGCACCTTCTGGTTACATTGTAAAATGACTTATTGTTAATATGTTAATATTGTTGAGTTAATACAAGTCAAGTCAAATTCATTATATGAAAAGTTTATTGAGTATTCTAGCTTTTAATTGAAGAAGAAATATTATTTTTCAGTTATTAATATTATCATGAAGACGACCAGAAAGAACTAAAGCTGTTGATACTGTCATTAATGATGAATCTGTACATTGATCACAGAGAAACTGAACTTACACCCAACAACTCAATCAAATCAATAATGATATAGACCTTTTGGAAAATGAAATGTATTGTCATTGTTATTGTTTGATAATTATGACAATTTATATTTGCATTAAATGTCATTCCAGGAAAAAATTCATTATTGAATATTGTATTTATTCTATTAAAGACTTTGTGATTCATAATAACTTTGAGATTTCATCTGAAATAGATTTACTAAAGAAAAAGTGTTTACACATACACACACCCTGAAAAATGATTATTTTTGTGCTAAATATACCAAATAAAAATTCCTCTGTGGTTTAATATTATTAAAATTAATGACAGAATTCAGATGATCAGATCATATTCTGTATAAATGACTTTCTATTCAGTCAGTTCTTCTCAGTGAGCTGGTGTGAAACCATCAGTGGTCTGAGGGCTCCTCCTCTGGTGGCTTCATGTATCAAGTGTTCAGGCACTGAGGGCTTTTTGTTCAGGTCTACTGATGCTTTGTGTTATTGTGAGTCTCCAGCACAGTAATACACAGCAGAGTCTTCAGGCTGCAGATTCTGTCCATTTAGAGTCACTCTGTTGTTGGAAGAGTCTAAGTCGATGCTGAACTTGTTCTTCAGTGAATCTTTGTAGTATGAGGTTTGTCCAACACGTGCAACTCCAATCCACTCCAGTCCTTTCCCTGCAGGTTGTCTGATCCAAGCTGTCCAGTAGCTGCTGAGAGAATAAGAGACTTGACAGGTGATGGTCAGACGTTGACCTGGCTGAACAGTCTCAGAGTCTGGCTGTGTCAACTGTTCACACTTCACACCTGTTAAAGAGGAAGAAAATCATTTTGTTTTTCATCAATTCCAAACACAGAAATGTTGAGTGAGACAAATCCAGAGAGACTCACAGGATCCAGCTGCCAACAGCAGCAGCAGAGCTACAGAAAACATGGTTTATGGTGAAAGTGATGAGCTGTGAACTCCACTGACAGTCTGATGGGAAGTTTTTATAGCTGAGGAACAAGGAAGGTCCCTGAGTTTGCATAGAACCAAACATATCAGGAAGTAGGAGGATGATATCATGAAAGAAGCTTCCACAAATAAAATTATTTTATGTACAGAATAAAAAAAAAATCCAGTGAATAATGTGATTGTACTTCAGACTGATATGTAACATTTTCAAATTGTCCATGTTAACTTTTCCATGTGAAAATACGACAGAAATCATTCTGTATCACAAGCTTTGTCATCTGACTGAATAATAAATCAATGATGAGCTCGTGTAAGTTGAACAACTTGTAAGTCACAATTATTTCCAACAAATTGAATGTAAATGATGATTTAATGGTGATGATGTGCACTCATGGAAACAAAAGGAACAAATGTGATGTATTTTTCAGTCCAGGGCTGAAGTGTCAGTCAGCTGGGATCAATAACAACAGCAGATATCAGTGTTTCCTTTTAGGTCCAAAAGACACAGAAAATTGTCACTGCCTGACCTCTAGTGGTTTGAAAACACAAACTCCAACATCATCATGAACTGAGCCATGAATAACTTTTAATGTGACATCATTTCCAGGCATAACTTTGTATTTCCACATAATAATCAAAATACTGACACTAATAAGTTGGAAAATATCTTAATAGTTGATGGTTTTAATATTCATGTTGATGACACAATTCTTGCGCAGCAATGAACTTTAAACATTGACTGAAAATTTCTATTTTGAGCAGCATGTTTCCGGCCCCACCCACCAAAAGGGCGACACTCTTGACTTAGTTTTGTTGCTTGGCATTAATGTTGCCAACCTCTGTGCAGATGTCCACATCAGTGATCTTGCTGTGTTTTATTTAATCTGGACAGCCTCACTTGTAGTTTTAACAGTCAGTTTTGGATCAGGTTGCTCCTGTTAAATCTAATCTGGTGACTAAGAAGACCCTATGTCCTTGGATTAATGACTGTATTTGACACATGAAGCGGCTTTGTTGGAAGTCTACCGAACTGGAGGTACACAGATTTCATCTTAGGGAACTTATGTCTTCCTTAAATCAAATGAAAAAAAAATAGCCAGATCTGACTGCTTTCGTCAGCTGATCATGTTAAATAAGAAGAAACCCCAGCTTGTGTTTGACACCATTAATTCTATTACGTGTCTTGCACGTCTTCCACTGCGCTTGTTTTGTAACCCCACTGTTGTTGATCCTGCACCTCCTAAGTGGTCCTCTTTTACTAGATCATGTCTGACTCTGTGGATTTGCTGTGTGGGGTACCTCAGGGTTCTGTTTTGGGCCCAATTTTGCTTCTGTTGTATGTTCTTCCCTTAGCAAAGATAATCCAGGAGTTTGTTGATGTTTCGTACCATTTATTTGCTCATGATATCCAGCTGTACTGCTCTTTTAAGGCCTCTGAGATCCAGAAATTGAATTCCTTAATGAGCTGCCTTGTGCAAATAAAATAATGGCTCAGTGCAAACTCTTTGCAATTAAACTCAGATAAAACTGAGGTGCTGGTGATTGGCCCTGATGATGCCATTCCAGGTATCAACCAGTATTTAGGTGATCTGAGCATTTCATCTAAATCAAGCCTCACAAATCTTGACATTTTCTTTGACAAAGAAATGTCATTAGAACACCACAAGCTGCAGAAGAGGAACTGTTTCTACCGGTTGTTTCTAAAGATGATCTTGAGGTGATCATCCAAGCATTTGTGTCCTCTCGTTTAGACTGCTGTAACAGTTTATTTTGTTGTCTAAAGAAAAAGGAACAGTCTCATCTGCAGCAAGGCTGCTGACTCGCACTAAGAGAAGGGCTCATCTTACACCGATCCTAAAATCACTTCATTGGCTCCCAGAGGGTAAATGGAGACCTGCTATGTTCGTTGTGTTCAGGTACTGCACATCTAAAGCACATTGTGTCATGTTGTAAGGTTAGTCTGTCACAAGGATGGTAAACATGACGTCATAACCAGGTTTTAAAAAGCTTAGCTGCAGGCATTGAAGATATACGGAGGCAAGCAATGTTAGGAGGGTCTAAGACAGAGAGAGCTGCAGTTCAATTTGTTCAAGAAGGAGGGAAAGTTAATAGGATAACAAGGAGGCAAGGCAACTTAGAGGATACTGGTGACTGGGAGATGCAGCTGGTTTTAGGAGGAAAGCTTGTTATTCCCCAGGAAATAGCCTGTATGAAGCTAAGGCCTGATATAAATTTTAGGTCAAGGAAGGTGGAAGGTGAGGATTTGTCCAGTGGAAGTAGGTTGTAGAGGGTTTGTAGCAAAATCTGTTGAGGGAGGAAGGAGGGAGGTAGGAGGAAGGGGACAGAGGGTGAGGAAAACAATGAAGGAAATGTCAGATGAGGCAGTAAGATCCAGTCAGTGGGTTTGGATTAGAAGAAGTTATAGTAGCTGAGAGCCCAGCAGGAGGAGCCCTGAAGATAGACAGACTGTAGGGAGAAGCAGAAGGAAGAAATCCAGGAAGAGAAAGTGTGGCCTCTTTGAGCCTTTATTGAGACCATGCAGTTAGTCCAGGTGAGTTGGCCTGTATTGGTTTGATTTGGTTTGATTGTAGGACTGATCAGGTGAGTTTGTTTGCTGAATCTGCTAGTGTAGCTTGTCCTCCACCTCCTGCAGCACCTATAATTTCATTACCCCTACCTGAACCAGGGTCTGTATCCCCACCCCGCTCTTACTGGTGCAGTTGGTGAGAGGTCAGAGTAGTTGACAGTCATGCTTTTTGAGATAGTTGTCTTTGTGTGAGGAGCGGTGATGTCTGGCATTAGGGGGTGACTCTGGGACGCCAGTGATCACTGTTTAGCCTCCTGGAGGTGTCGTGGGCCTAAATTAACGAAACACCGCTGAAAGGAGGTTCCCACCAGATGACCCCGAAGATATTGTTAGCTATCACTGCCCACTGGCCAAGTTAGGTATGATCTTTACGGCACATAGGGCAGGGTGAAAGTTTGTTGTTAGGGAGTTAGTCACTGAGTCTGTGCCTTTTTTTTTTTTTTGGTTTTGTTTTGTTTTGTCGCACAAATTTCTTGTTTACTCTAAACTGACCAAATCAAGGCATATTGAAATAAAACCATTCATGAAGGATAATGTATTATTGTTATTATTATTATTATTATTATTATTATTGTTGTATAATGGACTATAATTAAAACTGAATTTATTTTGAAGCTGAAATGTGCATTAGGAAAACTTTTTTAAGCCACCGTGACATCTGCAGGTTTGTGTACAGCTCTGTGGCTTGCTGTGTCAGTGTGGCTTTCGGGCACAATAATACAAAGCAGAATCTTCTGTCTTCAGGCTGCTCATCTGCAGATACACCTGGTCCATGCTGTTGTCTCTGGAAATGGTGAAGCGGTCCCTGACAGATGTGGAATAATATTTGTTTTTGCCACTTGGAGCAGAAATAGATGCCACCCACTCCAGTCCTTTTCCTTCAGCCTGTCTGATCCAGCTGATAGCAGCATCGCCATCTGATATTCCTGCATATGTACAGGTGAGTTTGTGGGATTCTCCAGGCAGCTTTACCACTGATGGGGACTCAGTCAGAGTCTGACTCCAGACACCTGAAGAGAAAAACTGTTTGATTAGAACAGACAAACACAAACCTAGATAATAGAAAAAATATACTATAGAGGAGGGAACTTCACCAAGAACGGCTGAGAGCAGCAGGAATGTTACACATGTTGTTAAAGTCATCATGTTGCATGTGTTGTTTGGTATCTGGTTTATTTTTCTGTTTGGTTCATATTAAGGTCAGTTACAGTTATGGCTCCCAATGCAGACTGCCAACTGTATGTGTGTGTGTGTGTGTGACAGAGAGAGAAGCAGAGAAAGTGGGTTTGTGTTACAGCGGCCTATGCAGACTGGTTTGTGTGTGTTTGTTTGAGAGAGGAGGGAGGGTTTGTGATGTGATGATGTCAAATGGTTATGGGACAGTGTTGTGAGGTTAGTTACTGCAGGCTGGAAACGATGTGTGGGGGTTTGTCATGTTGAAACTGGACTGGTAGATCTCTGGAGGCTGGCTACTTGAAAAGTTGATCTTGGGCCAAAAAAGGTTGGGCACCCCGCAGTAGAGGAAGCATCCCTCCACAGAGGAGGAGGCCTCAGACATCTTTATTTACTCATCTCATTTAGTTAATGAAAACACCATCATCTTATTGACAATTTGACTTTGCAGCTGGTTGACAGTCTGCATTTTTACATTTTTCAAAATGCAAATGATGTTTTTTGAAGCCAAAGAGACACCTGGAGCTTTGACAAGAAATGAGCTACTTAGGAAATGAAACCTGTACGAGGATATGCAAAAGATGAACCACTGAGTTCAACAGGAAAAAAATTCTTGATCAAAAAATGTGTATTTTTTTATCTAATAGTGAAAAGTTGTAGAAAAATGTGTCTGTTCAGAAAGATGGTTTTTATATTCATCAATGCACAGAAATCATTTCCAAAGGTTTCAATTTAGTCTTCTTAAGAGATTCGTCATCTGTGAACTCACCATTTTAAAGTGCAGTTGTTCTTTGTAGTCTAGTGATTGTGCTTGAGGACAATTATTTTGAGGTAAATTCAAAAGGTTGGTGAAGTTCAATGACTCAAAAAAAAAATCTGAGGCTGGAAAAAATGATTAAAATATCACTGATTCCCAAATCATAGTTGAACTATTTACAGTGAGGTTGTCGTATGAGGACTGAAGGTTTTTGTACAGCTGATCAACCAGCTCCAGTCACTGTGAGTCTCTGGCACAATAATAAACAGCAGAGTCTTCAGTCTTCAGACGGTCCATCTGCAGATACAGCTGCTGTTTGCTGTTGTCTCTAGAGATGGTGAACCGGCCATGGACTGACTGAGAGTAATATTTGGTGCTGCCACCAGTATCAATTCTGGCAACCCACTCCAGTCCTTTTCCAGGAGCCTGTCTGATCCAGCCCATGTAGTAGCTGCTGAATGAGAATCCAGAGGCTGAACAGGTCAGTCTGTGGGATTCTCCAGGTCTTTTAACTGCTGGTTCAGATTCTGTCAGAGTCTGACCATCAACACCTGTAGAAAGAAAAAGATCATAGAGTCAGCTGTTTGAAGCTGCTACCATTTCAAACTAAGAATCAGAGAAACTCTTGACCTGCCCAGCAGAGAGTTAACAGCAGCAGTCCTGTCCTGTAGTCCATCATGTTAAACTGTGTGTCCACTGTCCTCTGTCTTCCTCTCTGCAGTCAGATAAGTAGAGGTGGAAGACATCTGAGTTTTGCATGGACTCCTCCTCACAGGGAGCAGAGAGGTGGACTGGACTGTGACTCCACTTTGTGTTTTGTTAAATCATTGAGGAGAATTTGGTGATGACAACTTTGAAGTCATTCATTTGATGGTTTTACAAACAATGTGTTTGAATCTTTTCCATGAAAATATCAGTCACAGTGTTTTCTCCTCAGCACCTTCTGGTTACATTGTAAAATGATATTTTGTTTGTAATTAATACAAATCAAGTCATTTTAATCATTAAATCATTAAAAACTCTACATGTTAATTGATTATTCTGACATTTTAACTAAGAAGAAAAAATCAATACATTGTCATTATTGTTATGAGATAATTATGACAATTTATATTAGCATTTTTTTAATTCCTGAAAATCTTTTTCCAACATCATTCCAGGACAAAGTAAATTCTTGTAACTTCAGATTGTAACTTTATTCTGTCAAAGACTCTGCGATTCATATCAACTTTGAGATTTCATCTGAAATGGATTTAATAAAGAAAAATTGTTTACACACACACACAGACACACACGTGTGTGATATCTGGTGCTAAATATACCAAATAATGATTCCTCTATGGTCTAATATTATTACTGATGGTCTGTCCTCGTGCTGCAGGAAGAGTCCCAGTCACAACTTAATTTGTACTCAAGTGAATCTCTGGTGCCTCTGATCTAAACTGTGTCATGTCTCCTCTTCTGTCAAGAAGACAAACAAACAAACAAAAACAAAAACAGAAACATGAACTTTTTGCTCCCTCTCTTTTGTATGAGGTCTGTAGTTGTTTATTAAATGCAAAAATAAAAACTCTGCCCAAGCAAAGTCTGAAAAATACAAATACACATTTTATACACATATATTTACATATATTTAGAAATAGTTTTTCCAGTGTGTGTGTGCTCAATATGTGAGTATGACCTAATATATTATTTTTAACATTGTTCAGTAAGTGCAGAGAACGATTGATATGTATTTTCGTATCAAGTGGCATCTAAAGACATTCACAGATTTGCTGCTCATCACTAATAAAATGTCAAAACACAGACTAACTCATTTTGACTGATCATGTGTTTCGTGGTTCAGCAGAACTTCCTTCAGTGGGAGATGTATTTTCAGAGCTTGACATGCGTCAGTGCTCCTCATCCAGACATTTGTGTTGATCAGTTATTGTACAGCTATCTAGTCTCTGGTGTCACTGTGTCTCTCGAGCACAATAATAAACTGCAGAGTCTTCTTGTTTCAGACTCTTCACCTGTAAATACACAGCATTGTTGGAAGTGTCTTTGGTGATGATAAACTGGCCCTGCAGGCTCTGGGCAAATATCGTTCCAGTTCCACTATCGATGCGTCCGATCCATTCCAGTCCTTCTCCTGATCTCTCACGGATCCAGTGCAGCCAAGCCAGAGGAAGTCCTTCCACCTTACAGTTCAGAGTGACTGATTCTCCTGGTCGGCTGACCACTGGCTGTGAGGAGGTGAGGGACTGGCCCCGAGCAGCTGAAAGAGACACTGACATTAGACAGCAGGAAGAAAGCAACCCAAAGCTTCTTTTCTTCTCCTCTGGACTCAGACTTCACTCACCTGAAATGAGAGCCAAGAGGAAGACACTTGGGATTACTGTCATGGTGAGAGCTGGACTGAGTCTGCAGCTACAGAGGCTGACATGAAGGAGATATAATGAGCAAGTGGAATGGGAGGGGTCAATTATCAAAGCGTCAATTTGCATTTATAGTCTGCGATTATGGAGCTAGATGGTGAGCTGGTAAAGAGAGATAAAGACTAGTGAGGAGACGAACAGTGCTAAACTCTGATGGAGAGAGAGCTAAAAACAGATTCACACCAAAAGCAAACATGTTCATCAATTTTCTTTGTTACAGAGTTTCTTTGACTGTGTGAATTAGTGCGACAGACGTAGTGAACCTGGCAGATGTGCAGCTGAATCACACCATCTGCTGGGTCACTTTGAAACTCCTAACGTTACAAATACATCCTACGGTGCTTCGCCTTCATTCACTTCAAGTGAATGTAGCCTTGGCCAGGAGCATTTGATGTCATCAGGTGGTTCCCATCGTTCAGTGGGTGTTTCGACACTTATCCACAACACCCTCCCGATGGTGGGTCGGCAGTGATGGCCAAGTCACTGCCCATCTCCTCCTCCTGGCTTCAGCTCAACTCTTCTCTCCCGCTCCATAACCAGCAAAAGGCCCTTTCTGCTGCCTCCCCCATCCTGGGAGCTGCTGTCTTTCTGTCTTTCCCTGTCATTCCAATGGCTGTCAGCATTCTCCACGCTGACTGTGCAGGGAATCCTCTACAGCCGACCTCCACTGGGAACAGCCATGCCTTCCATCCCTTCTCCTTGCAGTCATGAAGAAGGTCTTGGTACTTGGCGCTCTTTCTTTCAAAGGCCAGTTCACACCCCTCTTCCCATGAGACTGTAAGTTCAATGAGGATGATCTTCTTTGTGTCTTCCGACCACAGTACCACATCTGGCCTCAGGGTTGTCTGAACAACCGGCGGGAACTTCAGCCTTCCTCCCAGGTCGACCTTCCTTTCCCATGATTGGGCCTCTTGTAGCAAACTGGATCTTGTTGTTTCTGTGGTTGGTGGCTTTATCCCCTCCCTGACAAACTGGATCGATGTTGTTTCCTAAAGTGGTTGGCCTTTCTTTTTCCTCTCCTGCTCTCCTTTCCTCTCCTGGTGTTAGCCAGTGTCATGAGCACCTTGTCGTGGTGCCACCTGTACCTTCCTTGGTTGAGCGATGTTTTACACCCGGACAGGATGTGTGCCATGGTGCCCCCATGATGTCACCAAGCTTCAGTATGCTCTCAGCTTGTGCAACAGCTGAGTCAGCTGCCCACTTGCGTCCTGATCTTGTAGTGACACCTGCATGCCTGACTCTTTCATCCTGGAGTCTCTGTAGGTTATTATGACTCTGCACTTTGCCACGTTATATTCCTCAACGATCTTCCTCTCCACTCCTTCCGTGCAAGTCATTGGGACCTCATACACAGTCAGCATCCACATAAGTCTTGGCAACAGTCTGTGCTGATAGAGTCAGAGATGCTCCTAAAACAGTAACAATGCATGAGAAGACAGAGTGAAATCCTCTTTAGACAATCATTCTTATGGTATGATTTAATAACCACCTTTATGTAATTGAAGACATTTACGAAAACAAAACAAGAAAGATAATCCAAATTAAATAGAAAATAAGTCTATTTTTTCATCTCCTTGCTAACATATTTGATTCAAACAGGCATACCTACAGCACTGTCACTTCTGTAAAAAGGCTAATTTGCAGCAGGTGGGTTGTATGTTTAGATGAAAATATGGTTTCATTGTCTGCAAAACATTTTCCTCCAAAAAGAAACAGCTGCAGAAATGGATAATTGTCTTATCTAAGAAGGATTGTCAGTTCTGTTCAGTTCAGTGTTCAAATGGGAGACAAAGTTCACAAGGAAACTTTATCTTCCACTCTCAAGATTTGATTAACTTTTGACTTCACAGCAATAACAAATATTATTCTTTCTTTATCCCATTTTAACCTTTCACCTTGTAGATCTGTGTGTATGTTGAACTCAGGAAGAGATTTTTTGGTCCATTTGGCAGATTTTGAAATGTCTGTCAGTGTCAGCCAGACAGCGTCACTACTCCAAGAGATGACACATATTAAAACACTTGAAGGGTTGAGTTGAAATCAAAACGGGATAGTTGAAAGATGAGTGTGATCTGGACAAAAGCATCAAAAATCTGAAATCATGCAGATTTTATAAGAAAGAAGAACGAAAGTAAGTCAACATTGACAGACCTGTTGTGTGTAAAAATACATGATGAAGATTTCTATATTCTTATCTTAATGTATACAAGAAAATATAGAAATCATGTGAGTTACTGATAAAACATTTCATGAGATCAGGACTGAAGGTTTTTGTACAGCTGATCAACCAGCTCCAGTCACTGTGAGTCTCTGGCACAATAATAAACAGCAGAGTCTTCAGTCTTCAGACGGTCCATCTGCAGATACAGCTGCTGTTTGCTGTTGTCTCTGGAGATGGTGAACCGGCCCTGGACTGACTGAGAGTAGAATTTGCTGCTGCCACCACTGCTAATATATGCAATCCACTCCAGTCCTTTTCCAGGAGCCTGTCTGACCCAGCCCATCCCGTAGTCACTGAATGTGAATCCAGAGGCTGAACAGGTCAGTCTGTGGGATTCTCCAGGTCTTTTAACTGCTGGTTCAGATTCTGTCAGAGTCTGACCATCAACACCTGTAGAAAGAAAAAGATCATAGAGTCAGCTGTTTGAAGCTGCTACCATTTCAAACTAAGAATCAGAGAAACTCTTGACCTGCCCAGCAGAGAGTTAACAGCAGCAGTCCTGTCCTGTAGTCCATCATGTTAAACTGTGTGTCCACTGTCCTCTGTCTTCCTCTCTGCAGTCAGATAAGTAGAGGTGGAAGACATCTGAGTTTTGCATGGACTCCTCCTCACAGGGAGCAGAGAGGTGGTCTGGACTGTGACTCCACTTTGTGTTTTGTTAAATCATTGAGGAGAATTTGATGATGACAACTTTGAAGTCATTCATTTGACGGTTTCGCAAACAATGTGTTTGAATCTTGTCCATGAAAATATCAGTCACAGTGTTTTCTCCTCAGCAGCTTCTGGTTACATTGTAAAATGATATTTTGTTTATAATTAATACAAGTCAAGTCACTTGATTGATGATATTAGAAACTTTAGCAGTTTATTGATTGATTGTTTTTCATGAAGAAGAAACTTTAATTTGGAGTTATTAAAATCCTTTGAGGACGACCAGAAAGAACTAAAGCTGTTGATACTGTCATGAATGATGAATCTGTAGATTGATCAAAGAGAAACTGAACTTACATCCAACAACTCAGTCAAATCGATAATGAAATAGATCTTTTGGTAAATGAAATACATTGTCATTGTTCTTATTAGATAATTATTACAATTGATATTTCCATTTTCCAACATCATTACAGTAAAAATTAAATCCTTGTAACTTCTGATTGTAAGTTTATTCTATTAAAGACTTTGTGATTCATAATAACTTTGAGATTTCATCTGAAATTGATTTAATAAAGAAAAAGTGTTTATACACAAACACCCTGAAAAACGTATTATTTTTGTGTTAAATAAAAATAAAATAAAAAATTTTAATTCTTCTATGGCATAATATTATAATTAATAACAGAATTGAGATGATCAGCTCATATTCTGTATAAATGACTTTCTACTCAGTCAGCTCTTCTCAGTGAGCTGGTGTGAAACCATCAGTGGTCTGAGGGCTCCTCCTCTGGTGGCTTCATGTATCAAGTGTTCAGGCACTGAGGGCTTTTTGTTCAGGTCTACTGATGCTTTGTGTTATTGTGAGTCTCTGGCACAGTAATACACAGCAGAGTCTTCAGGCTGCAGATTCTGTCCATTTAGAGTCACTCTGTTGTTGGAAGAGTCTAAGTCGATGCTGAACTTGTTCTTCAGTGAATCTTTGACATCTTCATCACTACTCATCCACTCCAGTTCTTTCCCTGCAGGTTGTCTGATCCAAGCTGTCCAGTAGCTGCTGAGAGAATAAGAGACCTGACAGGTGATGGTCAGACGTTGACCTGGCTGAACAGTCTCAGAGTCTGGCTGTGTCAACTGTTCACACTTCACACCTGTTAAAGAGGAAGAAAATCATTTTGTTTTTCATCAATTCCAAACACAGAAATGTTGAGTGAGACAAATCCAGAGAGACTCACAGGATCCAGCTGCCAACAGCAGCAGCAGAGCTACAGAAAACATGGTTTATGGTGAAAGTGATGAGCTGTGAACTCCACTGACAGTCTGATGGGAAGTTTTTATAGCTGAGGAACAAGGAAGGTCCCTGAGTTTGCATAGAACCAAACATATCTGGAAGTAGGAGGATGATATCATGAAAGAAGCTTCCACAAATAAAACTATTTTATGTGCAGAATAAAAATATTTCCAGTGAATGAGGTGATTTTGTTTCAGAATTAATTGTAACATTTTCAAATTGTCCACGTTAACTTTTCCATCTGTAAATATGACATAAATCATTCTGTATCACAAGCTTTGTCATCTGACTGAAGAATAAATCAATGATGAGCTCGTGTAAGTTGGAAAACTTGTAAGTCAATTAATTTCCAAACACTTGAATGTAAATGATGATTTAATGGTGATGATGTGCACTCATGGAAACAAAAGGAACAAATGTGATGTGTTTTTCAGTCCAGGGCTGAAGTGTCAGTCAGCTGGGATCAATAACAACAGCAGATATCAGTGTTTCCTTTTAGGTCCAAAAGACACAGAAAATTGTCACTGCCTGACCTCTAGTGGTTTGAAAACACAAACTCCAACATCATTATGAACTGAGCCATGAATAACTTTTAATGTGACATCATTTCCAGGCATAACCTTATATTTCCACATAATCAAAATATTGACGCTATTTAAATCATCACCGTTTTTTTCTTTTCATTCTTATAAAAGTGTCATAGGTTTTTTCCTTTTTTTTTATAATTTAATTTGCATATGTAAATTAAACACATTTTTATCTTAATTTTACTCTGAGTTGCCAGCTGTGATTGGCTCCAGTCAGCGTGGCTCCCAAACACAATAAGAAATAGTTTTCAGACTGCTCATCTCCAGATGCAGCAGCTCTGTACTGTTGTCTCTGCAGACGGTGAACCAGCCTTGGATTGCCTCAGAGTAGGTTTGCTCCTGCTGCTGTGGCTGCTAATATATGTAATCCAACCCAGTCCGCAGACGCAGACCATGTCAGAGCCACCAAAGTTAAACCCAGAGGCTGTAGACGGCAGGCTGAGGGATTCTCCAGGTCTTTTAGCTGCTGGTTAGGACAAATGGACTTGGTTGGAGTTTCTTGAAGATGTTTTATCTCATCCAAGAAGCTTCACACAGGAGGACCAACTCATCAGGACTAGACTCAGCAGTTTCCTTCCACCAAAAGAAACAGTCCACTCTTTGAGTCACAACAGTGTTTGTATTATGTGGTTATAAAGAGTGAAGAAGAAGATCTCTGTCACAGTAGAGGAAGCATCCCTCCACAGAGGAGGAGGCCTCAGACACCATCTACCCCCCCACAGTGCTGTCCTCTCATCCATCCACACTTGGCCTCATGTGACTTCCACTACTGTCCCTCATACCTGAAACGCTTCTATCCAGGTCATTAACTGATTAAGTTCAGGGTTGTTTTTCTTTTTCTTTTTTCTTTTTTACAAACACAGAGCAGAACATAACACAGAAGAGTGAAAAGGCTCAAAGTCCTATGAGAAGAGGGCTGGAAGGGGGCAGTGACGGTGGTAAGTGGGGATCCATCCACAGGAGGGAAAAATCATATTAAATCAAAAACAGAAACAGTGCACCACAATACACGCTCAAAAACACTAATGTCCTGATGATAAAATATTATACATTAAAACCTGGCCTGTGAGTTGTGTTTTAAAATCAGTGATGGTGATGCGTTGCTGGAGTTTCAGTGATTGTTGCAGATTGTTCCCAGCTGCGGGAACAGAGAACATGAAAGCCCTCTTCCCAAACTCAGTCATTCTGGGGACAGAGGCAGTTCAAAAGGCCAGCGAGCGCAATCTGTATGACGGATTTGATGTGAAAGTGAGGTCGGTGCAGAGGTATGAGGGAAGTAGTCCAGTCATTGCTGGATAGCTGAAGGTGTACCAGTGGAGAAGTCTACGTGCAGACAAGGACAGCCAGCCTACTTTAGGGTACAGTGTACAATGATGGTTGAATGATTTACAACCAGTGATGAATCTTAAGACACTGTGATTAGTGGCATCCAGCATATGGAATGAGGTAAAACAGGCATTCATGTACAGTACATCACCATAATCTAATAACGTATAAAAGTAGCAGCAACAAGCCTCTTTTTAGACACGAATGAGAAACAGGATTTATTTCTGAAATAGAAGCCCAATCTCACCCTTAGCTTCTTTGCCAAGTTCTCAATATGTGGTTTAAAAGACAATTTGTCATCAAGCATGATGCCTAAGTATTTAAAAGTGGAAACATTCTTGATAACAGTACTTTGAGATGTATATACAGCAGGAAAAGTTAGCTTTGTCTCTGGGTTTGGTAAATGTCATTGTATTGGTTTTATCTGCATGAAGCACCAGTCTCAAAAGCAGAAGTTGGCCTTCAATTTCTTTAAAAGCAGCTTGTAAGTGATTAACGGCAGTCAGCACCGTGTTTCCAAAGCAACATATGACAGTATCGTCTGCGTAAAAATGGACATTTGCATCTTGAACATTTTTTCCCAAATAAATAGTAAACAACAAAGGACCTAATATAGAGCCTTGTGGCAGCCCCTTATGGACATCCAAGGCATCAGAGGAGCAACCATCAACAACCAATAGCAGAATTAGACAGTCCTATATTAGCCAGTCCGTGCATTAATACGTCATGGTCCACCGTATTAAATGCCTTGGAAAAATCTCTAAAAAGAGAAGCACAGTGTTATTTTCTATCCAGGGCCATAACAATATCATTTAATACTTTGGAAGTTGCAGTGACTGTGCTGTGCGATTTTGGAAAACCAGATTGATAACAAGATATATTATCATTAATAATATGATAATGATTTAATTGTCTGCCAGAATTTCCAAAGGTTATTTAAACTTTCTGCTGTAACGGGCCAGATAATAGCTGGATTTAGCCTTCTTAAATAAGGCAGTACATTTATTCCTTAAGCATCCCAAAGTCGTCCAGAGAGCATCGCTATTTGACTTTCTTGCTTTCGCCCCATGATAATTTCTTTTGCGAATTAAATTAGTAAATTCTTCAGAGACCCAGTTTTTTCCCCACTCCTTTCTCTATACCTTTTGTAGGGGGCATGTTTATCAATGATTGACCTAAGCAAGTCAGCAAAATAAGGCCAGGCTAGTTCAACGTGAAGTATTATGGAGACCCTGCTCCAATCAGTGAAATTCAGGTCGTGCCTGTAGGCCTGTTCACTGAAGTGTTTTGTGTCACGTTTTGTGCTGGAACGAGGCTTAACCTTTGGAATTGTAGTATCCCTGACACCTGCAATAACACAGTGATCACTCACATCGTATGGAAATACACTTACAGAGGTATACTTATGAGGATTATTAGTCATGAGCAAATCAATTCAAGTAGATTTTTCTGGACATTTTAGATTTGGACGAGTGAGAGAATCAATTAACTGTGTCAAATTCATTGAATTCCAGTAGGTTTAAAATCCATCAGAGGCTGGTGACTGCCAGTCCCAGTACAGATCACCACAAAGGGCTATCTGGCTGTCAGATAGTTGAGAAAGAATATTAGATAAGGAGGACAGGGTTTCCTTGGCTGCAGAAGGGGGTCTGTAGCAACCAACAACAGTAACATAACAACCCTTGGACAACTCAGTCTGCAAGGCTGATTAGGTATGGACTTCTTTACCAATACTTTAGTGTGGAATTTACATTTAGAATACACAACTACACCTCCACCACGTTCAAAACGATCAGCACGATTTATATTGTAACCACCAATAGAAACGGCATTATGGTTTATAGATTTGTTTAACCCACTCTCAGAAATGACAATGATATCAGCATTGGTTGTGTGCGCCCACACTCTAACAAAGTCTATTTTAGGTAGAAGACTTCGGGCATTTAAATGAATAATACCCAAACCAGATCTTGCAGTCCGTGATCGGATCCGATAATAAAACGTATACGAGGGGGATCTGTGCGCTCAAAGTCACCGCTGTTTAGTGTGTAGCGTGGTGTATGTGGATGGGGGGCAGAGCGGGGGAGAGAGGTACCTGACCGGGAGTGACAGGCAGGCAGGCAGGGAGGAGCAGGTGGAGACGCCAGCAGGACAATCAAAGCAGACCAGTGTGATGATCCATGCAAATTTCTGAAGTTAATCCAGCCAGTAAAGCAACGAGAGTGATGAAGAGCAGGTTCAACAAGAAAAAGCCATAAAAAGGCATAAAAACTATGAGTAACAGACATTAAAATCTCACAGACAGAGTTTCCATTTGTTCCAGTTTGGGCTTTTACCCTGTTTATTTTTGATAGAGTTAGATCCAGCTCAGGATTATTTCTCTCTGGTGGTGTTACGGCCACCGCTCTGCTCACTTGACTGTGTGACAGCTCGCCCCTTTGGTTGTGGCCTTTGTGGTTTCTAAAGGCTAACAAAGCAGACCTCTTTATAGCTTGTGTGTGTTGGATGGTGAAAACTTTATATATTTGGTAAAACCTCGGACGTAGAGGCCAGATTTAGTTTTAGTTATTGACTGTCTGTTTTGTTGACCGTTGTTGATCGTTGGGCTTATTCTGTACTTTAGGTTCAGGGGTGCTGTTTCTGTGTAGTTTGGTTTTTAGCTAGCTGTAGCCAGTCTTTGTTTTCCTTTTACTTTGAAACTAGTCCTAATGGTACTGTTTGGCTCCTGGAGAGTCCTCTTTTGGCTATATTCTGATTTGATTTAAAGCAGCACCCACCAACCTGTTCCTTGGTTTATCTTTTGTTTGCCTGTTAAATAGTTTCCAATTTGAGTTACAAGAAACAACATCATACCCACAAACACCTGGGTTCTTTGTGTTACTTGCCTCTCCCCTGAGAGCCGGGTTGTAACAGGTGGCTTTAACAACACATCAAGGTCCAACACAGTAAGAACTTGAAAAAAAGGTTGATTAATAATTCATATTTATGATGTTTTCTGACTTGTTTTCCATAAATGATCTAGCAGATATTTTCTTCTGCCTTTTTAGTTCTTCAAATGACTTTAATTCAGCTGACTTTTCATCGACTTAATATTGAATTTGTCTTTTGGTTTGCATCTTTATTTGCTTATCTAATTTTTTTAATGAAAACACCTTGGTCTTATTGAGTATTTCACTTTGCAGCTGGTTAACTGTCCATAATTTTAAATTTTTCTAAATGCAAATTGTGGTTTTTGAAGCCACAGAGACACCTGGAACTTTGAGAAGAAATGAACTACTTAGGAAATGAAACCTGAATGAGGATATGCAAAAGATGACCCACTGAGTTCAACAGGAAATTTTTTCTCAATCAAAAAATATATTTTTGTTGATTATTATTTAAAATTGAGAAGATGAAAAGTGGTGGAAAAACATGTCTGTTGAAAGATTATTTTTAAATCCATCAATGCTCATAAATATTTTCCAATAATTTCACTGTAATCTTCTGCAGAGATTCATCATCTGTGAACTCACTATTTTAAAGTGCAGTTGTTCTTTGTAGTGTAGTGATTGTCCTTGAGGACAATTATTTTGAGGTAAATTCAAAAGGTTGGTGAAGTTCAGTAATTTAATTGCGGCTTGAACTTTACCGTTTAAAGACAGATTAAAGAATGATAAAAATATCACTGATTCCAAAATCATAGTTGAACCAATTATAGTGAGGTTGTCATATGAGGACTGAAGGTTTTTGTACAGCTGATCAACCAACTCCAGTCACTGTGAGTCTCTGGCACAATAATAAACAGCAGAGTCTTCAGTCTTCAGACCGTCCATCTGCAGATACAGCTGCTGTTTGCTGTTGTCTCTGGAGATGGTGAACCGGCCCTGGACTGACTGAGAGTAGTAGATCTCACCACTGTCAGATCTTATGATAGCAATCCACTCCAGTCCTTTTCCAGGAGCCTGTCTGATCCAGCCCATCCCGTAGTCACTGAATGTGAATCCAGAGGCTGAACAGGTCAGTCTGTGGGATTCTCCAGGTCTTTTAACTGCTGGTTCAGATTCTGTCAGAGTCTGACCATCAACACCTGTAGAAAGAAAAAGATCATAGAGTCAGCTGTTTGAAGCTGCTACCATTTCAAACTAAGAATCAGAGAAACTCTTGACCTGCCCAGCAGAGAGTTAACAGCAGCAGTCCTGTCCTGTAGTCCATCATGTTAAACTGTGTGTCCACTGTCCTCTGTCTTCCTCTCTGCAGTCAGATAAGTAGAGGTGGAAGACATCTGAGTTTTGCATGGACTCCTCCTCACAGGGAGCAGAGAGGTGGTCTGGACTGGACCATAACCTGGAGAGTATTAATCCCCACTGAGAGAAAAGTGTTTGATGTTGTGACTTGAACATTGTTTCTTTCGACAAAAAACACATTTGTCTCATAACATTCGACATGGTGTTGAAATGAATATCAAAACATTTTCTCTCTTTACTGTAATTGTGTTGATTAATCATGACAACTCACTTTTGATTCCACATCATTTAAAGATTTATTTCTTTCTTACTCTGTAGGAACGTAATTCATTTCTGTAGTTTATTCTCACTAATTAGATCCTTGTGCTGTGAATAACGTTAATTGTTTTTACAGACTTCATACGTTTGTTTTTTTTTTTTTTTTAATTTTCATTCCTGTATGTGTGTGATTTGTTGTTGATTTGTTCATTTGTTTCTATACAATGACATAACAGAAACAAAAATATGTTGTCTGAGGGGTTTTACTTTTAATTATTTGCTCGTCAACAGAAATATTTAATTATTTTAAAACTGACTTATTTTCGTTTGTGGAAATACATGCAATGAAATATTAGTGATTACGATATCAAAATATTCAAATTGAAAATAATGCACCAAATCATACCACCTACATCAAAGCACTTTATATACAGAGCAAGTGCAGACCAAACTCTTTATGGATTTGATAATGAGACCCAACATATCCCTCCAAGAGCAAGCACAGCAAACATTACAGTGTATTATTCACTGTTATGACTGTTTAAGACTGTTTCCCTCTTTACTGTCGCAGTGAGCTGGTGTGAAACCATCAGTGGTCTGAGGGCTCCTCCTCTGGTGGCTTCATGTATCAAGTGTTCAGGCACTGAGGGCTTTTTGTTCAGGTCTACTGATGCTTTGTGTTATTGTGAGTCTCTGGCACAGTAATACACAGCAGAGTCTTCAGGCTGCAGATTCTGTCCTGTTAATGTTACAGAACTTGTAGAAGTGTATGTCTGATACAGGAACTTGTTCTTCAGGGCTTCATTTTGATAAAAGTCTCCTCCTCCCCACCGATGACAAATCCAGTCCATCGGTTTTCCTTCACGCTGTCTGATCCAACCTGTTGCGTAGCTGTTATCAGTCAGAGAATAACCAGAGACCTGACAGGTGATGGTCAAAGACTGTCCAGGCTGAACAACCTTTGAGTCTGGCTGGATGAGATCAATACTGTACACACCTGTGGAAACAGAAATCAGCATTATCTCCATCAGTCATCTGAATGTTGACTGTTTCTAAAGTGTTTATTAGTGTGAATCCACTGAAAGCTCCTCACAGGATCCAGCTGCCAGCAGCTGTATCAGAAGCACAGAGAACATGGTTGATGTTGAAGCTGAACTGATGTGAGCTCTTCTGTCCTCTCACTGACACACAGACACACACTTCACTTCTTTATGAGGAACCTTCATTTGCATGTTGCTGAATATTAAAGTTTCATCTTTGTGAAAACTGATGTAGATCATATATAGAGGAGGAAGTCGTGTGTTTCCTGCAGATAGCTGAAGCTTTTTTGGTCGTACATAAAGCTCATTAAAGATCTCTTCAGATGACGTAGACCAGCTGAGTTCCTATCTATTCAGGTTTCCATTTTTATATCTATGTATTAGAATAAATGAACCAACACAAAGTTTGTTGTTGTTGTATCAAATCTTACATTGGAAACAGTTTTTACATCAAATGTACAAACTTAAAGGTTAAAACTTTTCACTGAGAGGTCTTAAACTCTGATGGTTAAAATATAATTTCATTACAGAGACAGAGGCCAGAAGGTCAAAGGTTAAAATATTATATATAGTTCCTATCAATACTATTGTTGGAGGTTGTTGTTGTTCTAGTGAATCCCATCAGAGTAAAGAATGAATATTAATATTTTTACTTGTGTTTGTAAAACTGTGTTATTTTGTATAAATGATACTTTCTGGATGTTTAATTACACTGAGAATGGTTTCAGCAGAGTGCTGTGTTGATGTTGTGTTCTCTATGATCATTGAAGGTTTTTGTACAGCTGATCAACCAGCTCCAGTCACTGTGAGTCTCTGGCACAATAATAAACAGCAGAGTCTTCAGTCTTCAGACGGTCCATCTGCAGATACAGCTGCTGTTTGCTGTCGTCTCTGGAGATGGTGAACCGGCCCTGGACTGACTGAGAGTAATATTTGCTGCTGCCACCACCATTGCTAATGGCTGCGATCCACTCCAGTCCTTTTCCAGGAGCCTGTCTGACCCAATGCATCCAGTAGCTGCTGAATGTGAATCCAGAGGCTGAACAGGTCAGTCTGTGGGATTCTCCAGGTCTTTTAACTGCTGGTTCAGATTCTGTCAGAGTCTGACCATCAACACCTGTAGAAAGAAAAAGATCATAGAGTCAGCTGTTTGAAGCTGCTACCATTTCAAACTAAGAATCAGAGAAACTCTTGACCTGCCCAGCAGAGAGTTAACAGCAGCAGTCCTGTCCTGTAGTCCATCATGTTAAACTGTGTGTCCACTGTCCTCTGTCTTCCTCTCTGCAGTCAGATAAGTAGAGGTGGAAGACATCTGAGTTTTGCATGGACTCCTCCTCACAGGGAGCAGAGAGGTGGTCTGGACTGGACCATAACCTGGAGAGTATTAATCCCCACTGAGAGAAAAGTGTTTGATGTTGTGACTTGAACATTGTTTCTTTCGACAAAAAACACATTTGTCTCATAACATTCGACATGGTGTTGAAATGAATATCAAAACATTTTCTCTCTTTACTGTAATTGTGTTGATTAATCATGACAACTCACTTTTGATTCCACATCATTTAAAGATTTATTTCTTTCTTACTCTGTAGGAACGTAATTCATTTCTGTAGTTTATTCTCACTAATTAGATCCTTGTGCTGTGAATAACGTTAATTGTTTTTACAGACTTCATACGTTTGTTTTTTTTTTTTTTTTAATTTTCATTCCTGTATGTGTGTGATTTGTTGTTGATTTGTTCATTTGTTTCTATACAATGACATAACAGAAACAAAAATATGTTGTCTGAGGGGTTTTACTTTTAATTATTTGCTCGTCAACAGAAATATTTAATTATTTTAAAACTGACTTATTTTCGTTTGTGGAAATACATGCAATGAAATATTAGTGATTACGATATCAAAATATTCAAATTGAAAATAATGCACCAAATCATACCACCTACATCAAAGCACTTTATATACAGAGCAAGTGCAGACCAAACTCTTTATGGATTTGATAATGAGACCCAACATATCCCTCCAAGAGCAAGCACAGCAAACATTACAGTGTATTATTCACTGTTATGACTGTTTAAGACTGTTTCCCTCTTTACTGTCGCAGTGAGCTGGTGTGAAACCATCAGTGGTCTGAGGGCTCCTCCTCTGGTGGCTTCATGTATCAAGTGTTCAGGCACTGAGGGCTTTTTGTTCAGGTCTACTGATGCTTTGTGTTATTGTGAGTCTCTGGCACAGTAATACACAGCAGAGTCTTCAGGCTGCAGATTCTGTCCTGTTAATGTTACAGAACTTGTAGAAGTGTATGTCTGATACAGGAACTTGTTCTTCAGGGCTTCATTTTGATAAAAGTCTCCTCCTCCCCACCGATGACAAATCCAGTCCATCGGTTTTCCTTCACGCTGTCTGATCCAACCTGTTGCGTAGCTGTTATCAGTCAGAGAATAACCAGAGACCTGACAGGTGATGGTCAAAGACTGTCCAGGCTGAACAACCTTTGAGTCTGGCTGGATGAGATCAATACTGTACACACCTGTGGAAACAGAAATCAGCATTATCTCCATCAGTCATCTGAATGTTGACTGTTTCTAAAGTGTTTATTAGTGTGAATCCACTGAAAGCTCCTCACAGGATCCAGCTGCCAGCAGCTGTATCAGAAGCACAGAGAACATGGTTGATGTTGAAGCTGAACTGATGTGAGCTCTTCTGTCCTCTCACTGACACACAGACACACACTTCACTTCTTTATGAGGAACCTTCATTTGCATGTTGCTGAATATTAAAGTTTCATCTTTGTGAAAACTGATGTAGATCATATATAGAGGAGGAAGTCGTGTGTTTCCTGCAGATAGCTGAAGCTTTTTTGGTCGTACATAAAGCTCATTAAAGATCTCTTCAGATGACGTAGACCAGCTGAGTTCCTATCTATTCAGGTTTCCATTTTTATATCTATGTATTAGAATAAATGAACCAACACAAAGTTTGTTGTTGTTGTATCAAATCTTACATTGGAAACAGTTTTTACATCAAATGTACAAACTTAAAGGTTAAAACTTTTCACTGAGAGGTCTTAAACTCTGATGGTTAAAATATAATTTCATTACAGAGACAGAGGCCAGAAGGTCAAAGGTTAAAATATTATATATAGTTCCTATCAATACTATTGTTGGAGGTTGTTGTTGTTCTAGTGAATCCCATCAGAGTAAAGAATGAATATTAATATTTTTACTTGTGTTTGTAAAACTGTGTTATTTTGTATAAATGATACTTTCTGGATGTTTAATTACACTGAGAATGGTTTCAGCAGAGTGCTGTGTTGATGTTGTGTTCTCTATGATCATTGAAGGTTTTTGTACAGCTGATCAACCAGCTCCAGTCACTGTGAGTCTCTGGCACAATAATAAACAGCAGAGTCTTCAGTCTTCAGACGGTCCATCTGCAGATACAGCTGCTGTTTGCTGTCGTCTCTGGAGATGGTGAACCGGCCCTGGACTGACTGAGAGTAATATTTGCTGCTGCCACCACCATTGCTAATGGCTGCGATCCACTCCAGTCCTTTTCCAGGAGCCTGTCTGACCCAATGCATCCAGTAGCTGCTGAATGTGAATCCAGAGGCTGAACAGGTCAGTCTGTGGGATTCTCCAGGTCTTTTAACTGCTGGTTCAGATTCTGTCAGAGTCTGACCATCAACACCTGTAGAAAGAAAAAGATCATAGAGTCAGCTGTTTGAAGCTGCTACCATTTCAAACTAAGAATCAGAGAAACTCTTGACCTGCCCAGCAGAGAGTTAACAGCAGCAGTCCTGTCCTGTAGTCCATCATGTTAAACTGTGTGTCCACTGTCCTCTGTCTTCCTCTCTGCAGTCAGATAAGTAGAGGTGGAAGACATCTGAGTTTTGCATGGACTCCTCCTCACAGGGAGCAGAGAGGTGGACTGGACTGTGACTCCACTTTGTGTTTTGTTAAATCATTGAGGAGAATTTGGTGATGACAACTTTGAAGTCATTCATTTGACGGTTTTACAAACAATGTGTTTGAATCTTGTCCATGAAAATATCAGTAACTGTTTTCTCCTCAGCAGCTTCTGGTTACATTTCAAAATGACATTTTGTTTAGAGGTCATACAAGTAAAGTCACTTTCATCACATTAAAAACTCTAAATGTTCATTGATTATTCTGACTTTTTAATCAATAAGAAAAATTTATGTAATTGATTAAAGTCATTGTGAGGACGACCAGAAAGAGTAAAGCTGTTGATACTGTCATGAATGATGAATCTGTACATTGATCAAAGAGAAACTGAACTTACATCCAACAACTAAATCAAATTAATAATAATAGAGACATTTTGGAAAATGAAATGCATTGTCATAATTATTATTTGGTAATTGTGAATTACCAAATTCATTTTCCTAAATTTTCATAAATTCATAATTTTTAATTATATAAAATCTATTTCCAACATGTTTACAGGAAAAAGTAATTTTTTGTAACTTCAGATGGTCTCAATGGTCTAATAATATAATTAATATCAGACTTTTTATTCAGTCAGTTCTTCTCAGTGAGCTGGTGTGAAACCATCAGTGGTCTGAGGGCTCCTCCTCTGGTGGCTTCATGTATCAAGTGTTCAGGCACTGAGGGCTTTTTGTTCAGGTCTACTGATGCTTTCTGTTATTGTGAGTCTCTGGCACAGTAATACACAGCAGAGTCTTCAGGCTGCAGATTCTGTCCATTTAGAGTCACTCTGTTGTTGGAAGAGTCTAAGTCGATGCTGAACTTGTTCTTCAGTGAATCTTTGTAGTATGAGCTGCTGCCCACTCTACTTCCAATCCACTCCAGTCCTTTCCCTGCAGGTTGTCTGATCCAAGCTGTCCAGTAGCTGTTAACAGAATAAGAGACCTGACAGGTGATGGTCAGACGTTGACCTGGCTGAACAGTCTCAGAGTCTGGCTGTGTCAACTGTTCACACTTCACACCTGTTAAAGAGGAAGAAAATCATTTTGTTTTTCATCAATTCCAAACACAGAAATGTTGAGTGAGACAAATCCAGAGAGACTCACAGGATCCAGCTGCCAACAGCAGCAGCAGAGCTACAGAAAACATGGTTTATGGTGAAAGTGATGAGCTGTGAACTCCACTGACAGTCTGATGGGAAGTTTTTATAGCTGAGGAACAAGGAAGGTCCCTGAGTTTGCATAGAACCAAACATATCTGGAAGTAGGAGGATGATATCATGAAAGAAGCTTCCACAAATAAAATTATTTTATGTGCAGAATAAAAAAAAAAAAATCCAGTGAATAATGTGATTTTACTTCAGATTGAAATGTAACATTTTCAAATTGTCCATGTTAACTTTTCCATCTGTAAATACGACAGAAATCATTCTGTATCACAAGCTTTGTCATCTGACTGAAGAATAAATCAATGATGAGCTCGTGTAAGTTGGAAAACTTGTAAGTCACTAAAAATTATTTCCAAAAACTTGAATGTAAATGATGATTTAATGGTGATGATGTGCACTCACGGAAACAAAAGGAACAAATGTGATGTGTTTTTCAGTCCAGGGCTGAAGTGTCAGTCAGCTGGGATCAATAACAACCGCAGATATCAGTGTTTCCTTTTAGGTCCAAAAGACACAGAAAATTGTCACTGCCTGACCTCTAGTGGTTTGAAAACACAAACTCCAACATCATTATGAACTGAGCCATGAATAACTTTTAATGTGACATCATTTCCAGGCATAACTTTGTATTTCCAGATAATAATCAAAATACTGACACTTTAAATAAGCATGATAGGTTTTATTGATTGCTTTTTTATGATTATTTCGTTTATATTAGTAAAATAAATATATTTTTATTTTATTTTTACTTGGAGATGCCAGCTGTGATTGGCTCCAGCAGCCACCACACCCTGATGGAGAAGGGGTTGAAAACTGTCGTAGGAACACTGTTCAGGCTGCAGGAACGTGTCGGCCTGTGAACGTCCCCCCACAGAACTGGGTCAGCTCCTCGGTCACATGTTGGTTCCTGAAGTCTGTTTTGCCCCAAAGCCCCTTTATGGCACGGTCTGAAGCAGCTGCTGTTTTGTCTTTGGCTTGTTGTATTTTAACTTTGATAGCACTGAACTGTTTTAGATTGAACCAACTGCTTTGTTTTCTTGACATCAACTGTGTCCTTTGGTAGCATTTATTCCATATTGTTTATTCTCTTTAGTGCAGATATCAGCTCAGCCCGACCACGGTGGTATCATCTGCAAACTTGATGATGCTGTTTGAGAGATGGGTCGGGGAGCAGTCATGTGTGTAAAGATGAAAAACAGGAGGGGGCTCAATACACATCCTTGAGGGGAGCTGGTGCTGAGTGTGATGGTGGAGGAGAGGTTGGGGCCAAGTTTCACGGACTGTGGGCGGTCTGTGATGAAGTCCTTGATCTACAGGCAGATGGGGCATCGGGGTGATGTGATTGAATGCTGAGCTGAAGTCCAAGAAGAGCTCCCCAGGTGCTCCAGGTGGCTCAGCGCAGTGTGGAGCGCTATGGTGATAGCATCCTCTGTGTAGGCAAACTGGTGGGGGTCCAGAGTGGGAGGCAGACAGGCCCTGATGTGTTGAGAGATCAGTCTTTCAAAGCACTTCATGACCACAGGTGTAAGTGCAACTGTAGTCATTGATGCTCTCCACTGCTGACTTCTTGGGGACGGGGATGATGGTGGAGGCTTTGAGGCAGGGTGGGATGAAAGCCTGCGACAGGGACAGGTTGAAGATGCTGTTGAAAACTCCAGCCAGTTGGTCGACACACGCTCTGAGTACCTTACCAGGTACGCCATCGCCATCCTTCTTGTCTCCCACAGCCTTCCTTGGTTGCTGTGCAGAGCAGACTCCACCTTCTTATTGAGGACATGTAACCCATTTCTACCATCCATTTATTGTCTTGGAGTGTTCTGTTTATTTTGCCTTATGCCTATTTTCCTGAAATTTTAGATTCTTATATTGTAATAAAGCTGACATATTTGCTCCAGGGAATGCAAAACACCTTTATTCGTGGCAGAGACATCCACCTTGGGCTAGAGAGAGGGGGCCAGCACAGCAGCCACACACACACTTCGGCACTACAATGACCAGATGGAGTATTTGGGTGTTTTTCATACAAGTGGCTCATATATGCACCTGTAACCTCGGCCATGAAATTTCAATGCTCATTGTAGTTTCTCTGTTCTGGAGCTCTTTGGATGACTTTATCTTCTGTTTATCAAGAGAACAACAGGCCTAACCTTTAGTTGTGTAGCTGGTCATATTTTTAACTCCATCTTATGGACATCATGAATAAGTCAGTCTTTTGTTTGGAAAATGAAAGCTTTTTTTTTTTTTTTAATGATCTGTCACTTCAGAACATGAAATAAGGGAGGGAAGTTTTGTACAGCTGATCAACCAGCTCCAGTCACTGTGAGTCTCTGGCACAGTAATAAACAGCTCTGCTGAGAATGACATCTGGAAATTGCAAAATGACATTGAAATTAATCAACTAATTTGTGAGAGTCTGCTTCAACACACACAAAAATCATCAAGTCCAAGTACAGATCAACAATGACTGATGACCACCTTTTAACCAGCTGCTATAGTCCTGACTACAGAAACTAGCTTCCTCCTCCCAGTGCCTGGTCTCCCACTAAGGTAGGAAGTGGTTTCTTTTTTCCAAACTGTGAGATCTACCAGTTTGGTATCTGGTTTATTTTTCTGTTTGGTTCATATTAAGGTCAGTTACAGCTATGGCTCCCAATGCAGACTGCCAATTGTATGTGTGTGTGTGTGTGTGTGTGACAGAGAGAGAAGCAGAGAAAGTGGGTTTGTGTTACAGCGGCCTATGCAGACTGGTTTGTGTGTGTTTGTTTGAGAGAGGAGGGAGGGTTTGTGATGTGATGATGTCAAATGGTTATGGGACAGTGTTGTGAGGTTAGTTACTGCAGGCTGGAAACGATGTGTGGGGGTTTGTCATGTTGAAACTGGACTGGTAGATCTCTGGAGGCTGGCTACTTGAAAAGTTGATCTTGGGCCAAAAAAGGTTGGGCACCCCGCAGTAGAGGAAGCATCCCTCCACAGAGGAGGAGGCCTCAGACATCTTTATTTACTCATCTCATTTAGTTAATGAAAACACCATCATCTTATTGACAATTTGACTTTGCAGTTGCTTGACAGTCTTTTTTTCGACAGACATTTTTCGAAATGCAAATTATGTTTTTTGAAGCCAAAGAGACACCTGGAGCTTTGACAAGAAATGAGCTACTTAGGAAATGAAACCTGTACAAGGATATGCAAAAGATGAACCACTGAGTTCAACAGGAAAAAAATTCTCAATCAAAATTTTTTTTATCTAATAGTGAAAAGTTGTAGAAAAATGTGTCTGTTCAGAAAGATGGTTTTTATATTCATCAATGCTCAGAAATCATTTCCAAAAGTTTCAATTTAGTCTTCTGAAGAGATTCGTCATCTGTGAACTCACCATTTTAAAGTGCAGTTGTTCTTTGTAGTCTAGTGATTGTGCTTGAGGACAATTATTTTGAGGTAAATTCAAAAGGTTGGTGAAGTTCAATGACTCAAAACAAAATCTGAGGCTGGAAAAAATGATTAAAATATCACTGATTCCCAAATCATAGTTGAACCAATTATAGTGAGGTTGTCATATGAGGACTGAAGGTTTTTGTACAGCTGATCAACCAGCTCCAGTCACTGTGAGTCTCTGGCACAACAATAAACAGCAGAGTCTTCAGTCTTCAGACCGTCCATCTGCAGATACAGCTGCTGTTTGCTGTCGTCTCTGGAGATGGTGAACCGGCCCTGGACTGACTGAGAGTAAAATTTGGTGCTGCCACCAGCGTAAATAAATGCAATCCACTCCAGTCCTTTTCCAGGAGCCTGTCTGATCCAGCCCATTGCATAGCTGCTGAATGTGAATCCAGAGGCTGAACAGGTCAGTCTGTGGGATTCTCCAGGTCTTTTAACTGCTGGTTCAGATTCTGTCAGAGTCTGACCATCAACACCTGTAGAAAGAAAAAGATCATAGAGTCAGCTGTTTGAAGCTGCTACCATTTCAAACTAAGAATCAGAGAAACTCTTGACCTGCCCAGCAGAGAGTTAACAGCAGCAGTCCTGTCCTGTAGTCCATCATGTTAAACTGTGTGTCCACTGTCCTCTGTCTTCCTCTCTGCAGTCAGATAAGTAGAGGTGGAAGACATCTGAGTTTTGCATGGACTCCTCCTCACAGGGAGCAGAGAGGTGGACTGGACTGTGACTCCACTTTGTGTTTTGTTAAATCATTGAGGAGAATTTGGTGATGACAACTTTGAAGTCATTCATTTGACGGTTTCACAAACAATGTGTTTGAATCTTGTCCATGAAAATATCAGTCACAGTGTTTTCTCCTCAGCACCTTCTGGTTACATTGTAAAATGACTTTTTGTTTATAGTTAATACAAGTCAAGTCACTTTCATCATACTGAATATGTCATTGATTAATATCATCGTGAAGATGACCAGAAAGAACTAAAGCTGTTGATACTGTCATGAATGATGAATCTGTACATTGATCACAGAGAAACTGAACTTACATCCAACAACTCAATCAAATCAATAATGATATAGACCTTTTGCAAAATGAAATGCATTGTCAATATTATTATCTGGTAAGTATGACAACTGATATTTCCATTTTTTTATTATACATTTTTAAATTATTTAATTGAGAATATTTTTCCAGCATCATTACAGGAGAAAGTAAATACTTGTATCTTCTATTAAAGACTGTGTGATTCATATTAACTTTGAGATCTCATCTGAAATGGATTTCATAAAGAAAAAGTCTTCACACACACACACACACACACTAACACACACACTACAGTAAAAATACAAGAGAAGACCGAGTTAAATCTTTTATTTCCACTCATTATGTCATATCTTTATTTATCTGCCACTTGGAGGATTAATGAATGTGCAGAGAGACCTGACAGATTTTACCAACATGGACATCAGTGCATACAGAGCTAAACAGAGTGATTGTTAATATTATTATTGATTTCATTATTGTTTAATTGTTTGATTTGTGATGACATGAATCCAAAACGCAAAAAAGGCAAAAGTTCGTTTGAACCTTTTTTGTCCATATTTTGACCATATTTTTGTCGGTGAATTTGTAAATGTAAGTCTAATATGAAACTAGTGTTAGAAAGTTGATGAGATTGAAGAGGATTGGGATTTTTATTTCAATATTGAAAAAAAAAAAAAAAACTCAAAAAATTCAGCACAGTAATGAATCCAATACAGAAAGAAGTGAATGTTCTCAGTGATGATAAATTGAGGAAGTAGTTTTTGTATGACTCTTCTATCAGCGTCTCTCACTGTGTCTCTGGCACAGTAATACACTGCTGTGTCCTCTGTTTTCAGGCTGCTCATCTGCAGATACACCTGGTCCATGCTGTTGTCTCTGGAAATGGTGAAGCGGTCCCTGACAGATGTGGAATAATATTTGTTTTTGCCACTTGGAGCAGAAATAGATGCCACCCACTCCAGTCCTTTTCCTTCAGCCTGTCTGATCCAGCTGATAGCAGCATCGCCATCTGATATTCCTGCATATGTACAGGTGAGTTTGTGGGATTCTCCAGGCAGCTTTACCACTGATGGGGACTCAGTCAGAGTCTGACTCCAGACACCTGAAGAGAAAAACTGTTTGATTAGAACAGACAAACACAAACCTAGATAATAGAAAAAATATACTATAGAGGAGGGAACTTCACCAAGAACGGCTGAGAGCAGCAGGAATGTTACACATGTTGTTAAAGTCATCATGTTGCATGTGTTGTCAGCACTTTGGTTTGCTTTCTGTTTGCAGTGAAATAAATATAGACGGAGGAGATGAAGATTTGCATCGACTCCTCCTCACAGAATAGTTATCAAGTGAATAGATTTAATAGAACTCAATATTTCTCTTGGTTATCTTAAAATATGAATTTCAGCTTCTTTTATGTCTTTCTTTATTTGCTTCATTTATTTGATTTACATGATTTTTCATTTGATGTTTGAACAAGTCACAACCTAAACAGAACAGGGCAGATCCACTAGTTGGTGCGTTGTGCCAAGATTGTTGAAAGCAAACACAATAAGGGACTTTTGTTTTATAGCTTGAATGAATTAACTGGATTAGACACATTTTAATTGTGATGAGTATTGAGGAGAGTTGAGATTGAATCCATCTTCCAAATTTTCATCCACATGGCTCGCATGTTGAGAAAGTACGGATACCATCACAGAAACCTGCAAAATGGATAAAAATGCTGATTACAAGTAGGTATGTATGTGACTCCTCACTGCATTAACATTCATGTGTTCTCTGTCCGTGTCCTTGTCTACCCTCTATAAGGAGGCATTTTATTTTTTTATATCAAAGTGTTACTCACTGATGAGGATCTTTATTCCATCCATCTTCAGATGTGGTTTGATGCTTTCCACATGTCTTAGCTACTCATTTTACAATTATTGCTGCTGTGTCCTTATAATGTAACTCTTTCCCAGGATCAATGAGTCTACACTGCACTACACATCTATACGTGTGTGTGTATAACTCTTCTGAATCTGATATTGTCTATTTTGAAAGTGGTGAATTGTTTTTTTATTCATTCAATCATCTTTCATTTCTGGGGATGTTTAAAATTATCCCTTTACTGTCACAGTGAGCTGGTGTGAAACCATCAGTGGTCTGAGGGCTCCTCCTCTGGTGATCAAGTGTTCAGGCACTGAGGGCTTCAGACTGACAGTCTGATGGGAAGTTTTTATAGCTGAGGAACAAGGAAGGTCCCTGAGTTTGCATAGAACCAAACATATCTGGAAGTAGGAGGATGATATCATGAAAGAAGCTTCCACAAATAAAATTATTTTATGTGTAGAATAAAAGAAGCTTTGTCATCTGACTGAAGAATAAATCAATGATGAGCTTGAGTAAGTTGGAAAAACCAAAAACTTGAATGTAAATTCCTTTACCACACACTTTGGGTCTTTCACAACAAAGTCTGACAATTAGTCAAACATTTTTGAAGTTATTGTCAGTTTTCAAAGATCAGTTAGTTTAATGAATGTGATGAGCAATTATTAAAAAAAAAAAAAGCTTTAACTGCCTTCTGAAGGTTTCAAGTGGACCAACAATGTGTGGTTGACTTGAAGAAAATTTATTTACAATAATGAGTAATATTTTACTCACGGTCACATTAATTTTATTCGTGTGTGGATGTGTGTATAATTATGTGCAAAGTGATATTTTTCTGAACATTTTCTCCACAGAGAGCTTTCACAATGTTTTTTACAAATTAAAATGAAAGCATGCAACTTTTTCATGATCTGTCACTTCAGAACATGAAATAAGGGAGGAAGGTTTTTGTACAGCTGATCAACCAGCTCCAGTCACTGTGAGTCTCTGGCACAATAATAAACAGCAGAGTCTTCAGTCTTCAGACCGTCCATCTGCAGATACAGCTGCTGTTTGCTGTTGTCTCTGGAGATGGTGAACCGGCCCTGGACTGACTGAGAGTAATATTTGCTGCTGCCACCACCATTGCTAATCCAGGCAATCCACTCCAGTCCTTTTCCAGGAGCCTGTCTGATCCAGGCCATGTAGAGGCTGCTGAATGTGAATCCAGAGGCTGAACAGGTCAGTCTGTGGGATTCTCCAGGTCTTTTAACTGCTGGTTCAGATTCTGTCAGAGTCTGACCATCAACACCTGTAGAAAGAAAAAGATCATAGAGTCAGCTGTTTGAAGCTGCTACCATTTCAAACTAAGAATCAGAGAAACTCTTGACCTGCCCAGCAGAGAGTTAACAGCAGCAGTCCTGTCCTGTAGTCCATCATGTTAAACTGTGTGTCCACTGTCCTCTGTCTTCCTCTCTGCAGTCAGATAAGTAGAGGTGGAAGACATCTGAGTTTTGCATGGACTCCTCCTCACAGGGAGCAGAGAGGTGGACTGGACTGTGACTCCACTTTGTGTTTTGTTAAATCATTGAGGAGAATTTGGTGATGACAACTTTGAAGTCATTCATTTGACGGTTTCACAAACAATGTGTTTGAATCTTGTCCATGAAAATATCAGTCACAGTGTTTTCTCCTCTGCACCTTCTGGTTACATTGTAAAATGACATTTTGTTTATAATTAATACAAGTCAAGTCACTTGATTGATGATATTAGAAACTTTAGCAGTTTATTGATTGATTGTTTTTGATGAAGAAGAAAATCCTTTGAGGACGACCAGAAAGAACTAAAGCTGTTGATATTGTCATGAATGATGAATCTGTACGTTGATCACAGAGAAAGTGAACTTACATCCAACAACTCAATTAAAACAATAATAATATTGACCTTTTGGAAAATGAAATTCATTGTCCTTATGATTTGATGATTACAACATTTGATCATGATATTTAAATTTTTAATGACTGAAAATCCTTCTAATTCCCGTCCCTTCTGCTTGTGACTTTATTCTATTAAAGACTTTGTGATTCAAAATAAGTTTGAGATTTCATCTGAAATAGATTTAATAAAAAAAAAAAAGTATACATGCACACACCCTGAAAAAAATATTGTTTTCGTGCTAAATATACTAAATAATGATTCTTCTATAATCTAATATTATTTTTAATTAATAACAAAATTCAGATGATCAGCTCATATTTTGTATAAATGACTTTCTATTCAGTCAGTTCTTCTCAGTGAGCTGGTGTGAAACCATCAGTGGTCTGAGGGCTCCTCCTCTGGTGGCTTCATGTATCAAGTGTTCAGGCACTGAGGGCTTTTTGTTCAGGTCTACTGATGCTTTGTGTTATTGTGAGTCTCTGGCACAGTAATACACAGCAGAGTCTTCAGGCTGCAGATTCTGTCCATTTAGAGTCACTCTGTTGTTGGAAGAGTCGAAGTGGATGCTGAACTTGTTCTTCAGTGAATCTTTGTAGGCTGAGCCTCCAGTATATTTGCTTCCAATCCACTCCATTTCTTTCCCTGCAGGTTGTCTGATCCAAGCTGTCCAGTAGTCACTAACAGAATAAGAGACCTGACAGGTGATGGTCAGACGTTGACCTGGCTGAACAGTCTCAGAGTCTGGCTGTGTCAACTGTTCACACTTCACACCTGTTAAAGAGGAAGAAAATCATTTTGTTTTTCATGAATTCCAAACACAGAAATGTTGAGGGAGACAAATCCAGAGAGACTCACAGGATCCAGCTGCCAACATTCAGTTCTGTAAAAAGTCTAATTTGCCGCAGGTGGTTTGTATGTTTAGATGAAAATATGGTTTCATTGTCTGCAAAACATTTTCCTCCAAAAAGAAACATCTGGAAAAATGGAAGTGAGACTTTATCTTGTCTTATCTAAGAAGGATTGTCAGTTCTGTTCAGTTCAGTGTTCAAATGGGAGACAAAGTTCAGAAGGAAACTTTATCTTCCACTCTCAAGATTTGATTAACTTTTGATTTCACAGCAATTACAAATATTATTCTTTCTTTATCCCAATTTAACCTGCAGCAGCAATGTGGCTCCTGCTGGAATCACCTTGTAGATCTGTGTGTGTATGTTGAACTCAGAAGGAGATTTTTTTGTCCATTTGGCAGATTTTGAAATGTCTGTCAGTGTCAGCCAGACAGCGTCACTACTCCAAGAGATGACATATTAAAACACTTGAAGGGTTGAGTTGAAATAAAAATGGGATAGTTGAAAGATGAGTGTGATCTGGTCAAGAGCATTAAAAATCAGAATTCATACAGATTTTACAACAAAGGAGAAGCAAACTAAGTCAACATTGAATGACCTTCTGTGTTAAAAGAAAATATCAAAACAAAAATGTGATCAGGAGATCAGGTTTTTGTACAGCTGATCAACCAGCTCCAGTCACTGTGAGTCTCTGGCACAATAATAAACAGCAGAGTCTTCAGTCTTCAGACCGTCCATCTGCAGATACAGCTGCTGTTTGCTGTTGTCTCTGGAGATGGTGAACCGGCCCTGGACTGACTGAGAGTAATATATGTAGCTGCTGCCATCATAGCTAATGGTTGCAACCCACTCCAGTCCTTTTCCAGGAGCCTGTCTGATCCAGCCCATCCAGTAGTCACTGAATGTGAATCCAGAGGCTGAACAGGTCAGTCTGTGGGATTCTCCAGGTCTTTTAACTGCTGGTTCAGATTCTGTCAGAGTCTGACCATCAACACCTGTAGAAAGAAAAAGATCATAGAGTCAGCTGTTTGAAGCTGCTACCATTTCAAACTAAGAATCAGAGAAACTCTTGACCTGCCCAGCAGAGAGTTAACAGCAGCAGTCCTGTCCTGTAGTCCATCATGTTAAACTGTGTGTCCACTGTCCTCTGTCTTCCTCTCTGCAGTCAGATAAGTAGAGGTGGAAGACATCTGAGTTTTGCATGGACTCCTCCTCACAGGGAGCAGAGAGGTGGACTGGACTGGACCATAACCTGGAGAGTATTAATCCCCACTGAGAGAAAAGACTTCAGATGCTGGATCTTGTGACTTGAATCTTGTTTCTTTCGAGAAAAAAGGTATTTGTCTCATAAAATTTGACATGGTGTTGAAATTAATATCAAAACATTTTCTCTCTTTATTGTAATTGTGTTGATTAATCATGACTTGACTTACTTTTGATTCGGCATGATTTAAAGATTTATATCTTAGTTTGTGGGAAAATAATTTATTTCTATAGTTTATTCTCTGTAATTACGTCCTTGTGCTGTTAATAACATTAATTGTTTTTACAGACTTCATATTTTTTTTATTCTTTTTGTATCTGCATGAGTGTGCGGTTTGCTATTGATTTGTTTATTTGTTTCGATACAATAACATAACAGAAATAAATATATTTTGTTTGAGTGGTTCTATTTTTAACTATTTCATCCTCAACAGAAATATTTAATTATTTCAAAACTATAACAGTTTGACCTGACTGGTGGTTGGTTTGTGGAAATACATGCAATGAAATATTAGTGATAATGATATCAAAGTATTCAAATTGAATCAAATTGAATATATTGCACCAAATCATACCAGCTACATCAAAGGACTTTACATTCAGAGCACGTCCAGACCAAACTCTTTATGGATTTGTTTAAGAGACCCAACATATCCCTCCAAGAGCAAGCACAGCAAACATTACAGTGTATTATTCACTGTTAGGACTGTTTAAGACTGTTTCCCTCTTTACTGTCACAGTGAGCTGGTGTGAAACCATCAGTGGTCTGAGGGCTCCTCCTCTGGTGGCTTCATGTATCAAGTGTTCAGGCACTGAGGGCTTTTTGTTCAGGTCTACTGATGCTTTGTGTTATTGTGAGTCTCTGGCACAGTAATACACAGCAGAGTCTTCAGGCTGCAGATTCTGTCCTGTTAATGTTACAGAACTTGTAGAAGTGTATGTGTGATACAGGAACTTGTTCTTCAGGGCTTCATTTTGATAAAAGCCTCCTCCTCCCCACCGATGACAAATCCAGTCCATCGGCTTTCCTTCACGCTGTCTGATCCAACCTGTTCCGTAGCTGTTATCAGTCAGAGAATAACCAGAGACCTGACAGGTGATGGTCAAAGACTGTCCAGGCTGAACAACCTTTGAGTCTGGCTGGATGAGATCAATACTGTACACACCTGTGGAAACAGAAATCAGCATTATCTCCATCAGTCATCTGAATGTTGACTGTTTCTAAAGTGTTTATTAGTGTGAATCCACTGAAAGCTCCTCACAGGATCCAGCTGCCAGCAGCTGTATCAGAAGCACAGAGAACATGGTTGATGTTGAAGCTGAACTGATGTGAGCTCTTCTGTCCTCTCACTGACACACAGACACACACTTCACTTCTTTATGAGGAACCTTCATTTGCATGTTGCTGAATATTAAAGTTTCTTCTTTGTGAAAACTGATGTAGATCATATATAGAGGAGGAAGTCGTGTGTTTCCTGAAGCTTTTTTGGTCGTACATAAAGCTCATTAAAGATCTCTTCAGATGACGTAGACCAGCTGAGTTCTTAGTTATTCAGGTTTCCATTTTTAGATCTATTTCTGAGAATAAATGAACCAACACAAAGTTTGTTGTTGTTGTATCAAATCTTACATTGGAAACAGATTTTACATCAAATGTACAAACTTAAAGCTTAAAACTTTTCACTGAGAGGTCTCAAACTCTGATGGTTAAAATATCATTTCATTACAGAGACAGAGGCCAGAAGGTCAAAGGTTAAAATATAAAATATAGTTCAATTCAATACTATTGTTGGAGGTTGTTTTTGTTCTCGTGAATCCCATCAGAGTAAAGAATGAATATTAATATTTCTATGTTGTCTTTGTGAAACTGTGTTATTTAGTATAAATTATACTTTCTGCATGTTTAATTACACTGAGAATGGTTTCAGCAGAGTGTTGTATTGACTTTGTCGTTTCTGTGATCATGGAAGGTTTTTGTACAGCTGATCAACCAGCTCCAGTCACTGTGAGTCTGTTAACGTTAACAGAGAGTTAACAGCAGCAGTCCTGTCCTGTAGTCCATCATGTTAAACTGTGTGTCCACTGTCCTCTGTCTTCCTCTCTGCAGTCAGATAAGTAGAGGTGGAAGACATCTGAGTTTTGCATGGACTCCTCCTCACAGGGAGCAGAGAGGTGGACTGGACTGTGACTCCACTTTGTGTTTTATGAAATCATTGAGGAGAATTTGGTGATGACAACTTTGAAGTCATTCATTTGACGGTTTCACAAACAATGTGTTTGAATCTTGTCCATGAAAATATCAGTCACAGTGTTTTCTCCTCAGCACCTTCTGGTTACATTGTAAAATTATATTTTGTTTATAATTAATACAAGTCAAGTCACTTGATTGATGATATTAGAAACTTTAGCAGTTTATTGATTGATTGTTTTTCATGAAGAAGAAACTTTAATTTGGAGTTATTAAAATCCTTTGAGGACGACCAGAAAGAACTAAAGCTGTTGATACTGTCATGAATGATGAATCTGTACATTGATCAAAGAGAAACTGAACTTACATCCAACAACTCAGTCAAATCAATAATGAAATACATCTTTTGGTAAATGAAATGCATTGTCATTGTTCTTATTAGATAATTATTACAATTGATATTTCCATTTTTCCATTCCACAACATCATTACAATAAAAATTAAATCCTTGTAACTTCTGATTGTAAGTTTATTCTATTAAAGACTTTGTGATTCATAATAACTTTGAGATTTCATCTGAAATTGATTTAATAAAGAAAAAGTGTTTACACACAAACACCCTGAAAAACTTATTATTTTTGTGTTAAATAAAAATAAAATAAAATTTTTTAATTCTTCTATGGCATTATATTATAATTAATAACAGAATTGAGATGATCAGCTCATATTCTGTATAAATGACTTTCTACTCAGTCAGTTCTTCTCAGTGAGCTGGTGTGAAACCATCAGTGGTCTGAGGGCTCCTCCTCTGGTGGCTTCATGTATCAAGTGTTCAGGCACTGAGGGCTTTTTGTTCAGGTCTACTGATGCTTTGTGTTATTGTGAGTCTCTGGCACAGTAATACACAGCAGAGTCTTCAGGCTGCAGATTCTGTCCATTTAGAGTCACTCTGTTGTTGGAAGAGTCTAAGTCGATGCTGAACTTGTTCTTCAGTGAATCTTTGTAGTATGAAGCTCCAGTATATTTGCTTCCAATCCACTCCAGTCCTTTCCCTGCAGGTTGTCTGATCCAAGCTGTGTAGTAGCTGTTAACAGAATAAGAGACCTGACAGGTGATGGTCAGACGTTGACCTGGCTGAACAGTCTCAGAGTCTGGCTGTGTCAACTGTTCACACTTCACACCTGTTAATGAGGAAGAAAATCATTTTGTTTTTCATCAATTCCAAACACAGAAATGTTGAGTGAGACAAATCCAGAGAGACTCACAGGATCCAGCTGCCAACAGCAGCAGCAGAGCTACAGAAAACATGGTTTATGGTGAAAGTGATGAGCTGTGAACTCCACTGACAGTCTGATGGGAAGTTTTTATAGCTGAGGAACAAGGAAGGTCCCTGAGTTTGCATAGAACCAAACATATCAGGAAGTAGGAAGATTATATCATGAAAGAAGCTTCCACAAATAAAACTATTTTATGTGCAGAATAAAAATATTTCCAGTGAATGAGGTCATTTTGTTTCAGAATTAATTGTAACATTTTCAAATTGTCCATGTTAACTTTTCCATGTGAAAATATGACATAAATCATTCTGTATCACAAGCTTTGTCATCTGACTGAAGAATAAATCAATGATGAGCTCGTGTAAGTTGGAAAACTTGTAAGTCAATTAATTTCCAAAAACTTGAATGTAAATGATGATTTAATGGTGATGATATCACTCATGGAAACAAAAGGAACAAATGTGATGTGTTTTTCAGTCCAGGGCTGAAGTGTCAGTCAGCTGGGATCAATAACAACAGCAGATATCAGTGTTTCCTTTTAGGTCCAAAAGACACAGAAAATTGTCACTGCCTGACCTCTAGTGGTTTGAAAACACAAACTCCAACATCATTATGAACTGAGCCATGAATAACTTTTAATGTGACATCATTTCCAGGCATAACTTTATATTTCCACATAATCAAAATATTGACGCTATTTAAATCATCACCGTTTTTTTCTTTTCATTCTTATAAAAGTGTCATAGGTTTTTTCCTTTTTTTTTATAATTTAATTTGCATATGTAAATTAAACACATTTTTATCTTAATTTTACTCTGAGTTGCCAGCTGTGATTGGCTCCAGTCAGCGTGGCTCCCAAACACAATAAGAAATAGTCTTCAGACTGCTCATCTCCAGATGCAGCAGCTCTCTACTGTTGTCTCTGCAGACGGTGAACCAGCCTTGGATTGACTCAGAGTAGGTTTGCTCCTGCTGCTGTGGCTGCTAATATATGTAATCCAACCCAGTCCACAGACGCAGACCATGTCAGAGCCACCAAAGTTAAACCCAGAGGCTGTAGACGGCAGGCTGAGGGATTCTCCAGGTCTTTTAGCTGCTGGTTAGGACAAATGGACCTGGTTGGAGTTTATTGAAGATGTTTTCTCTTATCCAAGAAGCTTCACACAGGAGGACCAACTCATCAGGACTAGACTCAGCAGTTTCCTTCCACCAAAAGAAACAGTCCACTCTTTGAGTCACAACAGTGTTTTTATTATGTGGTTATAAAGAGTGAAGAAGAAGATCTCTGTCACAGTAGAGGAAGCATCCCTCCACAGAGGAGGAGGCCTCAGACACCATCTACCCCCCCACAGTGCTGTCCTCTCATCCATCCACACTTGGCCTCATGTGACTTCCACTACTGTCCCTCATACCTGAAACGCTTCTATCCAGGTCATTAACTGATTAAGTTCAGGGTTGTTTTTCTTTTTCTTTTTTCTTTTTTACAAACACAGAGCAGAACATAACACAGAAGAGTGAAAAGGCTCAAAGTCCTATGAGAAGAGGGCTGGAAGGGGGCAGTGACGGTGGTAAGTGGGGATCCATCCACAGGAGGGAAAAATCATATTAAATCAAAAACAGAAACAGTGCACCACAATACACGCTCAAAAACACTAATGTACTGATGATAAAATATTATACATTAAAACCTGGCCTGTGAGTTGTGTTTTAAAATCAGTGATGGTGATGCGTTGCTGGAGTTTCAGTGATTGTTGCAGATTGTTCCCAGCTGCGGGAACAGAGAACATGAAAGCCCTCTTCCCAAACTCAGTCATTCTGGGGACAGAGGCAGTTAAAAAGTCCAGCGAGCGCAATCTGTATGACGGATTTGATGTGAAAGTGAGGTCGGTGCAGAGGTATGAGGGAAGTAGTCCAGTCATTGCTGGATAGCTGAAGGTGTACCAGTGGAGAAGTCTACGTGCAGACAAGGACAGCCAGCCTACTTTAGGGTACAGTGTACAATGATGGTTGAATGATTTACAACCAGTGATGAATCTTAAGACACTGTGATTAGTGGCATCCAGCATATGGAATGAAGTAAAACAGGCATTCATGTACAGTACATCACCATAATCTAATTACATATAAAAGTAGCAGCAACAAGCCTCTTTTTAGACACGAATGAGAAACAGGATTTATTTCTGAAATAGAAGCCCAATCTCACCCTTAGCTTCTTTGCCAAGTTCTCAATATGTGGTTTAAAAGACAAATTGTCATCAAGCATGATGCCTAAGTATTTAAAAGTGGAAACATTCTTGATAACAGTACTTTGAGATGTATATACAGCAGGAAAAGTTAGCTTTGTCTCTGGGTTTGGTAAATGTCATCGTATTGGTTTTATCTGCATGAAGCACCAGTCTCAAAAGCAGAAGTTGGCCTTCAATTTCTTTAAAAGCAGCTTGTAAGTGATTAACGGCAGTCAGCACCGTGTTTCCAAAGCAACATATGACAGTATCGTCTGTGTAAAAATGGACATTTGCATCTTGAACATTTTTCCCCAAATAAATAGTAAACAACAAAGGACCTAATATAGAGCCTTGTGGCAGCCCCTTATGGACATCCAAGGCATCAGAGGAGCAACCATCAACAACCAATAGCAGAATTAGACAGTCCTATATTAGCCAGTCCGTGCATTAATACGTCATGGTCCACCGAATTAAATGCCTTGGAAAAATCTCTAAAAAGAGAAGCACAGTGTTATTTTCTATCCAGGGCCATAACAATATCATTTAATACTTTGGAAGTTGCAGTGACTGTGCTGTACGATTTTGGAAAACCAGATTGATAACAAGATATATTATCATTAATAATATGATAATGATTTAATTGTCTGCCAGAATTTCCAAAGGTTATTTAAACTTTCTGCTGTAAGGGCCAGATAATAGCTGGATTTATCCTTCTTAAATAAGGCAGTACATTTATTCCTTAAGCATCCCAAAGTCGTCCAGAGAGCATTGCTATTTGACTTTCTTGCTTTCGCCCCATGATAATTTCTTTTGCGAATTAAATTAGTAAATTCTTCAGAGACCCAGTTTTTTCCCCACTCCTTTCTCTATACCTTTTGTAGGGGGCATGTTTATCAATGATTGACCTAAGCAAGTCAGCAAAATAAGGCCAGGCTAGTTCAACGTGAAGTATTATGGAGACCCTGCTCCAATCAGTGAAATTCAGGTCGTGCCTGTAGGCCTGTTCACTGAAGTGTTTTGTGTCACGTTTTGTGCTGGAACGAGGCTTAACCTTTGGAATTGTAGTATTCCTGACACCTGCAATAACACAGTGATCACTCACATCGTATGGAAATACACTTACAGAGGTATACTTATGAGGATTATTAGTCATGAGCAAATCAATTCAAGTAGATTTTTCTGGACATTTTAGATTTGGATGAGTGAGAGAATCAATTAACTGTGTCAAATTCATTGAATTCCAGTAGGTTTAAAATCCATCAGAGGCTGGTGACTGCCAGTCCCAGTACAGATCACCACAAAGGGCTATCTGGCTGTCAGATAGTTGAGAAAGAATATTAGATAAGGAGGACAGGGTTTCCTTGGCTGCAGAAGGGGGTCTGTAGAAACCAACAACAGTAACATAACAACCCTTGGACAACTCAGTCTGCAAGGCTGATTAGGTATGGACTTCTTTACCAATACTTTAGTGTGGAATTTACATTTAGAATACACAACTACACCTCCACCACGTTCAAAACGATCAGCACGATTTATATTGTAACCACCAATAGAAATGGCATTATGGTTTATAGATTTGTTTAACCCACTCTCAGAAATGACAATGATATCAGCATTGGTTGTGTGCGCCCACACTCTAACAAAGTCTATTTTAGGTAGAAGACTTCGGGCATTTAAATGAATAATACCCAAACCAGATCTTGCAGTCCGTGATCGGATCCGATAATAAAACGTATACGAGGGGGATCTGTGCGCCCAAAGTCACCGCTGTTTAGTGTGTAGTGTGGTGTAGATGGGGGGCAGAGCGGGGGAGAGAGGTACCTGACCGGGAGTGACAGGCAGGCAGGCAGGGAGGAGCAGGTGGAGACGCCAGCAGGACAATCAAAGCAGACCAGTGTGATGATCCATGCGAATTTCTGAAGTTAATCCAGCCAGTAAAGCAGCGAGAGTGATGAAGAGCAGGTTCAATAAGAAAAAGCCATAAAAAGGCATAAAAACTATGAGTAACAGACATTAAAATCTCACAGACAGAGTTTCCATTTGTTCCAGTTTGGGCTTTTACCCTGTTTATTTTTGATAGAGTTAGATCCAGCTCAGGATTATTTCTCTCTGGTGGTGTTACGGCCACCGCTCTGCTCACTTGACTGTGTGACAGCTCGCCCCTTTGGCTGTGGCCTTTGTGGTTTCTAAAGGCTAACAAAGCAGACCTCTTTATAGCTTGTGTGTGTTGGATGGTGAAAACTTTATATATTTGGTAAAACCTCGGACGTAGAGGCCAGATTTAGTTTTAGTTATTGACTGTCTGTTTTGTTGACCGTTGTTGATCGTTGGGCTTATTCTGTACTTTAGGTTCAGGGGTGCTGTTTCTGTGTAGTTTGGTTTTTAGCTAGCTGTAGCCAGTCTTTGTTTTCCTTTTACTTTGAAACTAGTCCTAATGGTACTGTTTGGCTCCTGGAGAGTCCTCTTTTGGCTATATTCTGATTTGATTTAAAGCAGCACCCACCAACCTGTTCCTTGGTTTATCTTTTGTTTGCCTGTTAACCAGTTTCCAATTTGAGTTACAAGAAACAACATCATACCCACAAACACCTGGGTTCTTTGTGTTACTTGCCTCTCCCCTGAGAGCCGGGTTGTAACAGGTGGCTTTAACAACACATCAAGGTCCAACACAGTAAGAACTTGAAAAAAAGGTTGATTAATAATTCATATTTATGATGTTTTCTGACTTGTTTTCCATAAATGATCTAGCAGATATTTTCTTCTGCCTTTTTAGTTCTTCAAATGACTTTAATTCAGCTGACTTTTCATCGACTTAATATTGAATTTGTCTTTTGGTTTGCATCTTTATTTGCTTATCTAATTTTTTTAATGAAAACACCTTGGTCTTATTGAGTATTTCACTTTGCAGCTGGTTAACTGTCCATAATTTTAAATTTTTCTAAATGCAAATTGTGGTTTTTGAAGCCACAGAGACACCTGGAACTTTGAGAAGAAATGAACTACTTAGGAAATGAAACCTGAATGAGGATATGCAAAAGATGACCCACTGAGTTCAACAGGAAATTTTTTCTCAATCAAAAAATATATTTTTGTTGATTATTATTTAAAATTGAGAAGATGAAAAGTGGTGGAAAAACATGTCTGTTGAAAGATTATTTTTAAATCCATCAATGCTCATAAATATTTTCCAATAATTTCACTGTAATCTTCTGCAGAGATTCATCATCTGTGAACTCACTATTTTAAAGTGCAGTTGTTCTTTGTAGTGTAGTGATTGTCCTTGAGGACAATTATTTTGAGGTAAATTCAAAAGGTTGGTGAAGTTCAGTAATTTAATTGCGGCTTGAACTTTACCGTTTAAAGACAGATTAAAGAATGATAAAAATATCACTGATTCCAAAATCATAGTTGAACCAATTATAGTGAGGTTGTCATATGAGGACTGAAGGTTTTTGTACAGCTGATCAACCAGCTCCAGTCACTGTGAGTCTCTGGCACAATAATAAACAGCAGAGTCTTCAGTCTTCAGACCGTCCATCTGCAGATACAGCTGCTGTTTGCTGTTGTCTCTGGAGATGGTGAACCGGCCCTGGACTGACTGAGAGTAGTAGATCTCACCACTGTCATATCTTATGATAGCAATCCACTCCAGTCCTTTTCCAGGAGCCTGTCTGACCCAATGCATCCAGTAGCTGCTGAATGTGAATCCAGAGGCTGAACAGGTCAGTCTGTGGGATTCTCCAGGTCTTTTAACTGCTGGTTCAGATTCTGTCAGAGTCTGACCATCAACACCTGTAGAAAGAAAAAGATCATAGAGTCAGCTGTTTGAAGCTGCTACCATTTCAAACTAAGAATCAGAGAAACTCTTGACCTGCCCAGCAGAGAGTTAACAGCAGCAGTCCTGTCCTGTAGTCCATCATGTTAAACTGTGTGTCCACTGTCCTCTGTCTTCCTCTCTGCAGTCAGATAAGTAGAGGTGGAAGACATCTGAGTTTTGCATGGACTCCTCCTCACAGGGAGCAGAGAGGTGGACTGGACTGGACCATAACCTGGAGAGTATTAATCCCCACTGACAGAAAAGTGTTTGATGTTGTGACTTGAACATTGTTTCTTTCGACAAAAAACACATTTGTCTCATAACATTCGACATGGTGTTGAAATGAATATCAAAACATTTTCTCTCTTTACTGTAATTGTGTTGATTAATCATGACAACTCACTTTTGATTCCACATCATTTAAAGATTTATTTCTTTCTTACTCTGTAGGAACGTAATTCATTTCTGTAGTTTATTCTCACTAATTAGATCCTTGTGCTGTGAATAACGTTAATTGTTTTTACAGACTTCATACGTTTGTTTGTTTTTTTTTTTTAATTTTCATTCCTGTATGTGTGTGATTTGTTGTTGATTTGTTCATTTGTTTCTATACAATGACATAACAGAAACAAAAATATGTTGTCTGAGGGGTTTTACTTTTAATTATTTGCTCGTCAACAGAAATATTTCATTATTTTAAAACTGACTTATTTTCGTTTGTGGAAATACATGCAATGAAATATTAGTGATTACGATATCAAAATATTCAAATTGAAAATAATGCACCAAATCATACCACCTACATCAAAGCACTTTATATACAGAGCAAGTGCAGACCCAACTCTTTATGGATTTGATAAAGAGACCCAACATATCCCTCCAAGAGCAAGCACAGCAAACATTACAGTGTATTATTCACTGTTATGACTGTTTAAGACTGTTTCCCTCTTTACTGTCGCAGTGAGCTGGTGTGAAACCATCAGTGGTCTGAGGGCTCCTCCTCTGGTGGCTTCATGTATCAAGTGTTCAGGCACTGAGGGCTTTTTGTTCAGGTCTACTGATGCTTTGTGTTATTGTGAGTCTCTGGCACAGTAATACACAGCAGAGTCTTCAGGCTGCAGATTCTGTCCTGTTAATGTTACAGAACTTGTAGAAGTGTATGTCTGATACAGGAACTTGTTCTTCAGGGCTTCATTTTGATGAAAATCTCCTCCTCCCCACCGATGACAAATCCAGTCCATCGGTTTTCCTTCACGCTGTCTGATCCAACCTGTTGCGTAGCTGTTATCAGTCAGAGAATAACCAGAGACCTGACAGGTGATGGTCAAAGACTGTCCAGGCTGAACAACCTTTGAGTCTGGCTGGATGAGATCAATACTGTACACACCTGTGGAAAAAGAAATCAGCATTATCTCCATCAGTCATCTGAATGTTGGCTGTTTCTAAAGTGTTTATTAGTGTGAATCCACTGAAAGCTCCTCACAGGATCCAGCTGCCAGCAGCTGTATCAGAAGCACAGAGAACATGGTTGATGTTGAAGCTGAACTGATGTGAGCTCTTCTGTCCTCTCACTGACACACAGACACACACTTCACTTCTTTATGAGGAACCTTCATTTGCATGTTGCTGAATATTAAAGTTTCTTCTTTGTGAAAACTGAAGTAGATCATATATAGAGGAAGAAGTCGTGTGTTTCCTGCAGATAGCTGAAGCTTTTTTGGTCGTACATAAAGCTCATTAAAGATCTCTTCAGATGACGTAGACCAGCTGAGTTCTTAGTTATTCAGGTTTCCATTTTTATATCTATGTATTAGAATAAATGAACCAACACAAAGTTTGTTGTTGTTGTATCAAATCTTACATTGGAAACAGTTTTTACATCAAATGTACAAACTTAAAGGTTAAAACTTTTCACTGAGAGGTCTTAAACTCTGATGGTTAAAATATAATTTCATTACAGAGACAGAGGCCAGAAGGTCAAAGGTTAAAATATTATATATAGTTCCTATCAATACTATTGTTGGAGGTTGTTGTTGTTCTAGTGAATCCCATCAGAGTAAAGAATGAATATTAATATTTTTACTTGTGTTTGTAAAACTGTGTTATTTTGTATAAATGATACTTTCTGGATGTTTAATTACACTGAGAATGGTTTCAGCAGAGTGTTGTGTTGATGTTGTGTTCTCTATGATCATTGAAGGTTTTTGTACAGCTGATCAACCAGCTCCAGTCACTGTGAGTCTCTGGCACAATAATAAACAGCAGAGTCTTCAGTCTTCAGACCGTCCATCTGCAGATACAGCTGCTGTTTGCTGTTGTCTCTGGAGATGGTGAACCGGCCCTGGACTGACTGAGAGTAATATTTGCTGCTGCCACCACCATTGCTAATGGCTGCGATCCACTCCAGTCCTTTTCCAGGAGACTGTCTGACCCAATGCATCCAGTAGCTGCTGAATGTGAATCCAGAGGCTGAACAGGTCAGTCTGTGGGATTCTCCAGGTCTTTTAACTGCTGGTTCAGATTCTGTCAGAGTCTGACCATCAACACCTGTAGAAAGAAAAAGATCATAGAGTCAGCTGTTTGAAGCTGCTACCATTTCAAACTAAGAATCAGAGAAACTCTTGACCTGCCCAGCAGAGAGTTAACAGCAGCAGTCCTGTCCTGTAGTCCATCATGTTAAACTGTGTGTCCACTGTCCTCTGTCTTCCTCTCTGCAGTCAGATAAGTAGAGGTGGAAGACATCTGAGTTTTGCATGGACTCCTCCTCACAGGGAGCAGAGAGGTGGACTGGACTGTGACTCCACTTTGTGTTTTGTTAAATCATTGAGGAGAATTTGGTGATGACAACTTTGAAGTCATTCATTTGACGGTTTTACAAACAATGTGTTTGAATCTTGTCCATGAAAATATCAGTCACAGTGTTTTCTCCTCAGCACCTTCTGGTTACATTGTAAAATTAACTTTTTTGTTTAGAGTTAATACAAGTCAAGTCACTTTCATCATATTAGAAACTATAACAGAATATTCATAATTCTGACTTTTTGATGAAGAAGAAACATTATTTTTCAGTTATTAAAATCATTGTGAAGACAACCAGAAAGAAGTAAAGCTGTTGATACTGTCATGAATGATGAATCTGTACATTGATCACAGAGAAACTGAACTTACATCCAATAACTCAATCAAATCAATAATGATACAGACATTTTGGAAAATGAAATGCATTGTCATTATAATTATTTTATAATTACTTATTTAATTATGAATATTTCCATGTTTAATTATAGAAAATCTTTTTCCAACTTCTTTACAGAAAAAAAAATGTGTAACTTCTGTTTGTAACTTTATTCTATTAAATACTATGAAATTAATATTATCTTTGAGATTTCATCTGAAATGGATTTAATAAAAAAAGGTTGACACAAACATACACACCCTGACAGTCTGATGGGAAGTTTTTATAGCTGAGGAACAAGGAAGGTCCCTGAGTTTGCATAGAACCAAACATATGAATCGTCAGTGTTGGTCTAACTGGAGACAATAGAGGAGTGTTAAAGTGTTCTGTGCTACTTTGTCTTTTCAGTCGACTTTACAAAGTGAAAAAATTACATCTCTGAGTTCAACACATTATTTTTATTTCTATTTTTTCTGCCTTTTTTCTGCCATTCTACCTTTTATTGAAATATTTAATCATACAATGTCAGAGCTTATAATGACGAGGTTCATCTATTGTTATTTAAAGTCATTGCAGAATGAAATACATTGAATGTATTATCATCAACTGTACAACACTAGCAGGATTTTCAAGGTTTAGTTCAGATCAGCCTTCAAGAGTGTTTTCAGATCAGAGAGAACATCAGAGCGGAGAGTTTCTGAATTTGAGTGATTTTTGAGAGAAACGATGACATTCATGTTGACTGAGAGCATAAACATGATGAAAGATGGAAGACAGATGTACTTTTGATGGAAAATTAACTAAATAAATAATAATAAACAATAAAGTAACGTTATGTGAGAAACTACTCGTTAATTTTGTAACTTTCACTGTCTGTATGCTTCAGTCACACTGTTGATGGGTTTGTGTGCAGGTCTGCTGCTGTTTGTGTCACTGTGGGTGACGTACATGTTGTCCCCCCAGCCTCGTGTGTGTGTCGAGGGTGTGTGATAATACCCTGCCGCCACTGTAGACATAAGCAAAGAGACAGACAACTGTCGCGAGTGTTCACCTCGGCTGCAGGATTTATTATGCAGCGCTGCGTCTTTGTGGCTTTAGGTTCTTCCCAAGCGCTACGCACCCTCTGCTGACCCTTCTGAGGATTACACTAACACTGTAACCAGTACAAGAAAATTGGTATTTTCATTGCTATTCAAGACACAGGAGACTTAAAAATATAGAGAGGGGTGTCTAGTTTTCACCAGATTTAAATTATTTTACTTATTTCAACCATGAACTGTACCAAAATCCCATAATGAACTGAAACATTGTCCCATGGACTTTTTAACATCTGTATTTTTAACCATTTATTCCGAATATTTATTCCTTTTAAACACATTTTAAACCTGGTTTTTTTTTTATGTCTCCTGACATTTGTCTATGATGGGGGACGTACTTGAGTCAACAAGACATGTCCACATGTCTGGGTAAAGCAGTTGTAGCAGTCAGGGTATGGAGGGGGAAGAGCGCTGAAATGACTTGGGAGAGAAGAGCTTGGCATTAGTGAGTTTACTCGTGCATCCCACTGCTGGTATGACGGCTGTCCCAGAGTGCCATAGGTCAGCATCTGTGTTGGCCTGGCTCTCCTTTGGGATCTTCTGACAGCCTCAGCCTCTGCTTGGTGTCCATCCTCCTCTGCTACCATGTCCTCCAGTAGCATGTCCTGTGGTTCCTCCTCCAATGCAACATCCTCAAGAGCTCTGTCCTGTGCTGGTGGTACATTCTCCCTCTGGTCCTGTGTGTATTTCCTCCCTGACAGCAGGGTGAAACTCAGCCTTTGCTCTGCCTGTGGATGGTTCTCTGTTTGACGATGCTCGGTCTGTTGGGATCTCACTAACCTGTAGCATGGGATCTCCTGGTAAGCATACTCCTCATCAGAGCTGTCTGTATTGTCTTCATGAGCGTTGGTAACTGTCTGTTTCTGTTTTCTTGACGTTGTGCAGGAAGTGTTCGCTCCAGGGGCAGTTCATTCACTGGCAGAAGTAGATTCAGATGGAGTACACGTAGTGTTTTAGGTCCTTTTTCAGGCTGCACTTCATACACTGAGCTATTATCAACTCTCTCCACAAGACGGTGCACTACCTGCTCCCAGTAAGCCCGCAGCTTGCCAAGCCCAATTTGCTCTGACAAATTTTTCACCAGCACTCGGTCACCTGGCTGAAGAACAACACCCCATACTGTCCCTTGCCTTTGGCTGAAGATTTTTGACTGTTGTTTGCCGCAATTTCATATGCAGAACGTATCCTCTCTGCCCATTTCTCTGCGTACGTCTGCCAATCAGGTGTTCCAGACTCTCTTGGGTGGGAGCAGTAAGTCAGCGGTTAGTGTGGAGGTCGACCGTACAAGAGGAAGAATGGGGAAAAGCTGGTGGCTTCATGCCTGCTGACAGGCATGCACGACACGTGGAAGGTGATCTTTCCGTTGACTCTTTCTCCTCTTCTAGTGTGCGCATCTGAAGAAGTGTTCAGTTCAGTCTCTCCACTGGGTTACCCTGCGGGTGGTAAGGTGTTGTTTGTGAATGCTCCATACCCGCCAGCTGCTCCAACCTGCTGAACAAACTGTTCTCAAAATCCTTACCCTGATCATGGTGGAGCTTCTCAGGATAGCCGGAGCGAGGGATGAAGCATGGCAAAGCGTGTGAAATGGTCAACAACAACAAGGATGACTTGACTCTGTTCCAGGTGGAGATATTCGATACACACTAACTGAAATGGGCTGCTTGTGGAGATGTGTCCCATGGGCGCTCTCTGGGGAAGATTAGGACGTTTCTGTTTAATGCAGGCACATCTTTTGTTAACGTAATTCTTTATGTCATGTTGCATATTGGGCCAATAAAACCTCTCACGGGCAAGATGGGTTACCTTCTCTGCCCCGACGTGGCTCATGTCATTGTGCAGTCTTTAGCACCATGGGTTTCAACTTTTCAGGGAGAACAAGCTGCTTGTGCTGTTCAGTCTGTCAGCAAAGAATCCCATCATCCAACACCAGCTTATTCCACTCATACAGCAGTCTCTTGGTCTCTTTCCTTGTGTTTCTCATCTCTTTCATTAGGAGCCCAGTTTTGCAGTTTTAGAGAGACAATTTCCTTGATGGCTGGATCGTCTTGTTGTGCTGCACAGATGTTTTCTGGTGTAACACTGAGAATGCGGTCGGCTGGCACAACATCTGCATTCTCTGCATGAGGTGTCTGGATTCCTCACTCACAAACCCTCGATGGTATGCACTTCCTTTGAGCCAGGATGGAGAACCACGTATTGCCCTGCAAGCTGTCAAGGAAGTCCACACAAAGTCTCAGACTCTGGTCCTTTTTCCGGACACAAACCACTGGGGAGGAATAAGAAGACAGATTTGCGGATCCAACTTCGGTCTAGGAGATTCTGCACATACTCTTTCACCTCCTTATTCGAGGGCTCGGGTATAGAGTTGTAGCACTTCTGAACCGGGTCGTTATCCACAACATTGATCTTGAGCTGTAGGTTGGGTATACAGCCTATGTCTCCCTCTCCTCTTGCAAACACATCAGATTCCTCAAAAAGCATTTGGTGCACAACCTCCTGCTGCTGATGATCAAGACGGTCTAAACTGACAGGAGGATGTCACTTTTGTTGTACGTGTGATTCTGCTGAGTTGCTGGTCCTCTCACTGGTGTTGTTGGTTGGGCTGACCTGTGCAGTGCACAGGTGTGTGTCACTGTTTGACATTGCTGGCTGCTGGGAAGATGAACAGGGATTTACTGGCCTGCTGTCAATGAATTCTTCAATACAGCCTAATGCTGTTGGTGGTGACAGGAATATGCCATGCTTGGGGGAGTTACAGACTGAGATTTTTACAGCTTTGGGGGTAACAGGTGGCACATCAACCAATGCAGAAAACAGTTCTTTGCCTCTGGCAGGAGACTCTCCAAGGTGGGTTCAAATAACATTGTTCCTCCCTTTGGCCACGACCTGACATGAACCTTTATTTCACAAATTCGGCCACTTGGAACTGCGAGACCCCTCTTTCCTACTCCGATGGTGTCATTCCTAAGTGTTTCCTGAGCTGGTGTTTCAGTGATTACAGTGACAATGGTTCCCTGGCTTCTCAAGACTATCTAGAATGATTTCCTTTATCACATTGAACCCTAGCAGTAGACTACTAATACAGCTCCGACTCATTAGCGTGGGTACATTCATGGCTACTTGACCGTGTTTTGCACGTTTGATTTCCACTAGTAGTTCAGTCCACCCCTCAAAAGGTACATCTGTCCCATGAGCTGCTGTGATTCTGAGTGGATCTTCTGGCAGTTTTTAAAGTGACTGAATTTTGGCATTGGGCAGGTTTTCTTCTAGCCAGGACTTTTCCAGTATGGTGACCTGTGCTCCACTATCCAGTAACATGTCAGTCTTCACACATTTGAGACAGCAGGTAACATGCATCTTTTGCCTATCAGCTTTGCATCCCGATTTCCTTTCCTTGCTCTGTGTTTTAATGGTGGCTGGCTGTTAGATGGACTCATGGAGTTGTGGCTGATGACTGTGACAAGTGACACTGGTTTTTGTTTGGTGACTGGTGGTCCCTCCCCAGTGACCTCACCACGTTTTTCCGCTAGTTTGGTCTTTGACAGGCAACCAACAGCTCGGTTAGCTTCCTTGCCACACCTGAAGCAGTGGTTGTAGCTTGTAGTCCCTCGTGCTATGCATGGCTTGGGCGGTGACACAGTACTTACTGTGTCGACTTGTGACTGCTCTGGGGTACTGGTCATAGGAGCTTTTTCAATAGTTTTTGCCAAGGCTGAAACATGTACTGTCAGTTCATATATAGCTGTGCCGTTGGCCTGGACTTCAGTTTTAGTTTGCAGAGCACTGGCTTGAACTTCAGCTGGAGGCTGGACTGCATGTTGCCTCTCCCCTTGTTGCGTGGCATTGACTGTGACTGTTTTGGTTTTGTATGTTTGCCTTAGGCGTGCCTGTCTCCCAACCTCTTCACGAACTGACTTTGTATTTATCTCTAGGATAAAATCATCAGTTACACTTATGTTGCTAAAAAGAGGTTTAAGGTCTCGCCTGACATGTGCATATTTCTTACTCATATACACTTACTGCATTGCTAAGCTCCTGAAATAACTGTACTACTCTTGTCTAACAGGTGTGCTCTGAGGAAAAGCTTGAGCTCAGCTACGGTTAGAAGAAATATTTTACTAACGGTCACATTAATATTATTTATTTTTGTTGAACGTATGGGTGTGTGTGTGCATGATTATGTGTAAAGTGATATTTTTAATAACATATTCTCCACAGAGAGCTTACAAATTGACTAATTAAAATGAAAGCATCCACTTTTTTAATGATTTGTCACTTCAGAACATCAAATAAGGGAAGTAGTTTTTGTACAGCTGATCAACCAGCTCCAGTCACTGTGAGTCTCTGGCACAATAATAAACAGCAGAGTCTTCAGTCTTCAGACCGTCCATCTGCAGATACAGCTGCTGTTTGCTGTTGTCTCTGGAGATGGTGAACCGGCCCTGGACTGACTGAGAGTAATATTTGCTGCTGCCACCACCATCAGCAGCGATCCACTCCAGTCCTTTTCCAGGAGCCTGTCTGATCCAGCCCATCCAGTAGCTGCTGAATGAGAATCCAGAGGCTGAACAGGTCAGTCTGTGGGATTCTCCAGGTCTTTTAACTGCTGGTTCAGATTCTGTCAGAGTCTGACCATCAACACCTGTAGAAAGAAAAAGATCATAGAGTCAGCTGTTTGAAGCTGCTACCATTTCAAACTAAGAATCAGAGAAACTCTTGACCTGCCCAGCAGAGAGTTAACAGCAGCAGTCCTGTCCTGTAGTCCATCATGTTAAACTGTGTGTCCACTGTCCTCTGTCTTCCTCTCTGCAGTCAGATAAGTAGAGGTGGAAGACATCTGAGTTTTGCATGGACTCCTCCTCACAGGGAGCAGAGAGGTGGACTGGACTGTGACTCCACTTTGTGTTTTGTTAAATCATTGAGGAGAATTTGGTGATGACAACTTTGAAGTCATTCATTTGACGGTTTTACAAACAATGTGTTGGAATCTTGTCCATGAAAATATCAGTAACTGTTTTCTCCTCAGCAGCTTCTGGTTACATTTCAAAATGACATTTTGTTTAGAGGTCATACAAGTAAAGTCACTTTCATCACATTAAAAACTCTAAATGTTCATTGATTATTCTGACTTTTTAATCAATAAGAAAAATTTATGTAATTGATTAAAGTCATTGTGAGGACGACCAGAAAGAGTAAAGCTGTTGATACTGTCATGAATGATGAATCTGTACATTGATCAAAGAGAAACTGAACTTACATCCAACAACTCAATCAAATTAATAATAATAGAGACATTTTGGAAAATGAAATGAATAATTATTATTTGGTAATTGTGAATTACCAAATTCATTTTCCTAAATTTTCATAAATTCATAATTTTTAATTATATAAAATCTATTTCCAACATCTTTACAGGAAAAAGTAAATTTTTGTAACTTCAGATGGTCTCAATGGTCTAATAATATAATTAATATCAGACTTTTTATTCAGTCAGTTCTTCTCAGTGAGCTGGTGTGAAACCATCAGTGGTCTGAGGGCTCCTCCTCTGGTGGCTTCATGTATCAAGTGTTCAGGCACTGAGGGCTTTTTGTTCAGGTCTACTGATGCTTTGTGTTATTGTGAGTCTCTGGCACAGTAATACACAGCAGAGTCTTCAGGCTGCAGATTCTGTCCATTTAGAGTCACTCTGTTGTTGGAAGAGTCTAAGTCGATGCTGAACTTGTTCTTCAGTGAATCTTTGTAGTATGAGCTGCTGCCCACTCTACTTCCAATCCACTCCAGTCCTTTCCCTGCAGGTTGTCTGATCCAAGCTGTCCAGTAGCTGTTAACAGAATAAGAGACCTGACAGGTGATGGTCAGACGTTGACCTGGCTGAACAGTCTCAGAGTCTGGCTGTGTCAACTGTTCACACTTCACACCTGTTAAAGAGGAAGAAAATCATTTTGTTTTTCATCAATTCCAAACACAGAAATGTTGAGTGAGACAAATCCAGAGAGACTCACAGGATCCAGCTGCCAACAGCAGCAGCAGAGCTACAGAAAACATGGTTTATGGTGAAAGTGATGAGCTGTGAACTCCACTGACAGTCTGATGGGAAGTTTTTATAGCTGAGGAACAAGGAAGGTCCCTGAGTTTGCATAGAACCAAACATATCTGGAAGTAGGAGGATGATATCATGAAAGAAGCTTCCACAAATAAAATTATTTTATGTGCAGAAAAAAAAAAAAAATCCAGTGAATAATGTGATTTTACTTCAGATTGAAATGTAACATTTTCAAATTGTCCATGTTAACTTTTCCATCTGTAAATACGACAGAAATCATTCTGTATCACAAGCTTTGTCATCTGACTGAAGAATAAATCAATGATGAGGTCGTGTAAGTTGGAAAACTTGTAAGTCACCAAAAATTATTTCCAAAAACTTGAATGTAAATGATGATTTAATGGTGATGATGTGCACTCATGGAAACAAAAGGAACAAATGTGATGTGTTTTTCAGTCCAGGGCTGAAGTGTCAGTCAGCTGGGATCAATAACAACAGCAGATATCAGTGTTTCCTTTTAGGTCCAAAAGACACAGAAAATTGTCACTGCCTGACCTCTAGTGGTTTGAAAACACAAACTCCAACATCATTATGAACTGAGCCATGAATAACTTTTAATGTGACATCATTTCCAGGCATAACTTTGTATTTCCACATAATCAAAATATTGACGCTATTTAACGCAGTTTTTTTTTCATTCTTCTATTATTATTATTTTATTTGTATTAGTAAAATAAATATATTTTTATTTTATTTTTACTCTGAGATGCCAGCTGTGATTGGCTCCAGCAGCCACCACACCCTGATGGAGAAGGGGTTGAAAACTGTCGTAGGAACACTGTTCAGGTTGCAGGAACGTGTCGGCCTGTGAACGTCCCCCCACAGAACTGGGTCAGCTCCTCGGTCACATGTTGGTTCCTGAAGTCTGTTTTGCCCCAAAGCCCCTTTATGGCACGGTCTTAAGCAGCTGCTGTTTTGTCTTTGGCTTGTTGTATTTTAACTTTGATAGCACTGAACTGTTTTAGATTGAACCAACTGCTTTGTTTTCTTGACATCAACTGTGTCCTTTGGTAGCATTTATTCCATATTGTTTATTCTCTTTAGTGCAGATATCAGCTCAGCCCGACCACGGTGGTATCATCTGCAAACTTGATGATGCTGTTTGAGAGATGGGTCGGGGAGCAGTCATGTGTGTAAAGAGCAAACAGGAGGGGGCTCAATACACATCCTTGAGGGGAGCTGGTGCTGAGTGTGATGGTGGAGGAGAGGTTGGGGCCAAGTTTCACGGACTGTGGGCGGTCTGTGAGGAAGTCCTTGATCTACAGGCAGATGGGGCACCGGGGTGATGTGATTGAATGCTGAGCTGAAGTCCAAGAAGAGCTCCCCAGGTGCTCCAGGTGGCTCAGCGCAGTGTGGAGCGCTATGGTGATAGCATCCTCTGTGTAGGCAAACTGGTGGGGGTCCAGAGTGGGAGGCAGACAGGCCCTGATGTGTTGAGAGATCAGTCTTTCAAAGCACTTCATGACCACAGGTGTAAGTGCAACTGTAGTCATTGATGCTCTCCACTGCTGACTTCTTGGGGACGGGGATGATGGTGGAGGCTTTGAGGCAGGGTGGGATGAAAGCCTGCGACAGGGACAGGTTGAAGATGCTGTTGAAAACTCCAGCCAGTTGGTCGACACACGCTCTGAGTACCTTACCAGGTACGCCATCGCCATCCTTCTTGTCTCCCACAGCCTTCCTTGGTTGCTGTGCAGAGCAGACTCCACCTTCTTATTGAGGACATGTAACCCATTTCTACCATCCATTTATTGTCTTGGAGTGTTCTGTTTATTTTGCCTTATGCCTATTTTCCTGAAATTTTAGATTCTTATATTATAATAAAGCTGACATATTTGCTCCAGGGAATGCAAAACACCTTTATTCGTGGCAGAGACATCCACCTTGGGCTAGAGAGAGGGGGCCAGCACAGCAGCCACACACACACACTTCGGCACTACAATGACCAGATGGAGTATTTGGGTGTTTTTCATACAAGTGGCTCATATGTGCACCTGTAACCTCGGCCATGAAATTTCAATGCTCATTGTAGTTTCTCTGTTCTGGAGCTCTTTGGATGACTTTATCTTCTCTTTATCAAGAGAACAACAGGCCTAACCTTTAGTTGTGTAGCTGGTCATATTTTTGACTCCTTCTTATGGACATCATGAATAAGTCAGTCTTTTGTTTGGAAAATGAAAACATATATATATATTTTTTTTAATGATCTGTCACTTCAGAACATGAAATAAGGGAGGGAAGTTTTGTACAGCTGATCAACCAGCTCCAGTCACTGTGAGTCTCTGGCACAATAATAAACAGCTCTGCTGAGAATGACATCTGCAAATTGCAAAATGACATTGAAATTAATCAACTAATTTGTGAGAGTCTGCTTCAACACACACAAAAATCATCAAGTCCAAGTACAGATCAACATTGACTGATGACCACCTTTTAACCAGCTGCTACAGTCCTGACTACAGAAACTAGCTTCCTCCTCCCAGTGCCTGGTCTCCCACTAAGGTAGGAAGTGGTTTCTTTTTTCCAAACTGTGAGATCTACCAGTTTGGTATCTGGTTTATTTTTCTGTTTGGTTCATATTAAGGTCAGTTACAGTTCTGGCTCCCTTTGCAGACTGCCAACTGTATGTGTGTGTGTGTGTGTGTGTGTGTGACAGAGAGAGAAGCAGAGAAAGTGGGTTTGTGTTACAGCGGCCTATGCAGACTGGTTTGTGTGTGTTTGTTTGAGAGAGGAGGGAGGGTTTGTGATGTGATGATGTCAAATGGTTATGGGACAGTGTTGTGAGGTTAGTTACTGCAGGCTGGAAACGATGTGTGGGGGTTTGTCATGTTGAAACTGGACTGGTAGATCTCTGGAGGCTGGCTACTTGAAAAGTTGATCTTGGGCCAAAAAAGGTTGGGCACCCCGCAGTAGAGGAAGCATCCCTCCACAGAGGAGGAGGCCTCAGACATCTTTATTTACTCATCTCATTTAGTTAATGAAAACACCATCATCTTATTGACAATTTGACTTTGCAGCTGGTTGACAGTCTGCACTTTTACATTTTTCGAAAATGCAAATTATGTTTTTTGAAGCCAAAGAGACACCTGGAGCTTTGAGAAGAAATGAACTACTTAGGAAATGAAACCTGTACGAGGATATGCAAAAGATGAACCACTGAGTTCAACAGGAAAATATTTTTATTTTTTTATGTAAAAGTGAAAAATGTGTCTGTTCAGAAAGATGGTTTTTATATTCATCAATGCTCAGAAATTATTTCCAATAGTTTCACTTTAGTTTTCTGACGAGATTCGTCATCTGTGAACTCACCATTTTAAAGTGCAGTTGTTCTTTGTAGTCTAGTGATTATTTTGAGGTAAATTCAGAAGGTTGGTGAAGTTCAATGACTCAAAAAAAATCTGAGGCTGGAAAAAATGATTAAAATATCACTGAATCATAGTTGAACTATTTACAGTGAGGTTGTCGTATGAGGACTGAAGGTTTTTGTACAGCTGATCAACCAGCTCCAGTCACTGTGAGTCTCTGGCACAATAATAAACAGCAGAGTCTTCAGTCTTCAGACGGTCCATCTGCAGATACAGCTGCTGTTTGCTGTTGTCTCTGGAGATGGTGAACCGGCCCTGGACTGACTGAGAGTAATATTTGCCGCTGCCACCACCATTGCTAATTTCTGCAATCCACTCCAGTCCTTTTCCAGGAGCCTGTCTGATCCAGCCCATGTAGTAGCTGCTGAATGTGAATCCAGAGGCTGAACAGGTCAGTCTGTGGGATTCTCCAGGTCTTTTAACTGCTGGTTCAGATTCTGTCAGAGTCTGACCATCAACACCTGTAGAAAGAAAAAGATCATAGAGTCAGCTGTTTGAAGCTGCTACCATTTCAAACTAAGAATCAGAGAAACTCTTGACCTGCCCAGCAGAGAGTTAACAGCAGCAGTCCTGTCCTGTAGTCCATCATGTTAAACTGTGTGTCCACTGTCCTCTGTCTTCCTCTCTGCAGTCAGATAAGTAGAGGTGGAAGACATCTGAGTTTTGCATGGACTCCTCCTCACAGGGAGCAGAGAGGTGGTCTGGACTGGACCATAACCTGGAGAGTATTAATCCCCACTGAGAGAAAAGACTTCAGATGCTGAATCTTGTGACTTGAATCTTGTTTCTTTAGAGAAAAAAGGTATTTGTCTCATAAAATTCGACATGGTGTTGAAATTAATATCAAAACATTTTCTCTCTTTATTGTAATTGTGTTGATTAATCATGACTTGACTTACTTTTGATTCGGCATGATTTGAAGATTTATATCTTAGTTTGTGGGAAAATAATTTATTTCTATAATTTATTCTCTGTAATTAGGTCCTTGTGCTGTTAATAACATTAATTGTTTTTACAGACTTCATGTTTTTTTTATTCTTTTTGTATCTGCATGAGTGTGCGGTTTGCTATTGATTTGTTTATTTGTTTCGATACAATAACATAACAGAAATAAATATATTTTGTTTGAGTGGTTCTATTTTAAACTATTTCATCCTCAACAGAAATATTTAATTATTTCAAAACTATAACAGTTTGACCTGACTGGTGGTTGGTTTGTGGAAATACATGCAATGAAATATTAGTGATAATGATATCAAAGTATTCAAATTGAATCAAATTGAATATGTTGCACGAAATCATACCAGCTACATCAAAGGACTTTACATTCAGAGCACGTCCAGACCAAACTCTTTATGGATTTGTTTAAGAGACCCAACATATCCCTCCAAGAGCAAGCACAGCAAACATTACAGTGTATTATTCACTGTTAGGACTGTTTAAGACTGTTTCCCTCTTTACTGTCACAGTGAGCTGGTGTGAAACCATCAGTGGTCTGAGGGCTCCTCCTCTGGTGGCTTCATGTATCAAGTGTTCAGGCACTGAGGGCTTTTTGTTCAGGTCTACTGATGCTTTGTGTTATTGTGAGTCTCTGGCACAGTAATACACAGCAGAGTCTTCAGGCTGCAGATTCTGTCCTGTTATCGTAACTCTTCAGCAGAAGTCTCTCTGCTGTAGCTGAACTTGTTCTTCAGGGCTTCATTTTGATAAAAGCCTCCTCCTCCCCACCGATGACAAATCCAGTCCATCGGCTTTCCTTCACGCTGTCTGATCCAACCTGTTGCGTAGCTGTTATCAGTCAGAGAATAACCAGAGACCTGACAGGTGATGGTCAAAGATTGTCCAGGCTGAACAACCTTTGAGTCTGGCTGGATGAGATCAATACTGTACACACCTGTGGAAAAAGAAATCAGCATTATCTCCATCAGTCATCTGAATGTTGACTGTTTCTAAAGTGTTTATTAGTGTGAATCCACTGAAAGCTCCTCACAGGATCCAGCTGCCAGCAGCTGTATCAGAAGCACAGAGAACATGGTTGATGTTGAAGCTGAACTGATGTGAGCTCTTCTGTCCTCTCACTGACACACAGACACACACTTCACTTCTTTATGAGGAACCTTCATTTGCATGTTGCTGAGTATTAAAATTTTTCTTTTGTCAAGAAAGTGAAGGAATAAAAATCATATAAAGACTTGGGTTTCCTGGAGGTAGTTGATAGATTCAAATAAATGTATTTGGGCCCAAATGTCCACAATCCACCAGTTACTTTCTGTGGACAGTCCCAGTAGGTAGTTACTGTAAGACAAGCTTTAACAATGTGAGGGAAACTAGTAAAGTAGAAATTTGAATTTTCTAATATCAAATCTCCTCCTTGTTCTCTCACTAGAGCTCAGTGAAGAAATCACCAGAGACCATTTCATCAAGAGAACAACAGGCCTAACCTTTAGTTGTGTAGCTGGTCATATTTTAAACTCCATCTTATGGACATGATGAATAAATAAGCTTGTTGTTTCATTCCTTTGTTAATTCTGACACTTTGGGTCTTTCACTACAACGACTGAAAACTTGTCAAACATTTTTCAAGTTCGAATCAGTTTTCAAAGATCAGTTAGTTATGATGAATGTGATGAGCTGTTATAAAAAAAAAAAGAGGCTTTAACTGTCCTCCGAAGGTTTCATGTGGACCAACAATATGTGGTTGACTTCAATAAAATCTATTTACAATGATGAAAAATATTTTACTCACGGTCACATTAATTTTATTTATTTTTGAACGTTTTGTGAGTGTGTGTGTATAATTATGTGGAAAGTGATCTGTTTATGAACATTTTCTCCTCAGAGAGCTTTGACAACATTTTTTACAAATTAAAATGAAAGCATGCAATTTTTAATAATCTGTCACTTCAGAACATCAAATAAGGGAGGAAGGTTTTTGTACAGCTGATCAACCAGCTCCAGTCACTGTGAGTGTCTGGCACAATAATAAACAGCAGAGTCTTCAGTCTTCAGACGGTCCATCTGCAGATACAGCTGCTGTTTGCTGTCGTCTCTGGAGATGGTGAACCGGCCCTGGACTGACTGAGAGTAATGTTTGGTGCTGCCACCACTGCTGCTAATATATGCGATCCACTCCAGTCCTTTTCCAGGAGTCTGTCTGATCCAGCCCATGTAGTAGCTGCTGAATGTGAATCCAGAGGCTGAACAGGTCAGTCTGTGGGATTCTCCAGGTCTTTTAACTGCTGGTTCAGATTCTGTCAGAGTCTGACCATCAACACCTGTAGAAAGAAAAAGATCATAGAGTCAGCTGTTTGAAGCTGCTACCATTTCAAACTAAGAATCAGAGAAACTCTTGACCTGCCCAGCAGAGAGTTAACAGCAGCAGTCCTGTCCTGTAGTCCATCATGTTAAACTGTGTGTCCACTGTCCTCTGTCTTCCTCTCTGCAGTCAGATAAGTAGAGGTGGAAGACATCTGAGTTTTGCATGGACTCCTCCTCACAGGGAGCAGAGAGGTGGTCTGGACTGGACCATAACCTGGAGTATTAATCCCCACTGAGAGAAAAGACTTCAGATGCTGGATCTTGTGACTTGAATCTTGTTTCTTTCGAGAAAAAAGGTATTTGTCTCATAAAATTCGACATGGTGTTGAAATTAATATCAAAACATTTCCTCTCTTTACTGTAATTGTGTTGATTAATCATGACTCACTTTGATTCAGCATCATTTAAAGATTTATATCTTGTAGGAAAATAATTTATTTCTATAGTTTATTCTCTGTAATTAGGTCCTTGTGCTGTTAATAACATTAATTGTTTTTACAGACTTCATATTTTTTTTATTCTTTTTGTATCTGCATGAGTGTGCGGTTTGCTATTGATTTGTCTATTTGTCTCGATACAATAACATAACAGAAATAAATATATTTTGTTTGAGTGGTTCTATTTTTAACTATTTCATCCTCAACAGAAATATTTAATTATTTCAAAACTATAACAGTTTGACCTGACTGGTGGTTGGTTTGTGGAAATACATGCAATGAAATATTAGTGATAATGATACCAAAGTATTCAAATTTAATCAAATTGAAGATATTGCACCAAATCATACCAGCTACATCAAAGGACTTTACATTCAGAGCACGTCCAGACCAAACTCTTTATGGATTTGTTTAAGAGACCCAACATATCCCTCCAAGAGCAAGCACTGCAAACATTACAGTGTATTATTCACTGTTATGACTGTTTAAGACTGTTTCCCTCTTTACTGTCACAGTGAGCTGGTGTGAAACCATCAGTGGTCTGAGGGCTCCTCCTCTGGTGGCTTCATGTATCAAGTGTTCAGGCACTGAGGGCTTTTTGTTCAGGTCTACTGATGCTTTGTGTTATTGTGAGTGTCTGGCACAGTAATACACAGCAGAGTCTTCAGGCTGCAGATTCTGTCCATTTAGAGTCACTCTGTTGTTGGAAGAGTCTAAGTCGATGCTGAACTTGTTCTTCAGTGAAACTTTGACATATTCATCCCTACTCATCCACTCCAGTCCTTTCCCTGCAGGTTGTCTGATCCAATGTGTGTAGTAGCTGCTAACAGAATAAGAGACCTGACAGGTGATGGTCAGACGTTGACCTGGCTGAACAGTCTCAGAGTCTGGCTGTGTCAACTGTTCACACTTCACACCTGTTAAAGAGGAAGAAAATCATTTTGTTTTTCATCAATTCCAAACACAGAAATGTTGAGTGAGACAAATCCAGAGAGACTCACAGGATCCAGCTGCCAACAGCAGCAGCAGAGCTACAGAAAACATGGTTTATGGTGAAAGTGATGAGCTGTGAACTCCACTGACAGTCTGATGGGAAGTTTTTATAGCTGAGGAACAAGGAAGGTCCCTGAGTTTGCATAGAACCAAACATATCTGGAAGTAGGAAGATTATATCATGAAAGAAGCTTCCACAAATAAAACAATTTTATGTGTAAAATTAAAACAGTATTGACAGTGAATGAATTGATTTTCTTTCAGACTGAAATGTAACATTTTCAAATTGTCCATGTTAACTTTTCCATCTGTAAATACTACAGAAATCATTCTGTATCACAAGCTTTGTCATCTGACTGAAGAATAAATCAATGATGAGCTCGTGTAAGTTGGAAAACTTGTAAGTCACTAAAAATAATTTCCAAAAAATGGAATGTAAATGATGATTTAATGGTGATGATGTGCACTCATGGAAACAAAAGGAACAAATGTGATGTGTTTTTCAGTCCAGGGCTGAAGTGTCAGTCAGCTGGGATCAATAACAACAGCAGATATCAGTGTTTCCTTTTAGGTCCAAAAGACACAGAAAATTGTCACTGCCTGACCTCTAGTGGTTTGAAAACACAAACTACAACATCATTATGAACTGAGCCATGAATAACTTTTAATGTGACATCATTTCCAGGCATAGCATCTAACAACATTCACAGATTTCCTGATAATCACTAATAAAGTGCCAAAACACAGACAAACCCATTTTGACTGATCATGTGTTTCATGGTTTAGCGGCCATCCTTCAGCCATCCTAAAAAAATGACTGTTAATATTATTATTGATTTCATTATTGTTTAATTGTTTGACTTGTGATGACCGAAATCCAAAATGCAAAAAAGCCAAAATCCTTGGGAGGAGTTAGATTTAACCTTTTCTAAGTTTCGTAGGAATTACTCAATGTTTTTGAGGTCAATTTGTAAATGTAAGTCTAATACTACACTAGTGTTAGAAAATTGATGAGATTGAAGAGGATTGGGATTTTTATTTCAATCCTTGTAATAAAACACTCACAGATATCAGCACTCTCATGAATCCAATACAGAAAGAAGTGAATGTTCTCAGTGATGATAAATGGAGGAAGTAGTTTTTGTATGACTCTTCTATCAGCGTCTCTCACTGTGTGTCTGGCACAGTAATACACTGCTGTGTCCTCTGTTTTCAGGCTGCTCATCTGCAGATAGACTTTACTGCTGGAGTCGTCTCTGGAGATGGTGAATCTGCCCTGGACTGACGGAGAGTAATAGATCGGAGTACTAGAAGTGTGCACCAAAGCGATCCACTCCAGTCCTTTTCCAGGAGCCTGTCTGATCCAGTTCCATACTGAGCCTCTGAAGTTAAACCCAGATGTTGTGCAGGTCAGTCTGTGGGATTCTCCAGGTCTTTTCACTGCTGGTTCAGACTCTGTTATGGTCTGACCTTCAGCACCAATCCAAACAAACAAAACAACAACCAGCAGGGTGAGCTGTGTGTCAGCCATGTTGACAGTTTGCTGAGTAGGTTTTTGACTCTACTGATCTTCTTTATAAATAATGTAAACTGGATCAGTGTGAGAATTTGTTTACAGGAAGCTCCTCCTACCCATGACGTGCTTTTCTAGTCAAATTCAAAGGCTATAAAAGCAGAACACGAATAAAATAACAGATATACAATATGAGAAATCTATTTGTAATTTGGATGACGAAAGAAATTCAAACTCAGAAGGAAACACGTATGAAGATAAATAATAGATAATGTTAGAATTACTGCTGACTCCTGATTATTGTGGAAGAAAATCAGATAACAGCATTTATTAAAGACCTTAATGTTATGAGCAAATAGTACAAAGATCAGATATTCATTGGACCATAAAAAGCAAACAATAATTGAAAAAAATATATATTTTAGCTCGTATAAAATAATATCCAAACTTACATGTCACACATTTAACATATGTCGCCACAAAATAAAAAGTTGTCAGTAGATGTGAGTAAGTTGTGAAGAGGAAACAGAGATATGACTGTGGTCACATTGTTCCCACAGATTTCTGGACTGATGAAGGAAGAGAACAAATCCAATTCAACTCTCAGATGTCTAATCATGAAGGCTTCCATATATTGTGGAGACGTGGCTCATATGACTCATGACTGGTTATCTAAAAGCTCATTTGTTAGAAGGTGTGTAATTACCATACCATCAAGAGGCAGCATCAGGAGCTTGTTCAGCTAGAGAGTAATCCAAGCATCCAACAGCTACAGAGACACCAGCTTTGAGGCCCTACAACACTGATGTTAGATAACGAGTCATTTCCTTTCTTTCACTCTTTTCTATGTTACTATGTTGGCCTGAAGTCACCTGCGGTACTATAACCTGAAATGATTCAAAAGGAGTGCAAGCACATACAGCTGTAATCATAAATCACTTGTTGTGTTGACAAAAACATCTTCCCTGAAGTTGTTAACTTCTTGAATGTTTCTGCTGCTTCTTTCTGTGAGGAAAAAATGGGAACGGGAAAACCTGGGACAGGAGCAAGTCAGAACGAGATGAGCACACAGTCTGAAACATGGAGCTGATGAAACCTGGACGAGACGACCTGGTTGTTGTACTGCAGAGAGGCAGTCAGCAGAATCAGCAGGTGAACTGGGGGAAGGGGGAAGGCATTCAGTGAGGCCAGGCTGGAGACACACACACACTGATGGGTGACAAGAACACAGAAAAATTATGAATTTTTTATTCTTATCTCAATATATATAAAAAAATATCATATCATAAGAAATGTATAAAATTTGGGAATTATTGATAAAACAATTCATGAGATCAGGACTGAAGGTTTTTGTACAGCTGATCAACCAGCTCCAGTCACTGTGAGTCTCTGGCACAATAATAAACAGCAGAGTCTTCAGTCTTCAGACCGTCCATCTGCAGATACAGCTGCTGTTTGCTGTTGTCTCTGGAGATGGTGAACCGGCCCTGGACTGACTGAGAGTAATATTTGCTGCTGCCACCAGTGTTTATCCAGGCAATCCACTCCAGTCCTTTTCCAGGAGCCTGTCTGATCCAGTTCATCTCAAAGCTGCTGAATGTGAATCCAGAGGCTGAACAGGTCAGTCTGTGGGATTCTCCAGGTCTTTTAACTGCTGGTTCAGATTCTGTCAGAGTCTGACCATCAACACCTGTAGAAAGAAAAAGATCAGAGAGTCAGCTGTTTGAAGCTGCTACCATTTCAAACTAAGAATCAGAGAAACTCTTGACCTGCCCAGCAGAGAGTTAACAGCAGCAGTCCTGTCCTGTAGTCCATCATGTTAAACTGTGTGTCCACTGTCCTCTGTCTTCCTCTCTGCAGTCAGATAAGTAGAGGTGGAAGACATCTGAGTTTTGCATGGACTCCTCCTCACAGGGAGCAGAGAGGTGGTCTGGACTGGACCATAACCTGGAGAGTATTAATCCCCACTGAGAGAAAAGACTTCAGATGCTGGATCTTGTGACTTGAATCTTGTTTCTTTAGAGAAAAAAGATATTTGTCTCATAAAATTCGACATGGTTTTGAAATCAATATCAAAACATTTCCTCTCTTTACTGTAATTGTGTTGATTAATCATGACTCACTTTGATTCAGCATCATTTAAAGATTTATATCTTGAAGGAACATAATTTATTTCTATAGTTTATTCTCTGTAATTAGGTCCTTGTGCTGTTAATAACATTAATTGTTTTTACAGACTTCATATTTTTTTTATTCTTTTTGTATCTGCATGAGTGTGCGGTTTGCTATTGATTTGTTTATTTGTCTCGAGACAATAACATAACAGAAATAAATATATTTTGTTTGAATGGTTCTATTTTTAACTATTTCATCCTCAACAGAAATATTTAATTATTTCAAAACTATAACAGTTTGACCTGACAGGTGGTTGGTTTGTGGAAATACATGCAATGAAATATTAGTGATAATGATATCAAAGTATTCAAATTGAATCAAATTGAAGATATTGCACCAAATCATACCAGCTACATCAATGGACTTTACATTCAGAGCACGTCCAGACCAAACTCTTTATGGATTTGTTTAAGAGACCCAACATATCCCTCCAAGAGCAAGTACTGCAAACATTACAGTGTATTATTCACTGTTATGACTGTTTAAGACTGTTTCCCTCTTTACTGTCACAGTGAGCTGGTGTGAAACCATCAGTGGTCTGAGGGCTCCTCCTCTGGTGGCTTCATGTATCAAGTGTTCAGGCACTGAGGGCTTTTTGTTCAGGTCTACTGATGCTTTGTGTTATTGTGAGTCTCTGGCACAGTAATACACAGCAGAGTCTTCAGGCTGCAGATTCTGTCCATTTAGAGTCACTCTGTTGTTGGAAGAGTCTAAGTCGATGCTGAACTTGTTCTTCAGTGAATCTTTGTAGTATGAGCTGCTGCCTGCTCTCATTCCAATCCACTCCATTTCTTTCCCTGCAGGTTGTCTGATCCAAGCTGTGTAGTAGCCACCAACAGAATAAGAGACCTGACAGCAGCAGGTCACCATGGAACACCATAATCTAGTCTGATAGTAGATAACTGCCATTAAAATACACAGAGTGAAATCTGTTAGTTAAATAACTCTTCATCCATCTAAGAGCACAACCTGTAAACCCATGTGCAGCCATTTTCTCCAGCAGTACACCATGATCTATCAAATCAAAGGCTGTGCTAAAATCTAAAAAGACCGTACCAACATACGTTTGTGCATCAATTTGAAACAGCCAATCATCAGTCATTTGTGCAAATATACGTTTTTCCATGATTTTACTAAAAACAGGTAACATACTGATCGGTCTACTGTTGGAGCCATTAAAAGCCAGCTTACTATTTTTAGGTGGGGGTATAACCTTTGCCAATTTCCAAGCTTCGGGAAATAAGCATTCTTTGAAGCTCAAATTGAATATATGACAGACAGTCTCAGCAATATTTTCTATCACAGTAGATATTAATTTTCCATCAACAAAATCGAAAACAAACGTTTTTTACATAATTAGAGTTTTTTTCACTTCTTGATGTTATTTAGAATGAAATGAGAAGGTGTAGTTTTTATGTTTCATTGTAACTTTTTTAATCAGTTCTATTGAGTTGTTACTATCACTGGCAACACTGTTCAATATATTTTGTCTTATTTGCTTTACTTTGTCAATTAAAAAGTCATTGAAATAATTGGCTATTTCAACCGGCTTAGTTCAAAAATTTCCACCAATTTCAATAATAGCGGAATCATTATTTAGAGATCTTCCCAGCATGTTGTTAAACACTTGCCAGAGTTTTTTGTGGGTGTGTGTGTATAATTATGTGTGAAGGTATATTTTTATGACATTATAAAATTTTATAAAAATTATTTCACACATTTTTTACAAAATGAAAGCTCATACATTTTTAAAGATCTATCACTTCAGAACATCAAATAAGGGAGGAAGGTTTTTGTACAGCTGATCAACCAGCTCCAGTCACTGTGAGTCTCTGGCACAATAATAAACAGCAGAGTCTTCAGTCTTCAGACCGTCCATCTGCAGATACAGCTGCTGTTTGCTGTCGTCTCTGGAGATGGTGAACCGGCCCTGGACTGACTGAGAGTAATATTTGCTGCCACCACCATTGCTAATTTCTGCAATCCACTCCAGTCCTTTTCCAGGAGCCTGTCTGATCCAGCCCATGTAGTAGCTGCTGAATGTGAATCCAGAGGCTGAACAGGTCAGTCTGTGGGATTTTCCAGGTCTTTTAACTGCTGGTTCAGATTCTGTCAGAGTCTGACCATCAACACCTGTAGAAAGAAAAAGATCATAGAGTCAGCTGTTTGAAGCTGCTACCATTTCAAACTAAGAATCAGAGAAACTCTTGACCTGCCCAGCAGAGAGTTAACAGCAGCAGTCCTGTCCTGTAGTCCATCATGTTAAACTGTGTGTCCACTGTCCTCTGTCTTCCTCTCTGCAGTCAGATAAGTAGAGGTGGAAGACATCTGAGTTTTGCATGGACTCCTCCTCACAGGGAGCAGAGAGGTGGACTGGACTGTGACTCCACTTTGTGTTTTGTTAAATTAATGAGGAGAATTTGGTGATGACAACTTTGAAGTCATTCATTTGACGGTTTCACAAACAATGTGTTTGAATCTTGTCCATGAAAATATCAGTCACAGTGTTTTCTCCTCAGCACCTTCTGGTTACATTGTAAAATGACATTTTCTTTAGAGGTCATACAAGTGAAGTCACTTTCATCATATTAGAAACTGTAAAAGATTATTCATAATTCTGACTTTTTGATGAAGAAGAAACATTATTTCTCAGTTATTAAAATCATTCTGAAGACAACCAGAAAGAATTAAGGTGGTGATACTGTCATGAATGACGAATCTGTACATTGATCAAAGAGAAACTGAACTTACATCCAACAACTCAATCAAATCAATAATGAAATAGACCTTTTGGAAAATGAAATGTATTGTCATTATGATTTGATAATTACGACAGTTGATCATGATATTTAATTATTTAATATAGGTAAAAATAGGTAAAAATAAAACTTTCTAATTCCCTGTCCTTCTGATTGTAACTTTATTCTATTAATGACTTGTGTGATTCATAATAACTTTGAGACTTCATCTGAAATGGATTTAATAAGCAGCACTCATGGAAACAATAGGAACAAATGTGATGTGTTTTTCAGTCCAGGGCTGAAGTGTCAGTCAGCTGGGATCAATAACAACAGCAGATATCAGTGTTTCCTTTTAGGTCCAAAAGACACAGAAAATTGTCACTGCCTGACCTCTAGTGGTTTGAAAACACAAACTCCAACATTATTATGAACTGAGCCATGAATAACTTTTAATGTGACATCATTTCCAGGCATAACTTTGTATTTCCACATAATAATCAAAATACTGACACTTTAAATAAGCATGATAGGTTTTATTGATTGCTTTTTTATGATTATTTCGTTTATATTAGTAAAATAAATATATTTTTATTTTATTTTTACTTGGAGATGCCAGCTGTGATTGGCTCCAGCAGCCACCACACCCTGATGGAGAAGGGGTTGAAAACTGTCGTAGGAACACTGTTCAGGTTGCAGGAACGTGTCGGCCTGTGAACGTCCCCCCACAGAACTGGGTCAGCTCCTCGGTCACATGTTGGTTCCTGAAGTCTGTTTTGCCCCAAAGCCCCTTTATGGCACGGTCTTAAGCAGCTGCTGTTTTGTCTTTGGCTTGTTGTATTTTAACTTTGATAGCACTGAACTGTTTTAGATTGAACCAACTGCTTTGTTTTCTTGACATCAACTGTGTCCTTTGGTAGCATTTATTCCATATTGTTTATTCTCTTTAGTGCAGATATCAGCTCAGCCCGACCACGGTGGTATCATCTGCAAACTTGATGATGCTGTTTGAGAGATGGGTCGGGGAGCAGTCATGTGTGTAAAGAGCAAACAGGAGGGGGCTCAATACACATCCTTGAGGGGAGCTGGTGCTGAGTGTGATGGTGGAGGAGAGGTTGGGGCCAAGTTTCACGGACTGTGGGCGGTCTGTGAGGAAGTCCTTGATCTACAGGCAGATGGGGCACCTGGGTGATGTGATTGAATGCTGAGCTGAAGTCCAAGAAGAGCTCCCCAGGTGCTCCAGGTGGCTCAGCGCAGTGTGGAGCGCTATGGTGATAGCATCCTCTGTGTAGGCAAACTGGTGGGGGTCCAGAGTGGGAGGCAGACAGGTCCTGATGTGTTGAGAGATCAGTCTTTCAAAGCACTTCATGACCACAGGTGTAAGTGCAACCGTAGTCATTGATGCTCTCCACTGCTGACTTCTTGGGGACGGGGATGATGGTGGAGGCTTTGAGGCAGGGTGGGATGAAAGCCTGCGACAGGGACAGGTTGAAGATGCTGTTGAAAACTCCAGCCAGTTGGTCGACACACGCTCTGAGTACCTTACCAGGTACGCCATCGCCATCCTTCTTGTCTCCCACAGCCTTCCTTGGTTGCTGTGCAGAGCAGACTCCACCTTCTTATTGAGGACATGTAACCCATTTCTACCATCCATTTATTGTCTTGGAGTGTTCTGTTTATTTTGCCTTATGCCTATTTTCCTGAAATTTTAGATTCTTATATTGTAATAAAGCTGACATATTTGCTCCAGGGAATGCAAAACACCTTTATTCGTGGCAGAGACATCCACCTTGGGCTAGAGAGAGGGGGCCAGCACAGCAGCCACACACACACACTTCGGCACTACAATGACCAGATGGAGTATTTGGGTGTTTTTCATACAAGTGGCTCATATATGCACCTGTAACCTCGGCCATGAAATTTCAATGCTCATTGTAGTTTCTCTGTTCTGGAGCTCCTTGGATGACTTTATCTTCTCTTTATCAAGAGAACAACAGGCCTAACCTTTAGTTGTGTAGCTGGTCATATTTTTAACTCCATCTTATGGACATCATGAATAAGTCAGTCTTTTGTTTGGAAAATGAAAGCTTTTTTTTTTTTTTTTTTTGAATGATCTGTCACTTCAGAACATGAAATAAGGGAGGGAAGTTTTGTACAGCTGATCAACCAGCTCCAGCCACTGTGAGTCTCTGGCACAATAATAAACAGCTCTGCTGAGAATGACATCTGGAAATTGCAAAATGACATTGAAATTAATCAACTAATTTGTGAGAGTCTGCTTCAACACACACAAAAATCATCAAGTCCAAGTACAGATCAACAATGACTGATGACCACCTTTTAACCAGCTGCTACAGTCCTGACTACAGAAACTAGCTTCCTCCTCCCAGTGCCTGGTCTCCCACTAAGGTAGGAAGTGGTTTCTTTTTTCCAAACTGTGAGATCTACCAGTTTGGTATCTGGTTTATTTTTCTGTTTGGTTCATATTAAGGTCAGTTACAGTTATGGCTCCCAATGCAGACTGCCAATTGTATGTGTGTGTGTGTGTGTGTGTGACAGAGAGAGAAGCAGAGAAAGTGGGTTTGTGTTACAGCGGCCTATGCAGACTGGTTTGTGTGTGTTCATTTGAGAGAGGAGAGAGGGTTTGTGATGTGATGATGTCAAATGGTTATGGGACAGTGTTGTGAGGTTAGTTACTGCAGGCTGGAAACGATGTGTGGGGGTTTGTCATGTTGAAACTGGACTGGTAGATCTCTGGAGGCTGGCTACTTGAAAAGTTGATCTTGGGCCAAAAAAGGTTGGGCACCCCGCAGTAGAGGAAGCATCCCTCCACAGAGGAGGAGGCCTCAGACATCTTTATTTACTCATCTCATTTAGTTAATGAAAACACCATCATCTTATTGACAATTTGACTTTGCAGTTGCTTGACAGTCTTTTTTTCGACAGACATTTTTCCGAAATGCAAATTATGTTTTTTGAAGCCAAAGAGACACCTGGAGCTTTGACAAGAAATGAACTACTTAGGAAATGAAACCTGTACAAGGATATGCAAAAGATGAACCACTGAGTTCAACAGGAAAAAAATTCTCAATCAAAATTTTTTTATCTAATAGTGAAAAGTTGTAGAAAAATGTGTCTGTTCAGAAAGATGGTTTTTATATTCATCAATGCACAGAAATCATTTCCAAAAGTTTCAATTTAGTCTTCTGAAGAGATTCGTCATCTGTGAACTCACCATTTTAAAGTGCAGTTGTTCTTTGTAGTCTAGTGATTGTGCTTGAGGACAATTATTTTGAGGTAAATTCAAAAGGTTGGTGAAGTTCAATGACTCAAAACAAAATCTGAGGCTGGAAAAAATGATTAAAATATCACTGATTCCCAAATCATAGTTGAACCAATTATAGTGAGGTTGTCATATGAGGACTGAAGGTTTTTGTACAGCTGATCAACCAGCTCCAGTCACTGTGAGTCTCTGGCACAATAATAAACAGCAGAGTCTTCAGTCTTCAGACCGTCCATCTGCAGATACAGCTGCTGTTTACTGTCGTCTCTGGAGATGGTGAACCGGCCCTGGACTGACTGAGAGTAATATTTGCTGCCACCATTGCTAATCCAGGCGATCCACTCCAGTCCTTTTCCAGGTGCCTGTCTGATCCAGGCCATGTGGTAGCTGCTGATTGTGAATCCAGAGGCTGAACAGGTCAGTCTGTGGGATTCTCCAGGTCTTTTAACTGCTGGTTCAGATTCTGTCAGAGTCTGACCATCAACACCTGTAGAAAGAAAAAGATCAGAGAGTCAGCTGTTTGAAGCTGCTACCATTTCAAACTAAGAATCAGAGAAACTCTTGACCTGCCCAGCAGAGAGTTAACAGCAGCAGTCCTGTCCTGTAGTCCATCATGTTAAACTGTGTGTCCACTGTCCTCTGTCTTCCTCTCTGCAGTCAGATAAGTAGAGGTGGAAGACATCTGAGTTTTGCATGGACTCCTCCTCACAGGGAGCAGAGAGGTGGTCTGGACTGTGACTCCACTTTGTGTTTTGTTAAATTATTGAGGAGAATTTGGTGATGACAACTTTGAAGTCATTCATTTGACGGTTTCACAAACAATGTGTTTGAATCTTGTCCATGAAAATATCAGTCACAGTGTTTTCTCCTCAGCACCTTCTGGTTACATTGTAAAATGACTTATTGTTAATATGTTAATATTGTTGAGTTAATACAAGTCAAGTCAAATTCATTATATGAAAAATTTTAAAAGTTTATTGAGTATTCTAGCTTTTCATTGAAGAAGAAATATTATTTTTCAGTTATTAAAATCATCGTGAGGACGACCAGAAAGAACTAAAGCTGTTGATACTGTCATGAATGATGAATCTGCATCTGATGAATTTAATTATTTAATATAGGTAAAAATAGGTAAAAATAAATCCTTCTAATTCCCTGTCCTTCTGATTGTAACTTGATTCTATTAAATAATATGTCATTAATATTAACTTTGAGATTTCATCTGAAATGGATTTAATTAAAAAAAAGTTGACACAAACACACACACACTAAAAAATTTATGATTTTGGTGCTAAATATACCAAATAATGATTCCTCAATGGTCTAATAATATGATTAATAACAGACTTTCTACTCAGTCAGTTCTTCTCAGTGAGCTGGTGTGAAACCATCAGTGGTCTGAGGGCTCCTCCTCTGGTGGCTTCATGTATCAAGTGTTCAGGCACTGAGGGCTTTTTGTTCAGGTCTACTGATGCTTTGTGTTATTGTGAGTCTCTGGCACAGTAATACACAGCAGAGTCTTCAGGCTGCAGATTCTGTCCATTTAGAGTCACTCTGTTGTTGGAAGAGTCGAAGTGGATGCTGAACTTGTTCTTCAGTGAATCTTTGACATCTTCATCGCTACTCATCCACTCCAGTCCTTTCCCTGCAGGTTGTCTGATCCAAGCTGTGATGTAGCTATCAACAGAATAAGAGACCTGACAGGTGATGGTCAAAGACTGTCCAGGCTGAACAACCTTTGAGTCTGGCTGGATGAGATCAATACTGTACACACCTGTGGAAACAGAAATCAGCATTATCTCCATCAGTCATCTGAATGTTGACTGTTTCTAAAGTGTTTATTAGTGTGAATCCACTGAAAGCTCCTCACAGGATCCAGCTGCCAGCAGCTGTATCAGAAGCACAGAGAACATGGTTGATGTTGAAGCTGAACTGATGTGAGCTCTTCTGTCCTCTCACTGACACACAGACACACACTTCACTTCTTTATGAGGAACCTTCATTTGCATGTTGCTGAATATTAAAGTTTCTTCTTTGTGAAAACTGATGTAGATCATATATAGAGGAAGAAGTCGTGTGTTTCCTGCAGATAGCTGAAGCTTTTTTGGTCGTACATAAAGCTCATTAAAGATCTCTTCAGATGACGTAGACCAGCTGAGTTCTTAGTTATTCAGGTTTCCATTTTTAGATATATATCTTAGAATAAATCATGAACTTATCCAAAGTGTTAAACTCTGATGGTTAAAATATCATTTCATTACAGAGACAGAGGCCAGAAGGTCAAAGGTTAAAATATGAAATATAGTTCAATTCAATACTATTGTTGGAGGTTGTTGTTGTTCTAGTGAATCCCATCAGAGTAAAGAATGAATATTAATATTTCTACGTTGTGTTTGCAAAACTGTGTTATTTTGTATAAATGATACTTTCTGGATGTTTAATTACACTGAGAATGGTTTCAGCAGAGTGTTGTGTTGATGTTGTGTCCTCTATGATCATTGAAGGTTTTTGTACAGCTGATCAACCAGCTCCAGTCACTGTGAGTCTCTGGCACAATAATAAACAGCAGAGTCTTCAGTCTTCAGACCGTCCATCTGCAGATACAGCTGCTGTTTGCTGTTGTCTCTGGAGATGGTGAACCGGCCCTGGACTGACTGAGAGTAATATTTGCTGCCACCACCATCACTAATATATGCAACCCACTCCAGTCCTTTTCCAGGAGCCTGTCTGATCCAGGCCATGTAGTAGCTGCTGAATGAGAATCCAGAGGCTGAACAGGTCAGTCTGTGGGATTCTCCAGGTCTTTTAACTGCTGGTTCAGATTCTGTCAGAGTCTGACCATCAACACCTGTAGAAAGAAAAAGATCAGAGAGTCAGCTGTTTGAAGCTGCTACCATTTCAAACTAAGAATCAGAGAAACTCTTGACCTGCCCAGCAGAGAGTTAACAGCAGCAGTCCTGTCCTGTAGTCCATCATGTTAAACTGTGTGTCCACTGTCCTCTGTCTTCCTCTCTGCAGTCAGATAAGTAGAGGTGGAAGACATCTGAGTTTTGCATGGACTCCTCCTCACAGGGAGCAGAGAGGTGGACTGGACTGTGACTCCACTTTGTGTTTTGTTAAATTATTGAGGAGAATTTGGTGATGACAACTGTGAAGTCATTCATTTGAAGGTTTTACAAACAATGTGTTTGAATCTTGTCCATGAAAATATCAGTCACAGTGTTTTCTCCTCAGCAGCTTCTGGCTACATTGTAAAATGATATTTTGTTTGGAGGTCATAGACGTGAAGTCACTTTCAACATTCTCACAGTTTATCAATTTTTCTGATTTTTCTATGAAGAAGAAACATTATTTTTCAGTTATTAATATCATTGTGAAGACAGCTAGAAAGAACTAAAGCTGTTGATACTGTCATTAATGATGACTCTGTACATTGATCACAGAGAAACTGAACTTACATCCAACAACTCAATCAAATCAATATTGAAATACACCTTTTGGTAAATGAAATGCATTGTCATTGTTATTATTAGATAATTATGACAATTGATATTTCCATTTTCCAACATCATTACAGTAAAAATTAAATCCTTGTAACTTCTGATTGTAAGTTTATTCTATTAAAGACTTTGTGATTCATAATACGTTTCGTTTACGTGAGATTTAATCCGAAATGAATTTAATAAAGGAAAAGTGTTTACACACACCCACACACACACACACCCTAAAAAATGTATGATTTTGGGGCAAAATATACCAAATAATAATCTTCTATGGTCTAATATTATAATTAATAACATAATTCAGATGATCAGCTCATATTCTGTATGAATGACTTTCTATTCAGTCAGTTCTTCTCAGTGAGCTGGTGTGAAACCATCAGTGGTCTGAGGGCTCCTCCTCTGGTGGCTTCATGTATCAAGTGTTCAGGCACTGAGGGCTTTTTGTTCAGGTCTACTGATGCTTTGTGTTATTGTGAGTGTCTGGCACAGTAATACACAGCAGAGTCTTCAGGCTGCAGATTCTGTCCATTTAGAGTCACTCTGTTGTTGGAAGAGTCTAAGTCGATGCTGAACTTGTTCTTCAGTGAATCTTTGTAGTATGAGGTGCTGCCTGCTCTCATTCCAATCCACTCCAGTCCTTTCCCTGCAGGTTGTCTGATCCAAGCTGTGTAGTAGCCACTAACAGAATAAGAGACCTGACAGGTGATGGTCAGACGTTGACCTGGCTGAACAGTCTCAGAGTCTGGCTGTGTCAACTGTTCACACTTCACACCTGTTAAAGAGGAAGAAAATCATTTTGTTTTTCATGAATTCCAAACACAGAAATGTTGAGTGAGACAAATCCAGAGAGACTCACAGGATCCAGCTGCCAACAGCAGCAGCAGAGCTACAGAAAACATGGTTTATGGTGAAAGTGATGAGCTGTGAACTCCACTGACAGTCTAATGGGAAGTTTTTATAGCTGAGGAACAAGGAAGGTCCCTGAGTTTGCATAGAACCAAACATATCTGGAAGTAGGAGGATGATATCATGAAAGAAGGTTCTATAAATAAAATTATTTTATGTGCAGAATAAAAAAAAAAAATCCAGTGAATAATGTGATTTTACTTCAGACTGAATTGTAACATTTTCAAATTGTCCATGTTAACTTTTCCATCTGTAAATACGACAGAAATCATTCTGTATCACAAGCTTTGTCATCTGACTGAAGAATAAATCAATCATGAGCTTGTGTAAGTTGGAAAACTTGTAAGTCACCAAAAATTATTTCCAAAAACGTGTAAATGATGATTTAATGGTGATGATGTGCACTCATGGAAACAAAAGGAACAAATGTGATGTGTTTTTCAGTCCAGGGCTGAAGTGTCAGTCAGCTGGGATCAATAACAACAGCAGATATCAGTGTTTCCTTTTAGGTCCAAAAGACACAGAAAATTGTCACTGCCTGACCTCTAGTGGTTTGAAAACACAAACTCCAACATCATTATGAACTGAGCCATGAATAACTTTTAATGTGACATCATTTCCACATAATCTAAATATTGACACTATTTAACGCAGTTTTTTTCATTCTTCTATTATAATTATTTTATTTGTATTAGTAAAATAAATATATTTTTATGTTATTTTTACTTGGAGATGCCAGCTGTGATTGGCTCCAGCAGCCACCACACCCTGATGGAGAATGGGTTGAAAACTGTCGTAGGAACACTGTTCAGGTTGCAGGAACGTGTCGGCCTGTGAACGTCCCCCCACAGAACTGGGTCAGCTCCTCGGTCACATGTTGGTTCCTGAAGTCTGTTTTGCCCCAAAGCCCCTTTATGGCACGGTCTGAAGCAGCTGCTGTTTTGTCTTTGGCTTGTTGTATTTTAACTTTGATAGCACTGAACTGTTTTAGATTGAACCAACTGCTTTGTTTTCTTGACATCAACTGTGTCCTTTGGTATCATTTATTCCAGATTGTTTATTCTCTTTAGTGCAGATATCAGCTCAGCCCGACCACGGTGGTATCATCTGCAAACTTGATGATGCTGTTTGAGAGATGGGTCGGGGAGCAGTCATGTGTGTAAAGAGCAAACAGGAGGGGGCTCAATACACATCCTTGAGGGGAGCTGGTGCTGAGTGTGATGGTGGAGGAGAGGTTGGGGCCAAGTTTCACGGACTGTGGGCGGTCTGTGAGGAAGTCCTTGATCTACAGGCAGATGGGGCACCGGGGTGATGTGATTGAATGCTGAGCTGAAGTCCAAGAAGAGCTCCCCAGGTGCTCCAGGTGGCTCAGCGCAGTGTGGAGCGCTATGGTGATAGCATCCTCTGTGTAGGCAAACTGGTGGGGGTCCAGAGTGGGAGGCAGACAGGCCCTGATGTGTTGAGAGATCAGTCTTTCAAAGCACTTCATGACCACAGGTGTAAGTGCAACTGTAGTCATTGATGCTCTCCACTGCTGACTTCTTGGGGACGGGGATGATGGTGGAGGCTTTGAGGCAGGGTGGGATGAAAGCCTGCGACAGGGACAGGTTGAAGATGCTGTTGAAAACTCCAGCCAGTTGGTCGACACACGCTCTGAGTACCTTACCAGGTACGCCATCGCCATCCTTCTTGTCTCCCACAGCCTTCCTTGGTTGCTGTGCAGAGCAGACTCCACCTTCTTATTGAGGACATGTAACCCATTTCTACCATCCATTTATTGTCTTGGAGTGTTCTGTTTATTTTGCCTTATGCCTATTTTCCTGAAATTTTAGATTCTTATATTGTAATAAAGCTGACATATTTGCTCCAGGGAATGCAAAACACCTTTATTCGTGGCAGAGACATCCACCTTGGGCTAGAGAGAGGGGGCCAGCACAGCAGCCACACACACTTCGGCACTACAATGACCAGATGGAGTATTTGGGTGTTTTTCATACAAGTGGCTCATATATGCACCTGTAACCTCGGCCATGAAATTTCAATGCTCATTGTAGTTTCTCTGTTCTGGAGCTCTTTGGATGACTTTATCTTCTCTTTATCAAGAGAACAACAGGCCTAACCTTTAGTTGTGTAGCTGGTCATATTTTTAACTCCATCTTATGGACATCATGAATAAGTCAGTCTTTTGTTTGGAAAATGAAAGCTTTTTTTTTTTTTTTTGAATGATCTGTCACTTCAGAACATGAAATAAGGGAGGGAAGTTTTGTACAGCTGATCAACCAGCTCCAGTCACTGTGAGTCTCTGGCACAATAATAAACAGCTCTGCTGAGAATGACATCTGGAAATTGCAAAATGACATTGAAATTAATCAACTAATTTGTGAGAGTCTGCTTCAACACACACAAAAATCATCAAGTCCAAGTACAGATCAACAATGACTGATGACCACCTTTTAACCAGCTGCTACAGTCCTGACTACAGAAACTAGCTTCCTCCTCCCAGTGCCTGGTCTCCCACTAAGGTAGGAAGTGGTTTCTTTTTTCCAAACTGTGAGATCTACCAGTTTGGTATCTGGTTTATTTTTCTGTTTGGTTCATATTAAGGTCAGTTACAGTTATGGCTCCCAATGCAGACTGCCAATTGTATGTGTGTGTGTGTGTGTGTGTGACAGAGAGAGAAGCAGAGAAAGTGGGTTTGTGTTACAGCGGCCTATGCAGACTGGTTTGTGTGTGTTTGTTTGAGAGAGGAGGGAGGGTTTGTGATGTGATGATGTCAAATGGTTATGGGACAGTGTTGTGAGGTTAGTTACTGCAGGCTGGAAACGATGTGTGGGGGTTTGTCATGTTGAAACTGGACTGGTAGATCTCTGGAGGCTGGCTACTTGAAAAGTTGATCTTGGGCCAAAAAAGGTTGGGCACCCCGCAGTACAGGAAGCATCCCTCCACAGAGGAGGAGGCCTCAGACATCTTTATTTACTCATCTCATTTAGTTAATGAAAACACCATCATCTTATTGACAATTTGACTTTGCAGCTGGTTGACAGTCTGCACTTTTACATTTTTCGAAAATGCAAATTATGTTTTTTGAAGCCAAAGAGACACCTGGAGCTTTGACAAGAAATGAACTACTTAGGAAATGAAACCTGTACGAGGATATGCAAAAGATGAACCACTGAGTTCAACAGAAAAATATTTTTATTTTTTTATGTAAAAGTGAAAAATGTGTCTGTTCAGAAAGATGGTTTTTATATTCATCAATGCTCAGAAATTATTTCCAATAGTTTCACTTTAGTTTTCTGACGAGATTCGTCATCTGTGAACTCACCATTTTAAAGTGCAGTTGTTCTTTGTAGTCTAGTGATTATTTTGAGGTAAATTCAGAAGGTTGGTGAAGTTCAATGACTCAAAAAAAATCTGAGGCTGGAAAAAATGATTAAAATATCACTGAATCATAGTTGAACTATTTACAGTGAGGTTGTCGTATGAGGACTGAAGGTTTTTGTACAGCTGATCAACCAGCTCCAGTCACTGTGAGTCTCTGGCACAATAATAAACAGCAGAGTCTTCAGTCTTCAGACCGTCCATCTGCAGATACAGCTGCTGTTTGCTGTCGTCTCTGGAGATGGTGAACCGGCCCTGGACTGACTGAGAGTAATATTTGCTGCCACCATTGCTAATCCAGGCGATCCACTCCAGTCCTTTTCCAGGTGCCTGTCTGATCCAGGCCATGTAGTTGCTGCTGAATGTGAATCCAGAGGCTGAACAGGTCAGTCTGTGGGATTCTCCAGGTCTTTTAACTGCTGGTTCAGATTCTGTCAGAGTCTGACCATCAACACCTGTAGAAAGAAAAAGATCATAGAGTCAGCTGTTTGAAGCTGCTACCATTTCAAACTAAGAATCAGAGAAACTCTTGACCTGCCCAGCAGAGAGTTAACAGCAGCAGTCCTGTCCTGTAGTCCATCATGTTAAACTGTGTGTCCACTGTCCTCTGTCTTCCTCTCTGCAGTCAGATAAGTAGAGGTGGAAGACATCTGAGTTTTGCATGGACTCCTCCTCACAGGGAGCAGAGAGGTGGACTGGACTGGACCATAACCTGGAGAGTATTAATCCCCACTGAGAGAAAAGTGTTCGATGTTGTGACTTGAACATTGTTTCTTTCGACAAAAAACACATTTGTCTCATAACATTCGACATGGTGTTGAAATGAATATCAAAACATTTTCTCTCTTTACTGTAATTGTGTTGATTAATCATGACTTAACTCACTTTTGATTCCACATCATTTAAAGATTTCTTTCTTTCTTACTCTGTAGGAACGTAATTCATTTCTGTAGTTTATTCTCACTAATTAGATCCTTGTGCTGTTAATAACGTTAATTGTTTTTACAGACTTCATACGTTTGTTTTTTTTAATAAATTTTCATTCCTGTATGTGTGTGATTTGTTGTTGATTTGTTCATTTGTTTCTATACAATGACATAAAAGAAACAAAAATATGTTGTCTGAGGGGTTTTGCTTTTATTTATTTGCTCGTCAACAGAAATATTTCATTATTTTAAAACTGACTGATTTTCGTTTGTGGAAATACATGCAATGAAATATTAGTGATTACGATATCAAAATATTCAAATTGAAAATAATGCACCAAATCATACCACCTACATCAAAGCACTTTATATACAGAGCAAGTGCAGACCAAACTCTTTATGGATTTGATAAAGAGACCCAACATATCCCTCCAAGAGCAAGCACTGCAAACATTACAGTGTATTATTCACTGTTATGACTGTTTAAGACTGTTTCCCTCTTTACTGTCACAGTGAGCTGGTGTGAAACCATCAGTGGTCTGAGGGCTCCTCCTCTGGTGGCTTCATGTATCAAGTGTTCAGGCACTGAGGGCTTTTTGTTCAGGTCTACTGATGCTTTGTGTTATTGTGAGTCTCTGGCACAGTAATACACAGCAGAGTCTTCAGGCTGCAGATTCTGTCCATTTAGAGTCACTCTCTTGTTGGAAGAGTCTAAGTGGATGCTGAACTTGTTCTTCAGTGAATCTTTGACATCTTCATCCCTACTCATCCACTCCAGTCCTTTCCCTGCAGGTTGTCTGATCCAATGTGTGTAGTAGCTGCTGAGAGAATAAGAGACCTGACAGGTGATGGTCAGACGTTGACCTGGCTGAACAGTCTCAGAGTCTGGCTGTGTCAACTGTTCACACTTCACACCTGTTAAAGAGGAAGAAAATCATTTTGTTTTTCATCAATTCCAAACACAGAAATGTTGAGTGAGACAAATCCAGAGAGACTCACAGGATCCAGCTGCCAACAGCAGCAGCAGAGCTACAGAAAACATGGTTTATGGTGAAAGTGATGAGCTGTGAACTCCACTGACAGTCTGATGGGAAGTTTTTATAGCTGAGGAACAAGGAAGGTCCCTGAGTTTGCATAGAACCAAACATATCTGGAAGTAGGAGGATGATATCATGAAAGAAGCTTCCACAAATAAAATTATTTTATGTGCAGAATAAAAATATTTCCAGTGAATGAGGTCATTTTGTTTCAGACTGAATTGTAACATTTTAAAATTGTCCACATTAACTTTTCCATGTGAAAATATAACATAAATCATTCTGTATCACAAGCTTTGTCATCTGACTGAAGAATAAATCAATCATGAGTTTTTGTAAGTTGGAAAACTTGTAAGTCACTAAAAATTATTTCCAAAAACTTGAATGTAAATGATGATTTAATGGTGATGATGTGCACTCATGGAAACAAAAGGAACAAATGTGATGTGTTTTTCAGTCCAGGGCTGAAGTGTCAGTCAGCTGGGATCAATAACAACAGCAGATATCAGTGTTTCCTTTTAGGTCCAAAAGACACAGAAAATTGTCACTGCCTGACCTCTAGTGGTTTGAAAACACAAACTCCAACATCATCATGAACTGAGCCATGAATAACTTTTAATGTGACATCATTTCCAGGCATAAGTTTGTATTTCCACATAATCAAAATATTGACGCTATTTAACGCAGTTTTTTTCATTCTTCTATTATTATTATTTTATTTGTATTGGTAAAATAAATATATTTTTATTTTATTTTTACTTGGAGATGCCAGCTGTGATTGGCTCCAGCAGCCACCACACCCTGATGGAGAAGGGGTTGAAAACTGTCGTAGGAACACTGTTCAGGTTGCAGGAACGTGTCGGCCTGTGAACGTCCCCCCACAGAACTGGGTCAGCTCCTCGGTCACATGTTGGTTCCTGAAGTCTGTTTTGCCCCAAAGCCCCTTTATGGCACGGTCTGAAGCAGCTGCTGTTTTGTCTTTGGCTTGTTTATTTGTTATTAGGATCCCCATTAGTTGTCCACCAAGGTAGCAACTAGTCTTCATTGGGTCCGTCACCACAATAAATACATACAAAGTATAAAATAAAATAATATATACAAGAAACAGTCAACACTAAAATATAATGAAGAGGGGAAATAGTAACAATAAAACAATAATATACTCTCAATCGGAAACTTTAAGAGACATTCAAAAAGAAGTGTTAACAAAAAAAAGTTCTTAGAATGATTTTAAATCATCTGACATTGTGAGCCCTTTTTGCAACAGAAGGCAATCTGTTCCACTGACCAGCAGCTCTATACAACGCTGTCCTCTGCATTGTGCAGGTTCTAGCTGCTGGAACAATGATGTGGTCAGTGGCTTGTTGCCTTGTGGAATAACTGTGCCTTTCATGGACATACATAGATCTAGAATACAAGGGCTCAGGCTTCATCCTTTTACAGATATTAGAAGAAAAGATGAGAAGATTTTTCAATAATCTTTTCTCAACATGTAGCCAAGAGAGAGTTTGATGCATATAGTCAATGCTGGTCCATGATGGACAGCGAAGGGCCGGTCGCACAGCTTTGTTCTGCAATATTTAAAGCTTATCAATATGTTTCTTTGGAGCACAGGACCATATGGCTGAACAATAATCAAGACGAGATAATACTAATAACGGTATAACTTGTTGAATTGAAAAGTCGGTCATAAAGTAGGCGCATCTTCTAATAACAGAAACAGCCCTACCCATTTTGGTCACTATTGTCGTAAAAGTAAAAAAAAAAAAAAAACAATATAGAGGACCAAGGCAACTACCCTGTGGAACACCATAATCTAGTCTGATCGTATTAAACTGCCATTGAAATACACAGACTGAAATCTGTTAGTTAAATAACTCTTCATCCATCTAAGAGCACAACCTGTAAACCCATGTGCAGACAGTTTCTCCAGCAGTACACCATGATCTATCAAATCAAAGGCTGTGATAAAATCTAAAAAGACCGTACCAACATACTTTTGTGCATCAATTTGAAACAGCCAATCATCAGTCATTTGCACCAATATAGTGGAGGTAGAATGACTATCTGTGTAGGCATGCTGAAAATCAGAACTAAGGTTAATATTTGTAAAATATTTCAAAATTTGAACAAATATAATTTTTTCCATGATTTTACTGAGAACAGGTAACATACTGATCAGTCTACTGTTGGAGCCACTAAAAGCCAGCTTACTATTTTTAGGTGGGGGTATAACCTTTGCCAATTTCCAAGCTTCTGGAAATAAACACTCCTTTAAGCTCAAATTGAATATATGACAGACAGGCTCAGCAATATATTCCATCATAGTAGATAATAATTTTCCATCAACAAAATCTGAACCCAACTGCTTGTAATTTTTTACAAAACTCAAGATTTTTCACTTCTTGATGTTATTTAGAATGAAATGAGAAGGTGCAGTTTTTATGTTTCATTATTCATTATATTCATTATATTGAATCAGTTCCATTGAGTTGTTACTATCACTGGCAAACTAGGTCTGTTCAATATATTTTGTATTATTTGGTTCACTTTGTCAATAAAAAAGTCATTGAAATAATTGGCTATTTCAACCGGCTTAGTTAAAAAATTTCCACCAATTTCAATAATAGCGGAATCATTATTTAGAGATCTTCCCCATATGTTGTTAAACACTTGCCGGAGTTGTTTGTGGGTGTGTGTGTATAATTATGTGTAAAGTGATATTTTTATGACATTATAACATTTTTTTCACAACACTTTTTACAAATTAAAATGAAAGCTCATGTATTTTTAATGATCCGTCACTTCAGAACATGAAATAAGGGAGGAAGGTTTTTGTACAGCTGATCAACCAGCTCCAGTCACTGTGAGTCTCTGGCACAATAATAAACAGCAGAGTCTTCAGTCTTCAGACCGTCCATCTGCAGATACAGCTGCTGTTTGCTGTCGTCTCTGGAGATGGTGAACCGGCCCTGGACTGACTGAGAGTAATATTTGTAGCTGCCACCAGTGCTAATGGTTGCGATCCACTCCAGTCCTTTTCCAGGAGCCTGTCTGATCCAGCCCATGTAGTAGCCGCTGAATGAGAATCCAGAGGCTGAACAGGTCAGTCTGTGGGATTCTCCAGGTCTTTTAACTGCTGGTTCAGATTCTGTCAGAGTCTGACCATCAACACCTGTAGAAAGAAAAAGATCATAGAGTCAGCTGTTTGAAGCTGCTACCATTTCAAACTAAGAATCAGAGAAACTCTTGACCTGCCCAGCAGAGAGTTAACAGCAGCAGTCCTGTCCTGTAGTCCATCATGTTAAACTGTGTGTCCACTGTCCTCTGTCTTCCTCTCTGCAGTCAGATAAGTAGAGGTGGAAGACATCTGAGTTTTGCATGGACTCCTCCTCACAGGGAGCAGAGAGGTGGACTGGACTGTGACTCCACTTTGTGTTTTGTTAAATTAATGAGGAGAATTTGGTGATGACAACTTTGAAGTCATTCATTTGACGGTTTCACAAACAATGTGTTTGAATCTTGTCCATGAAAATATCAGTCACAGTGTTTTCTCCTCAGCACCTTCTGGTTACATTGTAAAATGACATTTTGTTTAGAGGTCATACAAGTGAAGTCACTTTCATCATTTTAAAAATTGTAAGAGTTTATTCATTACTTTGACTTTTGATGAAGAAGAAACATTATTTTTCAGTTATTAAAATCATTGTGAGGACGACCAGAAAGAACTAAAGCTGTTGATACTGTCATGAATGATGAATCTGTACATTGATCACAGAGAAACTGAACTTATATCCAACAACTCAATCAAATCAATAATGAAATAGACATTTTGGAAAATTAAATAAATTGTCATTGTTCTTATTTGATAATTATTTATTTAATAATTAATATTTCCATGTTTAATTATAGAAAATGTTTTTCCAACAGCTTTACAAAAAATAAATTGTAACTTCTGATTGTAACTTTATTCTATAAAATAATATGTCATTAATATTAATTTGAGATTTCATCTGAAATGGATTTAATAAAAAAAAAGTTGACACAAACAAACACACCCTGAAAAATGTATGATTTTGGTGCTAAATATACCAAATAATGATTCCTCAATGGTCTAATAATATGATTAATAACAGACTTCCTATTCAGTCAGTTGTTCTCAGTGAGCTGGTGTGAAACCATCAGTGGTCTGAGGGCTCCTCCTCTGGTGGCTTCATGTATCAAGTGTTCAGGCACTGAGGGCTTTTTGTTCAGGTCTACTGATGCTTTGTGTTATTGTGAGTCTCTGGCACAGTAATACACAGCAGAGTCTTCAGGCTGCAGATTCTGTCCTGTTATCGTAACTCTTCCAGCAGAAGTGTCTCTGCTGTAGCTGAACTTGTTCTTCAGGGCTTCATTTTGATAAAAGCCTCCTCCTCCATACTGATGACAAATCCAGTCCATCGGCTTTCCTTCACGCTGTCTGATCCAACCTGTTCCGTAGCTGTTATCAGTCAGAGAATAACCAGAGACCTGACAGGTGATGGTCAAAGACTGTCCAGGCTGAACAACCTTTGAGTCTGGCTGGATGAGATCAATACTGTACACACCTGTGGAAACAGAAATCAGCATTATCTCCATCAGTCATCTGAATGTTGACTGTTTCTAAAGTGTTTATTAGTGTGAATCCACTGAAAGCTCCTCACAGGATCCAGCTGCCAGCAGCTGTATCAGAAGCACAGAGAACATGGTTGATGTTGAAGCTGAACTGATGTGAGCTCTTCTGTCCTCTCACTGACACACAGACACACACTTCACTTCTTTATGAGGAACCTTCATTTGCATGTTGCTGAATATTAAAGTTTCTTCTTTGTGAAAACTGATGTAGATCATATATAGAGGAAGAAGTCGTGTGTTTCCTGCAGATAGCTGAAGCTTTTTTGGTCGTACATAAAGCTCATTAAAGATCTCTTCAGATGACGTAGACCAGCTGAGTTCTTAGTTATTCAGGTTTCCATTTTTAGATCTATTTCTGAGAATAAATGAACCAACACAAAGTTTGTTGTTGTTGTATCAAATCTTACATTGGAAACAGTTTTTACATCAAATGTACAAACTTAAAGCTTAAAACTTTTCACTGAGAGGTCTTAAACTCTGATGGTTAAAATATAATTTCATTACAGAGACAGAGGCCAGAAGGTCAAAGGTTAAAATATAAAATATAGTTCAATTCAATACTATTGTTGGAGGTTGTTGTTGTTCTAGTGAATCCCATCAGAGTAAAGAATGAATATTAATATTTCTACGTTGTCTTTGTGAAACTGTGTTATTTTGTATAAATTATACTTTCTGCATGTTTAATTACACTGAGAATGGTTTCAGCAGAGTGTTGTATTGACTTTGTCGTTTCTGTGATCATGGAAGGTTTTTGTACAGCTGATCAACCAGCTCCAGTCACTGTGAGTCTCTGGCACAATAATAAACAGCAGAGTCTTCAGTCTTCAGACGGTCCATCTGCAGATACAGCTGCTGTTTGCTGTTGTCTCTGGAGATGGTGAACCGGCCCTGGACTGACTGAGAGTAAGATTTGCTGCTGCCATCAGTGTTTATCCAGGCGATCCACTCCAGTCCTTTTCCAGGAGCCTGTCTGATCCAGCCCATGTAGTAGCTGCTGAATGAGAATCCAGAGGCTGAACAGGTCAGTCTGTGGGATTCTCCAGGTCTTTTAACTGCTGGTTCAGATTCTGTCAGAGTCTGACCATCAACACCTGTAGAAAGAAAAAGATCATAGAGTCAGCTGTTTGAAGCTGCTACCATTTCAAACTAAGAATCAGAGAAACTCTTGACCTGCCCAGCAGAGAGTTAACAGCAGCAGTCCTGTCCTGTAGTCCATCATGTTAAACTGTGTGTCCACTGTCCTCTGTCTTCCTCTCTGTAGTCAGATAAGTAGAGGTGGAAGACATCTGAGTTTTGCATGGACTCCTCCTCACAGGGAGCAGAGAGGTGGACTGGACTGTGACTCCACTTTGTGTTTTGTTAAATTATTGAGGAGAATTTGGTGATGACAACTGTGAAGTCATTCATTTGAAGGTTTTACAAACAATGTGTTTGAATCTTGTCCATGAAAATATCAGTCACAGTGTTTTCTCCTCAGCAGCTTCTGGCTACATTGTAAAATGACATTTTGTTTAGAGGTCATACAAGTGGAGTCACTTTCAACATTCTCACAGTTTATTAATTTTTCTGATTTTTCTATGAAGAAGAAACATTATTTTTCAGTTATTAATATCATTGTGAAGACAGCCAGAAAGAACTAAAGCTGTTGATACTGTCATTAATGATGAATCTGTACATTGATCACAGAGAAACTGAACTTACATCCAACAACTCAATCAAATCAATATTGAAATACACCTTTTGGTAAATGAAATGCATTGTCATTGTTCTTATTAGATAATTATGACAATTGATATTTCCATTTTCCAACATCATTACAGTAAAAATTAAATCCTTGTAACTTCTGATTGTAAGTTTATTCTATTAAAGACTTTGTGATTCATAATACGTTTGAGATTTCATCCGAAATGAATTTAATAAAGGAAAAGTGTTTACACACACACACACACACACACACAATCTAAAAAATGTATGATTTTGGGGCAAAATATACCAAATAATAATCTTCTATGGTCTAATATTATAATTAATAACATAATTCAGATGATCAGCTCATATTCTGTATAAATGACTTTCTATTCAGTCAGTTCTTCTCAGTGAGCTGGTGTGAAACCATCAGTGGTCTGAGGGCTCCTCCTCTGGTGGCTTCATGTATCAAGTGTTCAGGCACTGAGGGCTTTTTGTTCAGGTCTACTGATGCTTTGTGTTATTGTGAGTCTCTGGCACAGTAATACACAGCAGAGTCTTCAGGCTGCAGATTCTGTCCATTTAGAGTCACTCTGTTGTTGGAAGAGTCTAAGTCGATGCTGAACTTGTTCTTCAGTGAATCTTTGTAGTATGAGGTGCTGCCTGCTCTCATTCCAATCCACTCCAGTCCTTTCCCTGCAGGTTGTCTGATCCAAGCTGTATAGTAGCCACTAACAGAATAAGAGACCTGACAGGTGATGGTCAGACGTTGACCTGGCTGAACAGTCTCAGAGTCTGGCTGTGTCAACTGTTCACACTTCACACCTGTTAAAGAGGAAGAAAATCATTTTGTTTTTCATCAATTCCAAACACAGAAATGTTGAGTGAGACAAATCCAGAGAGACTCACAGGATCCAGCTGCCAACAGCAGCAGCAGAGCTACAGAAAACATGGTTTATGGTGAAAGTGATGAGCTGTGAACTCCACTGACAGTCTGATGGGAAGTTTTTATAGCTGAGGAACAAGGAAGGTCCCTGAGTTTGCATAGAACCAAACATATCTGGAAGTAGGAGGATGATATCATGAAAGAAGGTTCCACAAATAAAATTATTTTATGTGCAGAATAAAAATATTTCCAGCGAATGATCTGATTTTTTTTCAGACTGAAATGTAAGATCTTCAAATTGTCCATGTTAAATTTTCCATGTGAAAATATGACAGAAATCATTCTGTATCACAAGCTTTGTCATCTGACTGAAGAATAAATCAATGATGAGCTCGTGTAAGTTGGAAAACTTGTAAGTCAATTAATTTCCAAAAACTTGAATGTAAATGATGATTTAATGGTGATGATGTGCACTCATGGAAACAAAAGGAACAAATGTGATGTGTTTTTCAGTCCAGGGCTGAAGTGTCAGTCAGCTGGGATCAATAACAACAGCAGATATCAGTGTTTCCTTTTAGGTCCAAAAGACACAGAAAATTGTCACTGCCTGACCTCTAGTGGTTTGAAAACACAAACTCCAACATCATTATGAACTGAGCCATGAATAACTTTTAATGTGACATCATTTCCAGGCATAACTTTATATTTCCACATAATCTAAATATATAAATTTTCATTCTTATAAAAGTGTCATAGGTTTTTTCCTTTTTTTTTAATAATTTAATTTGCATATGTAAATTAAACAAATTTTTATCTTAATTTTACTCTGAGTTGCCAGCTGTGATTGGCTCCAGTCAGCGTGGCTCCCAAACACAATAAGAAATAGTCTTCAGACTGCTCATCTCCAGATGCAGCAGCTCTGTACTGTTGTCTCTGCAGACGGTGAACCAGCCTTGGATTGACTCAGAGTAGGTTTGCTCCTGCTGCTGTGGCTGCTAATATATGTAATCCAACCCAGTCCACAGACGCAGACCATGTCAGAGCCACCAAAGTTAAACCCAGAGGCTGTAGACGGCAGGCTGAGGGATTCTCCAGGTCTTTTAGCTGCTGGTTAGGACAAATGGACTTGGTTGGAGTTTCTTGAAGATGTTTTATCTCATCCAAGAAGCTTCACACAGGAGGACCAACTCATCAGGACTAGACTCAGCAGTTTCCTTCCACCAAAAGAAACAGTCCACTCTTTGAGTCACAACAGTGTTTGTATTATGTGGTTATAAAGAGTGAAGAAGAAGATCTCTGTCACAGTAGAGGAAGCATCCCTCCACAGAGGAGGAGGCCTCAGACACCATCTACCCCCCCACAGTGCTGTCCTCTCATCCATCCACACTTGGCCTCATGTGACTTCCACTACTGTCCCTCATACCTGAAACGCTTCTATCCAGGTCATTAACTGATTAAGTTCAGGGTTGTTTTTCTTTTTCTTTTTTCTTTTTTACAAACACAGAGCAGAACATAACACAGAAGAGTGAAAAGGCTCAAAGTCCTATGAGAAGAGGGCTGGAAGGGGGCAGTGACGGTGGTAAGTGGGGATCCATCCACAGGAGGGAAAAATCATATTAAATCAAAAACAGAAACAGTGCACCACAATACACGCTCAAAAACACTAATGTACTGATGATAAAATATTATACATTAAAACCTGGCCTGTGAGTTGTGTTTTAAAATCAGTGATGGTGATGCGTTGCTGGAGTTTCAGTGATTGTTGCAGATTGTTCCCAGCTGCGGGAACAGAGAACATGAAAGCCCTCTTCCCAAACTCAGTCATTCTGGGGACAGAGGCAGTTAAAAAGTCCAGCGAGCGCAATCTGTATGACGGATTTGATGTGAAAGTGAGGTCGGCGCAGAGGTCTGAGGGAAGTAGTCCAGTCATTGCTGGATAGCTGAAGGTGTACCAGTGGAGAAGTCTACGTGCAGACAAGGACAGCCAGCCTACTTTAGGGTACAGTGTACAATGATGGGTGAATGATTTACAACCAGTGATGAATCTTAAGACACTGTGATTAGTGGCATCCAGCATATGGAATGAGGTAAAACAGGCATTCATGTACAGTACATCACCATAATCTAATAACGTATAAAAGTAGCAGCAACAAGCCTCTTTTTAGACACGAATGAGAAACAGGATTTATTTCTGAAATAGAAGCCCAATCTCACCCTTAGCTTCTTTGCCAAGTTCTCAATATGTGGTTTAAAAGACAAATTGTCATCAAGCATGATGCCTAAGTATTTAAAAGTGGAAACATTCTTGATAACAGTACTTTGAGATGTATATACAGCAGGAAAAGTTAGCTTTGTCTCTGGGTTTGGTAAATGTCATCGTTTTGGTTTTATCTGCATGAAGCACCAGTCTCAAAAGCAGAAGTTGGCCTTCAATTTCTTTAAAAGCAGCTTGTAAGTGATTAACGGCAGTCAGCACCGTGTTTCCAAAGCAACATATGACAGTATCGTCTGCGTAAAAATGGACATTTGTATCTTGAACATTTTTCCCCAAATAAATAGTAAACAACAAAGGACCTAATATAGAGCCTTGTGGCAGCCCCTTATGGACATCCAAGGCATCAGAGGAGCAACCATCAACAACCAATAGCAGAATTAGACAGTCCTATATTAGCCAGTCCGTGCATTAATACGTCATGGTCCACCGAATTAAATGCCTTGGAAAAATCTCTAAAAAGAGAAGCACAGTGTTATTTTCTATCCAGGGCCATAACAATATCATTTAATACTTTGGAAGTTGCAGTGACTGTGCTGTGCGATTTTGGAAAACCAGATTGATAACAAGATATATTATCATTAAAACACAAGAAATCCTTTGACTGATCACTTACCACACTTTCCAAAATCTTAGCTAAAGGGGTCAGATTTGAAATAGTCTTGTAGTTATTGAGGCTCGACTGTTCACCACCTTTCAAGAGGGGAAGAACATGAGCCATTTTCCAGATTTTGGGTATTTTCTTACTAGGTAGAGTTAAGTTGAAAACGTAGGTCAGTGGTTCTGCAATAAAGTCTGCAGGGAGTTTTAAGAAATAGACACCTTTATTATCTGGCCCTGCTTGCTTTTTAGGATCTAATTCTGTAAGAGCTTTATGGACTTCAGCAGCGGTGAATGGTCCAAAATGAAATTTGCTATTTAAAGGGGGCTCAGCAGCAGCAAGTGTAGCCACGGCAGAAGAGGACATTTTCTTTGTCAAAGAGAAAACCAGAAGAAACAAAATGCTTGTTAAAACTACTGAGCATCTCAGCTCTGTCATGGATAGTGGCCGACTCTGACACAATGCAAGTTGGGAGACTAGAGGAGTTAGCTGGAGATAATGATTTAATTGTCTGCCAGAATTTCCAAAGGTTATTTAAACTTTCTGCTGTAAGGGCCAGATAATAGCTGGATTGATCCTTCTTAAATAAGGCAGTACATTTATTCCTTAAGCATCCCAAAGTCGTCCAGAGAGCATCGCTATTTGACTTTCTTGCTTTCGCCCCATAATAATTTCTTTTGCGAATTAAATTAGCCAATTCTTCAGAGACCCAGTTTTTTCCCCACTCCTTTCTCTATACCTTTTGTAGGGGGGATGTTTATCAATGATTGACATAAGCAAGTCAGCAAAATAAGGCCAGGCTAGTTCAACGTGAAGTATTATGGAGACCCTGCTCCAATCAGTGAAATTCAGGTCGTGCCTGTAGGCCTGTTCACTGAAGTGTTTTGTGTCACGTTTTGTGCTGGAACGAGGCTTAACCTTTGGAATTGTAGTATTCCTGACACCTGCAATAACACAGTGATCACTCACATCGTATGGAAATACACTTACAGAGGTATACTTATGAGGATTATTAGTCATGAGCAAATCAATTCAAGTAGATTTTTCTGGACATTTTAGATTTGGATGAGTGAGAGAATCAATTAACTGTGTCAAATTCATTGAATTCCAGTAGGTTTAAAATCCATCAGAGGCTGGTGACTGCCAGTCCCAGTACAGATCACCACAAAGGGCTATCTGGCTGTCAGATAGTTGAGAAAGAATATTAGATAAGGAGGACAGGGTTTCCTTGGCTGCAGAAGGGGGTCTGTAGCAACCAACAACAGTAATATAACAACCCTTGGACAACTCAGTCTGCAAGGCTGATTAGGTATGGACTTCTTTACCAATACTTTAGTGTGGAATTTACATTTAGAATACACAACTACACCTCCACCACGTTCAAAACGATCAGCACGATTTATATTGTAACCACCAATAGAAATGGCATTATGGTTTATAGATTTGTTTAACCCACTCTCAGAAATGACAATGATATCAGCATTGGTTGTGTGCGCCCACACTCCAACAAAGTCTATTTTAGGTAGAAGACTTCGGGCATTTAAATGAATAATACCCAAACCAGATCTTGCAGTCCGTGATCGGATCCGATAATAAAACGTATACGAGGGGGATCTGTGCGCTCAAAGTCACCGCTGTTTAGTGTGTAGCGTGGTGTATGTGGATGGGGGGCAGAGCGGGGGAGAGAGGTACCTGACCGGGAGTGACAGGCAGGCAGGCAGGGAGGAGCAGGTGGAGACGCCAGCAGGACTATCAAAGCAGACCAGTGTGATGATCCATGCGAATTTCTGAAGTTAATCCAGCCAGTAAAGCAGCGAGAGTGATGAAGAGCAGGTTCAACAAGAAAAAGCCATAAAAAGGCATAAAAACTATGAGTAACAGACATTAAAATCTCACAGACAGAGTTTCCATTTGTTCCAGTTTGGGCTTTTACCCTGATTATTTTTGATCCAGCTCAGGATTATTTCTCTCTGGTGGTGTTACGGCCACCGCTCTGCTCACTTGACTGTGTGACAGCTCGCCCCTTTGGCTGTGGCCTTTGTGGTTTCTAAAGGCTAACAAAGCAGACCTCTTTATAGCTTGTGTGTGTTGGATGGTGAAAACTTTATATATTTGGTAAAACCTCGGACGTAGAGGCCAGATTTAGTTTTAGTTATTGACTGTCTGTTTTGTTGATCGTTGTTGATCGTTGGGCTTATTCTGTACTTTAGGTTCAGGGGTGCTGTTTCTGTGTAGTTTGGTTTTTAGCTAGCTGTAGCCAGTCTTTGTTTTCCTTTTACTTTGAAACTAGTCCTAATGGTACTGTTTGGCTCCTGGAGAGTCCTCTTTTGGCTATATTCTGATTTGATTTAAAGCAGCACCCACCAACCTGTTCCTTGGTTTATCTTTTGTTTGCCTGTTAACCAGTTTCCAATTTGAGTTACAAGAAACAACATCATACCCACAAACACCTGGGTTCTTTGTGTTACTTGCCTCTCCCCTGAGAGCCGGGTTGTAACAGGTGGCTTTAACAACACATCAAGGTCCAACACAGTAAGAACTTGAAAAAAAGGTTGATTAATAATTCATATTTATGATGTTTTCTGACTTGTTTTCCATAAATGATCTAGTTTCTTCTGCCTTTTTAGTTCTTCAAATGACTTTAATTCAGCTGACTTTTCATCGACTTAATATTGAATTTGTCTTTTGGTTTGCATCTTTATTTGCTTATCTAATTTTTTTAATGAAAACACCATGGTCTTATTGAGTATTTCACTTTGCAGCTGGTTAACTGTCCATAATTTAAAATTTTTCTAAATGCAAATTGTGGTTTTTGAAGCCACAGAGACACCTGGAACTTTGAGAAGAAATTAACTACTTAGGAAATGAAACCTGAATGAGGATATGCAAAAGATGACCCACTGAGTTCAACAGGAAATTTTTTCTCAATCAAAAAATATATTTTTGTTTATTATTATTTAAAATTGAGAAGATGAAAAGTGGTGGAAAAACATGTCTGTTGAAAGATTATTTTTAAATCCATCAATGCTCATAAATATTTTCCAATAATTTCACGGTAATCTTCTGCAGAGATTCATCATCTGTGAACTCACTATTTTAAAGTGCAGTTGTTCTTTGTAGTCTAGTGATTGTGCTTGAGGACAATTATTTTGAGGTAAATTCAAAAGGTTGGTGAAGTTCAGTAATTTCATTGCGGCTTGAACTTTACCGTTTAAAGACAGATTAAAGAATGATAAAAATATCACTGATTCCAAAATCATAGTTGAACTATTTACAGTGAGGTTGTCGTATGAGGACTGAAGGTTTTTGTACAGCTGATCAACCAGCTCCAGTCACTGTGAGTCTCTGGCACAATAATAAACAGCAGAGTCTTCAGTCTTCAGACCGTCCATCTGCTGATACAGCTGCTGTTTGCTGTTGTCTCTGGAGATGGTGAACCGGCCCTGGACTGACTGAGAGTAAGATTTGGTGCCACCACTGCTGCTAATGGCTGCGATCCACTCCAGTCCTTTTCCAGGAGCCTGTCTGATCCAGTACATCCAGTAGTCACTGAATGTGAATCCAGAGGCTGAACAGGTCAGTCTGTGGGATTCTCCAGGTCTTTTAACTGCTGGTTCAGATTCTGTCAGAGTCTGACCATCAACACCTGTAGAAAGAAAAAGATCATAGAGTCAGCTGTTTGAAGCTGCTACCATTTCAAACTAAGAATCAGAGAAACTCTTGACCTGCCCAGCAGAGAGTTAACAGCAGCAGTCCTGTCCTGTAGTCCATCATGTTAAACTGTGTGTCCACTGTCCTCTGTCTTCCTCTCTGCAGTCAGATAAGTAGAGGTGGAAGACATCTGAGTTTTGCATGGACTCCTCCTCACAGGGAGCAGAGAGGTGGACTGGACTGGACCATAACCTGGAGAGTATTAATCCCCACTGAGAGAAAAGTGTTCGATGTTTTGACAACAAACACATTTCTCTCATAAAATTCGACATGGTGTTGAAATGAATATCAAAACATTTTCTCTCATTACTGTAATTGTGTTGATTAATCATGACTTGACTCACTTTTGATTCCACATCATTTAAAGATTTATTTCTTTCTTACTCTGTAGGAACGTAATTCATTTCTGTAGTTTATTCTCACTAATTAGATCCTTGTGCTGTTAATAATATTAATTGTTTTTAAAGACTTCATAAGTTGTTTTTGTTTTTTTTTTTTAATTTTCATCCCTATATGTGTGTGATTTGTTGTTGTATTGTTCATTTGTTTCAATACAATGACATAACAGAAACAAAAATATGTTGTTTGAGGGGTTTTACTTTTAATTATTTGCTCTACAACAGAAATATTTCATTATTTTAAAACTGACTTATTTTCGTTTGTGGAAATACATGCAATGAAATATTAGTGATAATGATATCAAAGTATTCAAATTGAATCAAATTGAATATGTTGCACGAAATCATACCAGCTACATCAAAGGACTTTACATTCAGAGCACGTCCAGACCAAACTCTTTATGGATTTGTTTAAGAGACCCAACATATCCCTCCAAGAGCAAGCACAGCAAACATTACAGTGTATTATTCACTGTTATGACTGTTTAAGACTGTTTCCCTCTTTACTGTCACAATGAGCTGGTGTGAAACCATCAGTGGTCTGAGGGCTCCTCCTCTGGTGGCTTCATGTATCAAGTGTTCAGGCACTGAGGGCTTTTTGTTCAGGTCTACTGATGCTTTGTGTTATTGTGAGTCTCTGGCACAGTAATACACAGCAGAGTCTTCAGGCTGCAGATTCTGTCCTGTTATCGTAACTCTTCCAGCAGAAGTGTCTCTGCTGTAGCTGAACTTGTTCTTCAGGGCTTCATTTTGATAAAAGCCTCCTCCTCCATACTGATGACAAATCCAGTCCATCGGCTTTCCTTCACGCTGTCTGATCCAACCTGTTCCGTAGCTGTTATCAGTCAGAGAATAACCAGAGACCTGACAGGTGATGGTCAAAGACTGTCCAGGCTGAACAACCTTTGAGTCTGGCTGGATGAGATCAATACTGTACACACCTGTGGAAACAGAAATCAGCATTATCTCCATCAGTCATCTGAATGTTGACTGTTTCTAAAGTGTTTATTAGTGTGAATCCACTGAAAGCTCCTCACAGGATCCAGCTGCCAGCAGCTGTATCAGAAGCACAGAGAACATGGTTTGATGTTGAAGCTGAACTGATGTGAGCTCTTCTGTCCTCTCACTGACACACAGACACACACTTCACTTCTTTATGAGGAACCTTCATTTGCATGTTGCTGAATATTAAAGTTTCTTCTTTGTGAAAACTGATGTAGATCATATATAGAGGAAGAAGTCGTGTGTTTCCTGCAGATAGCTGAAGCTTTTTTGGTCGTACATAAAGCTCATTAAAGATCTCTTCAGATGACGTAGACCAGCTGAGTTCTTAGTTATTCAGGTTTCCATTTTTAGATATATATCTTAGAATAAATCATGAACTTATCCAAAGTGTTAAACTCTGATGGTTAAAATATCATTTCATTACAGAGACAGAGGCCAGAAGGTCAAAGGTTAAAATATGAAATATAGTTCAATTCAATACTATTGTTGGAGGTTGTTGTTGTTCTAGTGAATCCCATCAGAGTAAAGAATGAATATTAATATTTCTACGTTGTGTTTGCAAAACTGTGTTATTTTGTATAAATGATACTTTCTGGATGTTTAATTACACTGAGAATGGTTTCAGCAGAGTGTTGTGTTGATGTTGTGTCCTCTATGATCATTGAAGGTTTTTGTACAGCTGATCAACCAGCTCCAGTCACTGTGAGTCTCTGGCACAATAATAAACAGCAGAGTCTTCAGTCTTCAGACCGTCCATCTGCAGATACAGCTGCTGTTTGCTGTTGTCTCTGGAGATGGTGAACCGGCCCTGGACTGACTGAGAGTAGAATTTGTAGCTGCTGCCATCATTGCTAATGGTTGCAATCCACTCCAGTCCTTTTCCAGGAGCCTGTCTGATCCAGCCCATCCAGTAGCTGCTGAATGTGAATCCAGAGGCTGAACAGGTCAGTCTGTGGGATTTTCCAGGTCTTTTAACTGCTGGTTCAGATTCTGTCAGAGTCTGACCATCAACACCTGTAGAAAGAAAAAGATCATAGAGTCAGCTGTTTGAAGCTGCTACCATTTCAAACTAAGAATCAGAGAAACTCTTGACCTGCCCAGCAGAGAGTTAACAGCAGCAGTCCTGTCCTGTAGTCCATCATGTTAAACTGTGTGTCCACTGTCCTCTGTCTTCCTCTCTGCAGTCAGATAAGTAGAGGTGGAAGACATCTGAGTTTTGCATGGACTCCTCCTCACAGGGAGCAGAGAGGTGGACTGGACTGTGACTCCACTTTGTGTTTTGTTAAATCATTGAGGAGAATTTGGTGATGACAACTTTGAAGTCATTCATTTGACGGTTTCACAAACAATGTGTTTGAATCTTGTCCAGAAAATATCAGTCACAGTGTTTTCTCCTCAGCAGCTTCTGGTTACATTGTGAAATGACATTTTGTTTGTAATTAATACAAATCAAGTCACTTTCAACATTCTCACAGTTTATTAATTTTTCAGATTTTTCTTTGAAGAAGAAACATTATTTTTCAGTTATTAATATCATTGTGAAGACGACCAGAAAGAACTAAAACTGTTGATACTGTCATGAATGATGAATCTGTACATTGATCACAGAGAAACTGAACTTACATCCTACAACTCAGTCAAATCGATAATGATATAGACCTTTTGGTAAATGAAATGTATTGTCATTGTTCTTATTAGATAATTATTGCAATTGATATTTCCATTTTCCAACATAATTACAGTAAAAATTAAATCCTTGTAACTTCTGATTGTAGTTTATTCTATTAAAGACTTTATGATTCATAATAACTTTGAGATTTCATCTGAAATTGATTTAATAAAGAAAAAACACAAAGAACAAACACCCTGAAAAAATGATAATTTTTGTGTTAAATAAAAATAAAATTAAAAATTAAAATTACTCTATGGCATAATATTATAATTAATAACAGAATTCAGATGATCAGCTCATATTCTGTAACATTCTGTGAATATATGACAGACAGGATCAGCCATATATTCCATCATAGTCGATATTAATTTTCCGTCAACATAATCTGAACTGAATGTTTTTTACACAACTCAAGAGTGTTTTCACTTGTTGAAGTTGTTTAGAACGAAATGAGATTTTGCAATTTTTATGTTTCATTGTAACTTTTTAATCAGTTCCATTGAGTTGTTACTATCACTGGCAAACTAGGTCTGTGCAATATATTTTGTCTTATTTGGTTTGCTTTGGCAACAAAAAAGTCATTGAAATAATTGGCTATTTCAAAAGGCTTAGTTTAAAAATATCCACTGATTTCAATAATAGCGAAATCATTATTTAGAGATCTTCCCCATATGTTGTTAAACAACTTACGTTGTTTGTGGGTGTGTGTGTATAATTATGTGTAAAGTGATATTTTTATGACATTATAACATTTTTTCACACATTTTTTACAAATGAAAATGAAAGCTCATGTATTTTTAAAGATCTATCACTTCAGAACATCAAATAAGGGAGGAAGGTTTTTGTACAGCTGATCAACCAGCTCCAGTCACTGTGAGTCTCTGGCACAATAATAAACAGCAGAGTCTTCAGTCTTCAGACGGTCCATCTGCAGATACAGCTGCTGTTTGCTGTTGTCTCTGGAGATGGTGAACCGGCCCTGGACTGACTGAGAGTAATATTTGGTGCTGCCACCACCATCACTAATATATGCAACCCACTCCAGTCCTTTTCCAGGAGCCTGTCTGATCCAGGCCATGTAGTAGCTGCTGAATGTGAATCCAGAGGCTGAACAGGTCAGTCTGTGGGATTCTCCAGGTCTTTTAACTGCTGGTTCAGATTCTGTCAGAGTCTGACCATCAACACCTGTAGAAAGAAAAAGATCATAGAGTCAGCTGTTTGAAGCTGCTACCATTTCAAACTAAGAATCAGAGAAACTCTTGACCTGCCCAGCAGAGAGTTAACAGCAGCAGTCCTGTCCTGTAGTCCATCATGTTAAACTGTGTGTCCACTGTCCTCTGTCTTCCTCTCTGCAGTCAGATAAGTAGAGGTGGAAGACATCTGAGTTTTGCATGGACTCCTCCTCACAGGGAGCAGAGAGGTGGACTGGACTGTGACTCCACTTTGTGTTTTGTTAAATCATTGAGGAGAATTTGGGGATGACAACTTTGAAGTCATTCATTTGACGGTTTTACAAACAATGTGTTTGAATCATGTCCATGAAAATATCAGTCACAGTGTTTTCTCCTCAGCATCTTCTGGTTACATTGTAAATTAACTTTTTGTTTAGTGTTAATACAAGTCAAGTCACTTTCATCATATTAGAAACTGTAACAGTTTATTTATTAGTCTCACTTTTTATCAAAGAATAAAAATTAATGTCAGTGATTAAAATCATCGTGAAGACGACCAGAAAGAACTAAAGCTGTTGATACTGTCATTAATGATGAATCTGTACATCGATCAAATCAATAATGATATTGACCTTTTGGAAAATGAAATGCATTGTCATTGTTATTGTTAGATAATTATGACAATTTATATTTGCATTAAATGTAATTCCAGGAAAAAGTTAATTCTTGTATCTTCATTCAATTAAAGACTGTGTGATTCATATTGACTTTGAGATTTCATCTGAAATTGATTTAAGAAAGAAAGTGTTTACACACACACTGAAAAAACTATGATTTTGGTCATAAATATACCAAATAAAAATTCCTCTATGGCCTAATATAATAATTAATAACAGAATTTAGATGATCAGCTCATATTCTGTATAAATGACTTTCTATTCAGTCAGTTCTTCTCAGTGAGCTGGTGTGAAACCATCAGTGGTCTGAGGGCTCCTCCTCTGGTGGCTTCATGTATCAAGTGTTCAGGCACTGAGGGCTTTTTGTTCAGGTCTACTGATGCTTTGTGTTATTGTGAGTCTCTGGCACAGTAATACACAGCAGAGTCTTCAGGCTGCAGATTCTGTCCATTTAGAGTCACTCTGTTGTTGGAAGAGTCTAAGTGGATGCTGAACTTGTTCTTCAGTGAATCTTTGTAGTATGAGGGGTGTCCAGCATGTGCACCCCCAATCCACTCCAGTTCTCTCCCTGCAGGTTGTCTGACGGCTACAGAGCTCAATATCTCTGCCCTTTTGGAAGCTTATCCACTAATCAAACTACACAATTAGCAATGGCCTGTAGCTCCGTGTGCCTCATGTAGCTATTCATCTGCCTCCTTTCATGGTAGCACCTCTAGTCAAAGATGCAGGAAGATGGTAGAAATGGAGAAGAAATTTAGCAAGTTAGAGTCACAGCTCTGCACCTTAGCTAGCCCAATCTATGCTAGTGTAGCTAGCCGCCCCCCTGTAACCGATGCAGGCCGACCTAGACCAGCTCCTAAAGAATTCAGATAGGCTTCTCTGCGGTTACTGAACATTCTTTATTATTAAAATTGTAATATATATGTGTGTGTATATATATATATATATATATATGTATGAATAAAATGTAAAATGTAAAATCTCTGGAATAAAATAATGATAGAAATTATGTCTCATATGTGTTAGAAAAATCAACATGTCAAATAAAAGCTCTCTTTTCAAGTCTTCTCTCTGAGAGTAGGCTGTGGGATTTTACTTCACTCTCCTCATACTGTGTGTGTGTGAGGCCCTGCTCTTTGACATGGATGCGTAATTGTGCATGGATAACACGGACACAGCTATTCTGGTTCTACTGCACGCAATACGTTTTTCTAAAGTAGAGTAATACAGCACAATCACACACTTTGGGCCTGATTTACTAAGATCCCACGTAAAGGGTACTAAATTGTGTGCACAGTGCAATAGACTGTGTTTTGCGGGTGATCTACTAAGAATCTGTGGAAATGAAAACAGGTGCAACAGGTGGACAGAGCAGTGTTTAAATAGTTTTGTGTCTTAGTGGAGAGTTGGACGAGCAGAAAGCTGCAACCAGAACGCTCTGACAGCTCATCCGCAGACATCCCAACCCTCCCGTAAGAGTGCAGAGTGGCTGTGTGTGTGTGTGATTGATCATGTGCGCGTATGAGAGAGCTAGTGTGAGTGTGTCTATGTGTGACACGCCGTTACTGATCTTGTAGCCCCATTTCCTTGGTTTTGCAGGCAGGTACTGCTTCAGCCTGTTTCTTCCCTTGAAAGGGATCATCTGCTTGTCCACAGCCAGCTTCTCACCCATTTGGATCGCCTGCAGCTTCCAGGTGAGATGGGTTTTGTGGAGTGGATCAATGTTTTCTCCCTGTCTGATTTTGTTGTTGCTGAATTGGAAGGACTTTTTGATGAACTCCCATCTGTTCAGTGTCATGGTGTCTGCTACCTGGGACACTCGGGTGGCTGGTAGACCAAATAATGACATGCACATTGCTTCACCAATGAACTGCTCCAGGTCTTTAGTAGTGAAGGAAAGGGGCTTTTCAGTGTTACACTGAATGGAATATAAACTGGATTGGTCCACAACTGCTTCCAGAATGTCTTCAGAAAAAAACATTTTGAAGTATTCATAAGGGGACATTATATCGTCAGGTGTTGGAAGGCTGGCCTGCCATTCTGGGTAAGTAGGGATGTTGGTACTGTGGACTGTTCTCCATCGGGGTGAGCATGGAGAATCTTCCCTTGATAAAGCTTCATAAGCATCTAAGTCGATGCTGAACTTGTTCTTCAGTGAATCTTTGACATCTCCATCCCTACTCATCCACTCCAGTCCTTTCCCTGCAGGTTGTCTGATCCAACCTGTCCAGTAGTCACTAACAGAATAAGAGACCTGACAGGTGATGGTCAGACGTTGACCTGGCTGAACAGTCTCAGAGTCTGGCTGTGTCAACTGTTCACACTTCACACCTGTTAAAGAGGAAGAAAATCATTTTGTTTTTCATCAATTCCAAACACAGAAATGTTGAGTGAGACAAATCCAGAGAGACTCACAGGATCCAGCTGCCAACAGCAGCAGCAGAGCTACAGAAAACATGGTTTATGGTGAAAGTGATGAGCTGTGAACTCCACTGACAGTCTGATGGGAAGTTTTTATAGCTGAGGAACAAGGAAGGTCCCTGAGTTTGCATAGAACCAAACATATGAATCTTCAGTGTTGGTGTAACTCGAGACAATCATTCTTATGGTATGATTTAAAAAACAACTTTTAGTAATTTAAGACGTCTACACCAACATGACAGGAAAGATGATTTAAATTAAATACAAAATAAGTCTTGATTTATTCATCTCCTTGCTAACATATTTGATTCAAACAGGCATACCTACAGCAGCCTTATTTATGTCAGTTCTGTAAAAAGTCTAATTTGCCGCAGGTGGGTTGTATGTTTAGATGAAAATATGGTTTCATTGTCTGCAAAACATTTTCCTCCAAAAAGAAACATCTAAAAAAATGGAAGTGAGACTTTATCTTATCTTATCTAAGAAGGATTGTCAGTTCTGTTCAGTTCAGTGTTCAAATGGGAGACAAAGTTTACACAGAAAGTTTATCTTCCACTCTCAAGATTTGATTAACTTTTGATTTCACAGCAATTGCAAATATTATTCTTTCTTTATCCCATTTTAATCTGCAGCAGCAATGTGGCTCCTGCTGGAATCACCTTGTAAATCTGTGTGTGTATGTTGAACTCAGGAAGAGATTTTTTTGTCCATTTGGCAGATTTTGAAATGTCTGTCAGTGTCAGCCAGACAGCGTCACTACTCCAAGAGATGACATATTAAAACACTTGAAGGGTTGAGTTGAAATCAAAATGGGATAGTTGAAAGATGAGTGTGATCTGGTCAAGAGCATTAAAAATCAGAATTCATACAGATTTTGCAACAAAGGAGAAGCAAACTAAGTCAACATTGAATGACCTTCTGTGTTAAAAGAAAATATCAAAACAAAAATGTGATCAGGAGATCAGGTTTTTGTACAGCTGATCAACCAGCTCCAGTCACTGTGAGTCTCTGGCACAATAATAAACAGCAGAGTCTTCAGTCTTCAGACGGTCCATCTGCAGATACAGCTGCTGTTTGCTGTTGTCTCTGGAGATGGTGAACCGGCCCTGGACTGACTGAGAGTAAAATTTGTCGCTGCCACCACCACTGCTAATGGTTGCAATCCACTCCAGTCCTTTTCCAGGAGCCTGTCTGATCCAGGCCATGTAGTAGTCACTGAATGTGAATCCAGAGGCTGAACAGGTCAGTCTGTGGGATTCTCCAGGTCTTTTAACTGCTGGTTCAGATTCTGTCAGAGTCTGACCATCAACACCTGTAGAAAGAAAAAGATCATAGAGTCAGCTGTTTGAAGCTGCTACCATTTCAAACTAAGAATCAGAGAAACTCTTGACCTGCCCAGCAGAGAGTTAACAGCAGCAGTCCTGTCCTGTAGTCCATCATGTTAAACTGTGTGTCCACTGTCCTCTGTCTTCCTCTCTGCAGTCAGATAAGTAGAGGTGGAAGACATCTGAGTTTTGCATGGACTCCTCCTCACAGGGAGCAGAGAGGTGGACTGGACTGTGACTCCACTTTGTGTTTTGTTAAATCATTGAGGAGAATTTGGTGATGACAACTTTGAAGTCATTCATTTGGTGGTTTTACAAACAATGTGTTTGAATCTTGTCCATGAAAATATCAGTCACAGTGTTTTCTCCTCAGCACCTTCTGGTTACATTGTAAAATGACTTTCTGTTTATAGTTCATACAAGTGAAGTCACCTTCATCATATTGAATATGTCATTGATTAAAATCATTGTGAAGACGACCAGAAAGAACTAAAGCTGTTGATACTGTCATGAATGATTAATCTGTACATTGATCACAGAGAAACTGAACTTACATCCAACAATTCAATTAAAACAATGATATAGACCTTTTTGGAAAATCAAGTTCATTGTCATTATTATGATTTGATGATTACAACATTTGATCATGATATTCAAATTTTAATGATTGAAAATCTTTTCTTTACATCATCACAGGAAAAAGTAAATCCTTCTAATTCCCTTGCCTTCTGATTGTGTTATTGTGAGTCTCTGGCACAGTAATACACAGCAGAGTCTTCAGGCTGCAGATTCTGTCCATTTAGAGTCACTCTCTTATTGGAAGAGTCTAAGTCGATGCTGAACTTGTTCTTCAGTGAATCTTTGTAGTATGAGGTGTATCCAACACGTGCAGCTCCAATCCACTCCAGTCCTTTCCCTGCAGGTTGTCTGATCCAAGCTGTATAGTAGCCACTAACAGAATAAGAGACCTGACAGGTGATGGTCAGACGTTGACCTGGCTGAACAGTCTCAGAGTCTGGCTGTGTCAACTGTTCACACTTCACACCTGTTAAAGAGGAAGAAAATCATTTTGTTTTTCATCAATTCCAAACACAGAAATGTTGAGTGAGACAAATCCAGAGAGACTCACAGGATCCAGCTGCCAACAGCAGCAGCAGAGCTACAGAAAACATGGTTTATGGTGAAAGTGATGAGCTGTGAACTCCACTGACAGTCTGATGGGAAGTTTTTATAGCTGAGGAACAAGGAAGGTCCCTGAGTTTGCATAGAACCAAACATATCTGGAAGTAGGAGGATGAAATCATGAAAGAAGCTTCCACAAATAAAATTATTTTATGTGCAGAACAAAAAAAATATTTCTAGTAAGTGATGTGATTTTATTTCAGACTGAAATGTAACATTTTAAAATTGTCCATGTTAACTTTTCCATGTGAAAATAAAAAATAAATCATTCTGTATCACAAGCTTTGTCATCTGACTGAAGAATAAATCAATGATGAGGTCGTGTCAGTTGGAAAACTTGTAAGTCACCAAAAATTAACACAACAGCAGATATCAGTGTTTCCTTTTAGGTCCAAAAGACACAGAAAATTGTCACTGCCTGACCTCTAGTGGTTTGAAAACCACCAACAGTGTAGTAGGAACACTGTTCAGGTAGCAGGAACGTGTCGGCCTGTGAACGTCCCCCCACAGAACTGGCTCAGCTCCTCGGTCACATGTTGGTTCCTGAAGTCTGTTTTGCCCCAAAGCCCCTTTATGGCACGGTCTGAAGCAGCTGCTGTTTTGTCTTTGGTTTGTTTATTTGTTATTAGGATCCCCATTAGTTTCCCACCAAGGTAGCATTTCAATAATCTTTTCTCAACATGTAGCCAAGAGAGATTTTGATGCATATAGTCAATGCGGGTCCATGATGGACAGCGAAGAGCCAGTCGCACAGCTTTGTTTTACAATATTTAAAGCTTATTAATATGTTTCTTTGGAGCACAGGACCATATGGCTGAACAATAATCAAGACGAGATAATACTAATAACAGTATAACTTGTTGAATTGTCATCTTCTAATGACAGAAACAGTCCCACACATTTTGGTCACTATCTTGTCAACATGACTAGACCAGTTCAATTGTTCATTTATAGTCAGATATAAAAGGTCAAACTTCTGCACCTGCTCCAAAGGTTTGCTTTTCAAAGTGAGTGACAATGACCCAACATTCCTTCATGAATAATTAGAACCAATAATTAAATATTTTGTTTTACTGATATTTAAATCAAGCCTATTAGAAACACTGTGTAATTCACTTTGCAATTTCATATTTAAAATACAAAGATTATCAGTTGTATTATATAAAGTACAATCATCTGCATACATTGATATAGAGGCACTCTTTAAAACAAGAGGAAGATCATTTGTAAAAAAAAAAATTAATAATAGAGGACCAAGGCATTTACCCTGTGGAACACCGCAATCTAGTCTCCTGATAGTAGAAAAACTGCCATTGAAATAAACAGCCTCTAATCTGTTCATTAAATAACTCTTCATCCATTTAAGAGCACAACGTGTAAACCCATGTGCAGACAGTTTCTCCAGCAGTACACCATGATCTATCAAATCAAAGGCTGTGATAAAATCTAAAAAGACCGTACCAACATACTTTTTTGCATCAATTTGAAACAGCCAATCATCAGTCATTTGCACCAATGCAGTGGAGGTAGAATGACTATCTTTGTAGGCATGCTGAAAATCAGAACTAAGGTTAAAATTTGTAAAATATTTCAAAATTTGCACAGTTTTTCCATGTATTTACTAAGAACAGGTAACATACTGATCGGTCTACTGTTGGAGCCACTAAAAGCCAGCTTACTATTTTTAGGTGGGGGTATAACCTTTGCCAATTTCCAAGCTTCTGGAAATAAATACTCTTTTAAGCTCAAATTGAATATATGACAGACAGGCTCGGCAATATATTCTATCACAGTAGATATCATTATTTTGAGATCATCCTAGTATGTTTTTAAACACTTACCAGAGTTGTTTGTGTGTGTGTATAATTATGTGTAAAGTGATATGTTGTTGACATTCTAAAATTTTTCACAAATTTTTTTACAAATTAAAATGAAAGCTTGTGTATTTTTAATGATCTGTCACGTCAGAACATGAAATAAGGGAGGAAGGTTTTTGTACAGCTGATCAACCAGCTCCAGTCACTGTGAGTCTCTGGCACAATAATAAACAGCAGAGTCTTCAGTCTTCAGACCGTCCATCTGCAGATACAGCTGCTGTTTGCTGTTGTCTCTGGAGATGGTGAACCGGCCCTGGACTGACTGAGAGTAGTAGATCTCACCACCGTCATATCTTATGATAGCAATCCACTCCAGTCCTTTTCCAGGAGCCTGTCTGATCCAGCTCATCCAGTAGCTGCTGAATGTGAATCCTGAATGTCTTCCACCTCTACTTATCTGACTGCAGAGAGGAAGACAGAGGACAGTGGACACACAGTTTAACATGATGGACTACAGGACAGGACTGCTGCTGTTAACTCTCTGCTGGGCAGGTCAAGAGTTTCTCTGATTCTTAGTTTGAAATGGTAGCAGCTTCAAACAGCTGACTCTATGATCTTTTTCTTTCTACAGGTGTTGATGGTCAGACTCTGACAGAATCTGAACCAGCAGTTAAAAGACCTGGAGAATCCCACAGACTGACCTGTTCAGCCTCTGGATTCACATTCAGCAGCTACCACATGGGCTGGATCAGACAGGCTCCTGGAAAAGGACTGGAGTGGATTGCCTGGATAAACACTGGTGGCAGCAGCAAATATTACTCTCAGTCAGTCCAGGGCCGGTTCAATATTAAGCCAATAAAATGTCAACCAAATTAAAGCCATTGTTACAGTCAGTTGAACCACTAAAAATGTAGAAGAAAATAGCTGCTGGATCATTTATGGAAAGCAAGTCAGAAAACATGATAAATATTCATTATTAATCATCCTTTTTTTCAAATGCTTATTGTGTTGGGCTTGATGTGTTGTTAAAGCCACCAAAGAGTAATAATACTGAGCTGGACTTAACTCTATCAAAAATAAAAAGTGTAAAAGATAAAACTGTAACAAATGGAAACTACTACAAAAAACAAAGAAAGAAAAACAACCCTGAACTTAATCAGTTAATGACCTGGATAGAAGCGTTTCAGGTATGAGGGACAGTAGTGGAAGTCACATGAGGCCAAGTGTGGATGGATGAGAGGACAGCACTGTGGGGGGGTAGATGGTGTCTGAGGCCTCCTCCTCTGTGGAGGGATGCTTCCTCTACTGTGACACAGATCTTCTTCTTCACTCTTTATAACCACATAATACAAACACTGTTGTGACTCAAAGAGTGGACTGTTTCTTTTGGTGGAAGGAAACTGCTGAGTCTAGTCCTGATGAGTTGGTCCTCCTGTGTGAAGCTTCTTGGATGAGATAAAACATCTTCAAGAAACTCCAACCAAGTCCATTTGTCCTAACCAGCAGCTAAAAGACCTGGAGAATCCCTCAGCCTGCCGTCTACAGCCTCTGGGTTTAACTTTGGTGGCTCTGACATGGTCAGTCGGAGCTCTGACGTGGACTTTGAAACTCAGATCCACATTCCTGATGACACCAAGAGCTTTAACATGGAGACACAGAGCTCTGCTTTCTCTCCGTCAGGCTGCTCATTTCTGCCTTCACACGCTGAGTCATGAAAACTGGAAACACCATTCCTGAAAGCAGCTCAGCCTCAGACCAGAGAGGCCTCCAGGTCTGATAAATCTCTATGTTGGTTCTCTGAGAAATGATATGAAGACTATCCATCTAAAATCTCTTTGTTCCTACTGAAATTACGCAACAATCAGCTGGATCTACCTTGATATAAATCATGCCACCGCGAGTAAAAGAGGAAATGGTGTCTATTGCCAGGTATGCTTGAACATAAAAAAACATTTAAAAAAAAAAATTACTGGACTGTTAGAGCATCAAGAACGCAATTTTAGGACTTGCATGCAAATCTTGGTAGATGCATCAAACAAAAGGGTGGATGGACTCTCCAAAGAACCCATTGAGCTGAGAGAGAGCATCCATTTCACGCAAACAGTTGTGGATGACTTGACAGCAAAGGAACAAACAAACAGCATGATGATCTCTAAATTGCAACTGGACACATCCAAAAGGAATGAAGTTCTCCTATCTCTAACAGGGAAGGTGGATTACCTAGAAGGGCAGAAATAATATTGTCATTGATGGTATCCAAGAAACTCCTAACGAAAACTGGTCTGAGTCAGAAGAAAAGGCAAAATGATCTCTGAGAAGCTACAAATGGACCATCGTGTAAACCGGACAGGGAAACCTGATACCAACAGGGAAAGACCATTTTCAAACTTTCTAAATTCAAGGACAAACTTGCTATCTTGGCAAAAAATTTCTTTACAGTGATCTCACATATGAATAAATGAGGACTTCACTGAAGCTGTAAGACAAAAACGAAAGAACTCTTGCCAGCCATGAAGGCTGCCCGTGATCGGAGGGACATAGCCTTGTGGCATGACAAACTGATTGCCCACCCCCCTGCTCACAAGCAGTCCATGCAGAGTAACAGACCTGTACAACTCAAGTCGGACCACTCGTGTATACAGCCCTCCCACTGTCTATCAATCATATTAGCATTTCACCACATTTCAAAAAACATTTGCATCAACATTTCCATCAAAAATCTACAAAAAATCTAAACCTATTAATAAGTTAAATGCTAATACTTGGACATCACATTGGACATGTGATGAATGCCTTACCCTGTTTCCTTAGCCTATTGTCTGCGGTAAAAAGTCACATTTATCTCGATCATTTAGCCTTTAATGCATTTGACATCAATGATAATGATGAAAATGACTTGCGGTATAATGGCTGTTTTGACCCTGACTCAAACTTTAAAAAATCCAACAATAGATGGGTCAACAAATTGTAAATATTATATCGCAAGCGTGAATTTAACTCTTTCTGTGGCACTCTCCCACTAGATATAAATGTATTTTCTTCCATTCATCTCAACATAAGCAGCCTTCCTAAAAACTATGATCCTTTAAATAATTCTTTGTCTAGCTTGGAACATGAATTTTCTGTTATTGGCCTTTCAGAAACTTGGTTGGCTAAAGATGTGGAATCCCTCTATGACTTGCCCAATCATAATGCTGTTCATTACCGCAGAGAGTTAAGAATTGGAGGTGGAGTATCCCTCTATTTGCCTAAAGATATTCACTTCATCCATACAGATGATCTTATGTTACAGTGTCAGTCTGATGTCGCAGAATCTGTTTTTGTGGAAATCCCCCCTTGTTCCTGCTTTGGTGGAAAGCGTGATAATTGGCTGTGTATGCAGTCCTCCTGATACTGATATTAATCATTTTTCTGCTGCTCTTTCAGTCATGCTGGATTTCATCGATAAGGAGGGGAGATTTTGTTGTCTACTTGGGGACTGTAATATCAACTTGTTCATGAGTGAGAAGCACACACAAACAGCACATTTTTGGAATACCATGTATTATGTTATTTGTATCCCACGATCTATAAGCCCACCAGAGTAACAAGTACTTCTGCTACTCTAATTGATATTTTCACTCTTTAGGCCGCAAAACTCAAAGTGGGGTTCTCTATGCAGATATTTCAGATAATTTCCTATTTTTTCAGTTCACATTTCCTCATGCAAACAAACAGATTATTCAACAAGAAAAATACGGATTGCTCTAAAACTTTAATTGGAAAATGTTCTTAAAGAATCTGATGTAGAAACAGCCTATCAAATGGAATGAAATGGAATGGAGTTATTCAATTCAGTCTTTTATGAATGTTTTCCTCTGGTCAAAAAGAGGGACCCTGATCATGACAAACCTTGGTTTACCACTGGTTTAAAAAAATAGCCCATGTCTCTTAAACTCTACTAATTACAAAAAATATAAAAACAAATTTACCCACTTACTTTGTGTATCAAAAAAGAATTACTTTGATCAGAAATTTAAGGAATCTGCTAATAATATTAGCTCCACTTGGAAAGTCATCAATCAATTTTGAAATAAAACAAAAACCCAATTTTTGAATGACGGGAGAATGATAAACAATCCGTATGATATATCCTGTGGTTTTAATCAATTTTTTGCAATTTTTTGCCAGGCCCGGCGTCAGTTGATCAGGACCGCAGCGGGAAACAAGAGGGCTGCAGACAGGTGACGGACTCCAGCCACCTCCTACCAGCCAGGACAAACAGTTTGGCTGTCCACTCAGGATGTCCCCCTCAGAGAAGAGTCACATAAGCTCTAGCTCCCGTTTTGTTGGCCCTTTTCCTATCTCCAAAGTCGAGAACCCAGCTGCTGTTTGCCTCAAGTTCCCAAGGACCTGGAGAATCCACCCCATCTTTCAAGATTCCTGAGTTAAGCCCATTCAGGACAGCTCTCTGGTTCCCTCCTCCAGACCCCCTCCGCCCCCAGGTCATCGATGGGGACCCCGACGGTCACAGTCAGGTGACTTCTGGCTCCACCTGTGCCTCATGACCCTCACTCCCCTTGTGTATTTAGTCTCTGTGGTCCCTACTCCCTCGGCCAGATTGTCTTAGCAGTTCCCTAGCAATCGTTGCAGCATTTTCTCTTTGTGATCTCTCTACAGTGTTTTCTGACCTCGGATTTGCCTTTTGACCTCGCCCTTGCTCTGTCCCTTTTGTACTTCTGCCCTTACGGACTGCTATTCTGTGTACCGAAACGTCATTAAATCCTTGTTTTGGAGAACCTATTTTGAAGTTGTGCTTTTGGGTCCACTCTGTGTCCTGACCCCCTCGTCATAAACAGGTGCATTCAACCAATTTAGTCTATTTGCTAATTTCATCAAAACACCGCCGCTAAGTTTTGCTTCCTACTGTAACATTGACATTGACAACATGACAACGCTTTAGAATAGTAGCTGTCGTATACGCTCATATCACAGTTAACAACCAATCAGATTGCAAGATTTCACCTTTCCGTTTTCTAAGGATGTTATAATTTTACTTTACAAATCCCAAAGATCAGGACAGGAGGATTTTGTACTGCTGCTCAAATAATTTCATTCAATGTGAGGAAGGCTCTCTGGCACAATAATAAACAGCAGAGTCTTCAGTCTTCAGACGGTCCATCTGCAGATACAGCTGCTGTTTGCTGTTGTCTCTGGAGATGGTGAACCGGCCCTGGACTGACTGAGAGTAATGTTTGGTGCTGCCACCACTGCTAATATAAGCAATCCACTCCAGTCCTTTTCCAGGAGTCTGTCTGATCCAGCCCATCCAGTAGTCACTGAATGTGAATCCAGAGGCTGAACAGGTCAGTCTGTGGGATTCTCCAGGTCTTTTAACTGCTGGTTCAGATTCTGTCAGAGTCTGACCATCAACACCTGTAGAAAGAAAAAGATCATAGAGTCAGCTGTTTGAAGCTGCTACCATTTCAAACTAAGAATCAGAGAAACTCTTGACCTGCCCAGCAGAGAGTTAACAGCAGCAGTCCTGTCCTGTAGTCCATCATGTTAAACTGTGTGTCCACTGTCCTCTGTCTTCCTCTCTGCAGTCAGATAAGTAGAGGTGGAAGACATCTGAGTTTTGCATGGACTCCTCCTCACAGGGAGCAGAGAGGTGGACTGGACTGGACCATAACCTGGAGAGTATTAATCCCCACTGAGAGAAAAGACTTCAGGTGTTGGATCTTGAGATCTGAATATTATTAATTTAAAAAAATATATTTGCATGTATTTGGTCTAATAAAATTTGGCATGGTTTGATGTCAAAACTGTTTCTTAGTCATGACATGACTCATTTTTTATTCCACATTGCTTACAGATCCTTTCTTAATTTGTAATTTATTGATTAATTTATTTCTGTAGTTTATAGCACTCAGATCATTGTCCTGATAGTGACGTAAAGTGTTTTCACACAGAAGTAAAAGTTTGAGGTTTTAGGGGTTTTTGTTCTAAATCTTTTTCCCTCATCAGGGATAATTTCATTATTTCAAAATGCAGCAGTTTCATTTTATTGATTTTCATTGTGGAAATAAATGCAGTGAAATATTAGTGATTATGATGTCAAAGTAGTATTACAGTGTATTCATTGTTATGAACTGAATATTCAAGAGTGTTTCCCTCTTTACTGTCACAGTGAGCTGGTGTGAAACCATCAGTGGTCTGAGGGCTCCTCCTCTGGTGGCTTCATGTATCAAGTGTTCAGGCACTGAGGGCTTTTTGTTCAGGTCTACTGATGCTTTGTGTTATTGTGAGTCTCTGGCACAGTAATACACAGCAGAGCTGCAGATTCTGTCCATTTAGAGTCACTCTGTTGTTGGAAGAGTCTAAGTCGATGCTGAACTTGTTCTTCAGTGAATCTTTGTAGTATGAGGTGCTGCCTGCTCTCATTCCAATCCACTCCATTTCTTTCCCTGCAGGTTGTCTGATCCAAGCTGTGTAGTAGCCACTAACAGAATAAGAGACCTGACAGGTGATGGTCAGACGTTGACCTGGCTGAACCGTCAAAGAGTCTGGCTGTGTCAACTGTTCACACTTCACACCTGTGGAGGAGAAATAATCAATATAGATCTTGTGAAAACAGTAAACAGTGTACCTCCAATATTCAGTCATTGCTTCAATGAGACTCACAGGATCCAGCTGCCAGCAGCAGCAGCAGAGATAAAGATAGCATGGTTAGTACTGAAAGTAGATCTGATGGAGTTTCTCTTCTTCTGCTGTAAGTGACAGCGTCAGAAGTCCTTATACAAGGATGTGATGAAGACCTCTTTGCATAGGGAGGGATTCTGACAGGATATAATGACCTCATGATGGATATAATTGCATCAGTCCTCCAGTCTTCAGACATCTGAATTCCATTTTTTTCTCCTGAACACAAACCACTTACCTCTTTATTATTGTTATTATTTATTATAATCCCTTTACAGCTGTTTAACGTTCCTCGTTAGGCAGTTGATAGATGACAGTTAATGTTTCAAACATGCTTGATCTCACAATAATATTCCCAAAAGTGCTGCAGAAAAATAAAAAAATGAGGAAGTCACAAACCACAAACACAGGTGGTGCTTAGACTGTGGTGTTCCCTTTGTGTAAGAATGCTGCCAAACTGTTGTGATCCTCTGCTGCCCCCTGTCGATTACTGTGAACACGTGGTTTGCGGTTTTTGTAAAGCCTCTCAGCCTCCTGTAACAACTGTGTGATTCTAGCACAGTAATACACAGCAGAGTCGTCTGGCTTTAGGGTGGACAGTCTCAAATGTACCAGACTCTTGCTGTTTTCTCTGGTGATTTCTATACGTCCTTGCACACTGCTGGCATACACAGTTTTACTTGCATCATAGTAAATAAGCCCGAGCCATTCCAGTGTTTTTCCTGCAGGTTGTCTTAACCAATGCATTCCATACTGACTGAAATCAAATCCAGTTCCCCTGCAGGAAAGACTGAGTGCTTCCTGAGGCTTCTTCAGCACTGAGGAGGAGGGAATGGACTCCAGAGCTTGGCCATTGAAACCTACAAACAAAAAGGAGGGAGGAAATGAAAAAGGAGTAAGCTAAGTACCAGAACATTAAACGTATCTATTTCTTTTTGGAATATTGTAGCATAAAGCAACTTGCAGGGCAGGCAGAGCGCTGTCAGCAGAATAGACAGTTTGTCCATCTTGTTGAGACTGAAGTTGACGACACGGTGACAGAGCCTGAGGACAGAAGTACACCACTCAAAAGCTTGAATTTGCATGAAGATTTTACAAGGGAGGAGCAATTATTCTGACAGTCTCCATGACAAACTTTCTTTTTTAGTGAATTCATCAGAAAAAGAGTAGAAGGAGGAGGAGTAGTAGAGCAAGTTTGGTTGTTCTGCATTTAAATTCAACCTAAAGTAACTTGCTGAATTGTTCATGATAAATTCCAGTGCTTTTAATATACTGAAAAAAGCTTCAAAACAACAAAAACAAAACTCTAAACTTGCAGTTATATGTGTGGTTATTTGTATGTACCAAACCAATAGTATGTGAGTAATATCAACGCTGTTATGTAAAAAGATACCCGCTCATGTCAGATAATGCTGACCCAGACATACACAACATACAAATGTGAGAAAATGTCATAAATCATTTTCTGCCAAAGCATGTGGACTTATGTAATAGGCTGTTAGTGTGTGTATTTTGATTGCAACTGCTGCAGCGCCTTGTAAACAACAATAATTCAATAAATCAATATGCATGCAGAGCGTGACCATTACAACAGTATGCACGTGCATGTGATTCACCCTCCCTCTAATGCTGGACTTGTGTTGCTTTCACAGTCCTCTCTGATGTCTCCTGTCATATCCCATTCAGTGATGGTTGAGAAAGTTTCGGTCACGAGCACTGCAAACAAGATACAAACATGAATATCTTATTCTACATGGGTCTCCTTTTCCCAAATGGCTAAATGAAAAGTGTTTTTCTATATGAAATTGTGTACAGTATACACACATCATTAAGCCCATCTTCCTTTACCAGACCAAAGCTCTAGAGATAATCTCCTCTCTGGCATACGCAGATCACTGGCGATCACAGTTTGCACACATACACATGCTAGTACGGAAAAACGGAAACTAGATGATAACAACACTGAGAATTTTCTGTATTAGAAGAAAAAAATCGTGAACATTAGATCAGGCCCAACAAAGGTTGCCATCATGAGTCTGAAACAAGCCTGCATCTTTCTTCGAGGAGGAACAAGGAGACAAGTAAGTCAGTATTCATACTTTTATTATAGTGACATATATTTTTATTGTTGTTGTGTGATAGTTTTGCAAAAACTGTTTGTGTTCACGGTGTAATTTTAATGTAGCTCAAGAGTTTTTGAGCTCTAAATGAATCAATGAACTGCACATGTAAGATTTTAAATATTAAAAACTATTAAATATTATTTTCATTTGCAGGTCAAAAAACAAAAAGTATTTCTTTTTTCTCTGATTATATGCGTTCTGCTTTATTTGGTTGATTTTATTTATTGATTTATTTTTTTTAAATGGTCATTCTCATATGATACTATTTCAAGCTAATGGGAAAAGAAGCTTAGTGGAGGTGGAGGGCAAACTTTTTAAATGGCACTTTAGCTGATGCTGTGGCACTCAGTTTCCGGGCTCTGTCTCTAAATTTAAAAGATTACATTTATGACATGACACTAAAATCCATAGATTCCTTTCTGCCCTCATCACTTACATGATACTCTGACCAGCAACACAAAGTTGGAGGAAATCTCCTGCAAATACTGTATAAAAACCTTTAAATCAGATCAATCCCCACATAGAGGCATAATTACAGATTTTTTTTTTCTGAAATAATTTGCAATTCATTTTCATAAAATACACAAAATGATACCGTTCACATGGAAAGGTGTTATTTTGAAATTAAATTATATATGTGCCATGTAATAATGAAAAATGCAGGACAGTAATTTTATTTCTATTTTTCATCAGCATGTCTTATGGAGCTTTAGAGCTTATGGAAGCTCATTATCAATCTGAGGGATATGATGGAGATGTGACTGCAGATGTCGTGGTAATATTGTGACGCACTAATATTTCATTTTATCATCATTTTGCAGACAAGAGCTCTGACACATGATGAGATAGAAGGTAATTAATGTTCTTCTACTTGTTACAGTTCTGTATAATATTTTTTTGTTACCTTTTCACAGTTTAGTCACATGCCACTCTCATTTTTTCCAGAGTTGCATGAAGCGTTTGTAGAGTTTGACAAAGACAAAGATGGATTCATAAGCTGTAAAGACTTGGGGAACCTGATGAGGACGATGGGCTACATGCCAACTGAAATGGAGCTGATAGAACTGAGCCAGAACATCAACATGAACTGTGAGTAATGTTTTCTAATGAGGTCAAAGGAAAACACATCATTAATGCTTTATTTCTGTATAAACCTTTTACAGCCTAGACATGAATAGCATGTTATAAATTTCTTTTCCTACATAGTAAAAATATGCATTTGTAATGCATCATTTTTAGTCGTTTATTCATTTACTCGTACTAAGAAAAGAAATTCATACTTTTGCTTAGACATTGATCCGACAAACTGCTGCTCTACTCTCGATTTAACGTTCTGAAAGTCAGCTGTGGAGGACTTTATTTGCATTTTTCACCTCGACACAAGTTTGTGAAGTTTAGTGACTAGGCAGGAGCAACAACTTGACTTCATGGTCTGTTGGCTGACTCAGCATTATCTCATGTTATCATAAATTGAATCATGATGCTTAATAACGAAATGTGAGCCTGTAGACATTTACTAACCAGCTCCTTTGTTGATCATTTGAACCAAAGAGGATAATTGACTGATCTTAAACTCTGATTACTGACCGTTTATGCAGTGGTTATGTTAGTTATAGCTATTTGTTTTAACACAGTGGGGGGACGGGTGGACTTTGAAGATTTTGTAGAATTAATGACCCCGAAGCTCCTGGCTGAAACTGCAGGGATGATTGGGTTGAAGGAACTTAAAGATGCTTTCAGAGAGGTGAGGTACCTTTTCTCTCTTTTTAGTCTTTGGCACCCCGTGGTGGATAGTCAAGGAACATGCTGTAAAATACAAAATTTCAAATTTACACCGTTACATTGTTATAGCAATATGTGTCAAAAAAATGTATTTCATTTTCATCTTTCCTCGCCTACAGTTTGACATAGATGGTGATGGGTCAATTACATCAGATGAGCTGAGAAATGCCATGATAAAGCTATTAGGTGAACACACCAGCAAAAATGAAATTGATGCAGTTGTCAGAGAAGCTGACAACAACGGGGACGGAACAGTTGATTTTGAGGGTGAGATACAGTTGAACACAAACACATACAAATACACATGTTTAATGACTCTACCTAGAAGAAGAATACTCTGTTAGAGGTATAAGTTGAAGAATTTAATAATTATTGTTTCAATAATAAGAAGAATAAGAATGCAGAAAAAGTCTATTTTTTTTATATGCTCATGAATAATTGAAATAATAATTTCCCACCTTTTTAATATTCCACTTTAGTGTCCCCGTAACAGGCCTCTACATTCAGTGTTTCTTGTTTCACTTCTGCGATGACATGACTCAACGACTTACTGAAATCATTCACTACTTCCTACAGAGTCTATTATATCATGGGTTTGCCATTTTTGCTGTCAGAAAGCAGAGCGAGAATTATCATGCCCATAACACAGAAAGCAACCCAAGTAAAGCCCAGAAGTCCAAAAGATGTAGGACACTAACAAATGTCTGCTGAGGAAGACTCTTTTTGTTATGCAGTCAAACATTTTACACGGGCTCTTTACTTATAGACCATTGTCCTAAAGTGGACCTATATTTAACTTCAGTATGCGATGTGACCTAACTAAAGCTAAATGAACTGTTAACCATATAAAAATTTTTGCTTATCAACATTTCCTCTATTGTCTTTACAGAGTTTGTGAAAATGATGTCACAGAAATGAGGACAGCAGAATGAATGGATGATGTAAATGGAGACGTAATTTTTACTGAACTTTACGCTGACTATGTCATTCTTCTTGTGTATAATTTCACTTTTTATTCTTGTTGTGTAAGTGGCATCTGTATCAAACATGATTATCTGGAGCGTGTTCATCTTAAGTGAACTCTAAGGTTCTGTCAAATATATGAATGTAAAACGATTCACATTTAATCTATAGCTCTTTATGGAGATAACCTAACCTTTTTGCTTTGCTATAAACTAGTTTTCCCTGAATCCCACAGACCTCTCCTGTACAGCACCGAATGTGCATGTCATTGCCACAAGAAAATATGGTTAACCAACATGCATTTGGAAGTATGCAGCAAAAGAGGACGCACCGCCCATACATCTGTGTCATGCAGATGCTGTGCTCTGCTCTGGGTTGGCCTTGAGGAACTTAAAGTAAAACTTTGATGATTACATAAGTGAAATAAATCAGCATGTCTGAGGACCAAGGAAACATTTGAAACCAAAACCACAACAAAATATCAAACTAAAGAAGTTGGTCTCACGCCTAAACTTCACCAAGCCATGACTGTTCCATAAGTTTATTATTGCAACCAAGACAACAAAGGGCCATGATGTCTGCTGCCATATGAAGTGATCTCAGGAACTACTTTTATGGGTGGTATTAGATGGTATAGAAACAAAGATATGTTGGAAATAAATTACTAAAGTATGCAGCCATGTCCACATCTGCTTCCTACCTGGATTAACCCTGGGTGCAGAAATTATATCTCTTTACTCTCTTGATTTTAGAAAAGGGAATGATTCTATTTTATACAACATGCAAATGTTTGCAATATCTGTTGTATTGTGCTATTGTATAATTACTGACCTGAACATAAAGGGTTTAAAAAAATAGTTTGTCTGGACAGTTAATACCATAGCCATTTAAATTTGGCAGTTATATTGAGTCTTATCTTTTCTCAATTTGGGTTAAAATACAATTACTGTGGTTTTAGATTCACATGCCTCAGTCCATAGAAACCATTCCAATGCTTGGTCTGAGCGCTGACTTGGGCGCACGGTTATCTCCTCGTGCACGCTCCTGATCATTTTCAAAGCTGTAATGGTTGTGGACAATGACAACAGCCTTTCTTTAATGAGCTGTCGCTCCTCACCTGCTTCACTATATGGAGTGTCAGCAAAGCTTAGCTTGATGTTTTTGTCTGTGTTGTTTTAATCTTGTCCTGTGAAGCACTTTGGGTTGCGTGTTTGTGTGAAACATTAATAAATTTAAGTTGATTTGAGCTGAGTTACAGCAAATTGTGTCATTCAAGAGGACATTATAACTCAGCACCTACCTCAAAAGGTAATGGTTTCCTCCACCACTGGCACTTTCATGTGAATATAGCTATTACTCTGGCATCTAAACAATCAGTTCTTGCAGAAATATTCAGAGAACAGGATCACAATAAGGCAACAGGCCATCGTTAATTCCTATGCATCTGTCTGTTAGGGATATAAAGGCTGCTCACCATCTGTTTGATGTTTCATTTCTTTGTTCCCAGTGTTTGGCCAAAGACAAATGCAAATTTCAGAAAATAAAACAGCAAGGTATTTTTGGAAGTCTGCAGTTCGGAGAAATTGTTCCATCATGCTGGTGTGGCTATGTGGCAGTAAGCAAAGTATAGTCGTACTGCCCAAATCATCTGTAAGATATGATTATTAATGCGAATGCAGTGATTTGTCATGCACACGCTCAGAGTTCACAGAAAACACATTTTAATTTAAACAAATTCCTAATTATTATATTCTGACAACAAGCTCCTATTTTGCACGTTAGGCCAGATGGGTTTGGTTTGATTAGGTTTAGGTGCAAAATGTATTTGGTTTTGCTTTTGGAAAAAAGATAAATCAGAGGGTATTGATTATAAAGGTTATAATAAACATGCAAGGTTTTACAAAGAGCTATAGTTTCATCGTCTTGCACTTTGTTCTTGATATTTTTTAAAGCTCTTTTCCCTTGCTAATAAAACATAAATATGGCTAATAATAACATTTATGTGTTTGTTTCTTACATTTAGTTGAGGAGTAATAGACTTTGCTTTGGTCACCCGAATAACTGCATGTGTGCATATGCATGCATTTTGTATAATGCAAAGAACATTCCAAAATAATAGTTCATAATAAATATAGTTTTTTTGTCCTACTGTTAATTCCTGGAGTGTTTATTACAGCTCTTTTATGTTTTATACACAGTTGTTTAAGTCCTGTGCTTAAGTAAACATTTACAGTTATGAATCAATTGATGTGTCTACCTGGCAGGGTAATGAACATTTTCTGAATGACAGATTGCCAACAAGAAATGTTCCAAATGTATCCTCCAGTTTGTTCGTTTGGCATCTTTTTCTGAAAATAATCCCACAGATGGTGCTAAAGCTGTTGCATAACAAAACATGAAATGTGTAACAATAGCTATATTTGTCTTTCAGATAGATGTTCTGGTCTTTTAGGGTTATAGGCACACCGTGCAATCTAAAGCAATACATCCTAATGGCACACAATCACTGGAAAACCATTAAATATTGTTTGGTGAGATTTTGGTGACCAATATTAGCATGCTTGTGAAAACATAATGCTTGTGTTGGTGCCATCTCTACACTGAGTCAATGTAAGACGACAAGTAGTACAAAGTCTGATTTGTGAGGAACAGGTGGGCAGTCAAAGAGATTTGAAATGCGTTTTATTCCAAGTCTGACATCTGGAGATAATGTTCACTATTTCGGTCATTAAAATAATTTATGTCATTTGATGATAAATTTAATTTAATTTTTTGCCTCAATTCAATCCTTACCCTACTCATAGAGTCAATGTCCACTGTTGAGGGAATCATACATCATTTTACAACATTCATGAACATACTAGTATATATCAACAATCTCAGGAGTAATCTGTCTCACAGGGTGGATTAGTTCAGTGCCTGTAATCCTCATCATGGGACCCCCAGATGAACAGATGGCAGATAAGACAAAATAACCACAGTAATTCTCATCATGTGACTGAAAAAAAAAGGAACCAAAAAAAGAGCTGTGAGAGTTTAAAGTATATTTTTAAAATATGTATCAGTGTGTTTCAATCAAACGCTATATTCACTGGAAATGTTTATTATGATCTACAGCGCTATTGTTTGACAAGCTGGGCAGCGAATTGGATACTTTCTGTCACAAAAACAATATAATTGTGTTTCCCCATAGTCCATCTTGTACCTGTGCCATCTTTTCTTGTAGAAAACAATCATCTCTCATTTTTGAGTTCTTTCTCGACAAAAGTGTTTACTCCACTGAAAATTGTTGAGCCGCCGTTATACCCTGAATTTAACGGCATTATAACAAGACTCACAAGTTCTTATATTTCTCTTTCTTTTTAAGCTTTTTGTTTCAGTCTGACTACAATTCACAACAGTAATATGTTCACAGAGTCAAAACAGATTTTATTTGTCATATGTTTGGTATTTGAATTCCAAGAAAAAAAAATGGAATGGATAAAAACCCTGATATATGCATGTCATACAGTAGGTAAACCAGGTCATAGTTCAAAACAAAGAAAAAATATATTTCCATAGATAGAAACATAGAAGCATACACGCAGGGTAGCACGAAGAAGACGGAGATTGAACACAGTATGTTTATATATTTGGCATTCATTTTGAACAACAAAAATAAATTGAAATTTTACACATATTTATGTTTTCACAGTTTGTTTGGTTCATTCATAAGCAAACCACATACATTTCGATGTAAATCATGGCCTCTTATCCTTAAGGCGTATTAGCACATGCAACAGCAGCTTGACATCCAGTTATCACGACAGGAATGTTTTACATGCAAGTAGCATTCAGTGGTACAGTTTAGTCCTACAGTTGAGATGCTGATTATATTAATAGTCAACAGACCGGCTCTTCTTGGGTTCAATCTCTTTGTGCTTTCAAATGATGTCAGTCTGTAGCGAGTTTATCTGTTTCATGGAATTGTCTAGCATCATCCAGAATGACACATTCAAGGGGCACTTCCTAGTGTAGACCATGAGCCAAACACCATTGAATGTGAATGTGGCAAATGGCTTGTGTAATTCTTAGGACGAATTCACACAGTGATCCATCTATTGTCATGAGATGTGTGAACCACAACAAGAAGGACTAATTTAAGGCATCCCTGTTTGTTGTCTCTTTGTTCAGAGGTCAGGGCTGAACATGTAGTCCAGAGCTTGTCTCTCTGCCGCAGCCACATTCGGATGCCAGAGGTCCACACTCAAAATGACGCGGGGTGCAGCATCTGGAGGCCCTGTAAAATTAGGATGTTAGCATTGAGGCGAAAAATTTTGCACCTGTTGAGAGCAACTCATGAAAAACTTACGATACATAAGACAAGTACTTTTTTTTCCCCACTTTCTGTTTTATTTATGTGCTACTAACTGTGGTAATTACATTGTGATGTATAACCAGCGAAGTATACTTTTTTCACTCACTCAGAAATACTATATATCATCACAAAGGAACTTTTCACTGACCCTTGTGGGAGATGGTGTGAAGAAACGAGTCATCAACCAGCAGGCAATGTCCCTCTGACCAGCACTGGGGCTCCCCTCCCACCACCAACTCACACAGGGGTGGTGTCTGCAGACCTACAAAAGAAAAGTCTGCCTTTGAACTTTTGTGACACATTCAGCAAAGACGTGCATGCAGTGCAGCACTGTGTTGTTTTTAAAACAGAAAGGATTATAGCCAGACAGATCATAGCACAAAATGGACTAAGGGGGAGCTTTGACCCACAAACTATTACATTACGCCATGGTTTAGTAGATGATCCCGCTTTTGATGAAGTCTGACATCAGTATATTTGTTTCAGTTCCAACGTTCCCCATACTGGACTTAGACTACTTCCTTCTGTAGTCTATACCATGTATTTTCAAACCATGGCGGGCCTCAACGTGTCTGAATAGTTTTGTTAGACAGTGCCTGTGCCTGTAGCAGGTAATCACAATGATTTGATCTGGGCTCTGCTAACTGACTGAAAGGGAGGAAAGGAAAGAAATATCAGTCCTGGGATGGAAGTGGGTTCAGGGGGTGCTTGATGCTTGTCCCTATAATTTGGTAATCTCTTAGATCTTAATATAGATTTTTGTGTAAATTGGAGCAGTTACTGCTATTTGCCTTTAATGAAACACAACATCATGTGTGAAGCATTCCCATGAGTCAGCAGATTTCAATTCTAAGAGTCAGACGCAGATGAATGCAGATCAACTGTGACGAGTGCAATTCTTTTACTCACCAAGGTGACAGCGCAGACGCGTATTGGTGGGTCCATACGAACTTCCTAAAGTAGCCCCAGGCCCCAACAGCCAGAATCCAGCAGATCCCAGAGAGTTGCTGCTTATAAATGTGCGGAGGGAGAGAAGCGTCCGATAGGTGCAGGGACAAGAGCGACAGTTTCCCGCCACACAGACGCCAGCACTGTACAAGGGAAACACTGCCTGGCCCTGAAAGAGACAATGACCTTCAACAGTAATAACATTTAAGATGCGTAATATACGTGATCAATCAGCCCTGCTGTTTATAAATATCAGACCTATAGATGGAGAGAAACGTGAACATTTGCAATCACAAAGTAGAATTACGACATTGCATTTCTGACACTCAGATTAGTATCAGGTTATATCCGACTTTGTTCTTGTGAGAACTTTTGACACAGTTGCTGCATTAATTGACCAGTTTTTTTGGAGAGATCAGATCGTGTTAACTTTCTCTTTGACCTTTGACCAACAAACTGTAATAATTTTATTCCTCGTCCAAATACAGCATAGGAAAATGAAGGAGTACTGTGCCTCTCTCTTTCCACAGTACTTAGCATAACTGATAATGACAATTTGAAAGGATTGGGTACTTTATCTGCTGCGGTTTTGTCACATTGGCCCTGAAATGTTTCATTGTGTACCTTTGGTCCAAGACAGGTCCAGCCTAGTTTTGAGTCAGTTCCTCTCTGGTAAACAGCCTGGAATTCAGCTAAAATTGCAGAGTAGTTGGCTTCCAAGACCTCAATATCATGTCGATGAGCGTCACGTGGGAAGAAAGGAACACTCGGGACATCTGGCAGGAAGAAGAGATGCGGCTTCTGTATCGCAGAGTGATCATTTAGTCTGACCTAAAGTGAGAATGTAAATGTAAGAAGGTGAAATGAGTGATTGATTCTGGAGAGTCTTCCCTCCACTGCTGTTTACCCTTGAGCAAAAATAGTCCAGGATGAGGTGTTAGTATTCTGGTACAACATATATATCCTGTGAAAAATATTGAAGGACCAGAATAAAAATCAGTGTATGGAAATAATGAATAGGCCATATACACAAGATTTACTCCATCCTATGTCTTGCGTGGAATAAAATTGTACCTGCTCACGAAGGCCTTTGTGAATGCGGCCCATGCCCACCCAACTGTAGCGTTTGGCATATTCTTGAAGTGCTGCATAGAGTTTTTTGGCTTCTGCAGATGCCTGGGCTGGAAACAAGGCATGACTCAGCACAGGGGTGAGGTAGCCCTGTCCCTGCTCCTCATCCTCCCCTGTTTCCATGGAAATAAAGGGACTAATTTGATCACTCCTTGACAGCTTGGATCGCGCACTACATCTTGTTCCAGCACAGATACCGCTCCGGGACATCATGGACCGCCTTGAGCCTGACTTGAGCTTTCCACTATGTGCATGGCCAGGAATTGGGAGATCAGAGCCCATTCGATAACAATGCCACAGGAAGAGGAGGAGTATAGTCCAAAGAAGGCCACTCAGTGAATGGACACCCAGCTCTACGTATGGAGGCATGGGCAATGTGTTGATTGACCAGTGCATCTTTTGAATTTGTGAGGCACCAAAATACTGAAACAGAAAGAAATTAGGAGCTTATTGCAGTGCATACACAAATACACACACACAGGAGAGCAAGAGACTATGGACAGTAATACAAAGTAATCTTGCTGTATGGTTTTACTGAGCAAAACTTAATTTTACATGTGACTCCAGACTCCTTCTGCAGCTGGTACCATTAGCTCTGAGGGGGGTGACTTTAACTATTGAGATCTTTTAATACCAACACACAAAGCCTAAGGGGAAGGACCTGCTTTCAAAGAGCCAACTCATTCATTTATTTCCTTTACTTTCATTTCCCACAGGGTCACAGGGGGCTAAGCCCTATCCCAGCATGCACTTGGATGGTTTAGCTCCCTTACACAGCCTCTGACCCTTTGGTTTAGTTACCTCATAGTGTTATATAGGCCCTAAGTCATGTGATCTTGGATGTATTGCTCCATTAGCTCCCTAGCTGTGGGTGAAGCTAAAGCAGTTATAAGCAGTCAACTTAATCAATATTTAGGATTAAAGTTTATTTCGCCTTTTAATTATAACATTCCAATAGTTTCCTTTATTATCTTCAATTTTTGTCCCGTTATGATTCATGCCTTCAGACAAAGCCCTGTGAAGGACTTTTTGGCTCACTGTAGAGGAACCTTAGTTTGAACTCTAGGGTTCTTCTGTCCTCAGTATATAACATGTTTGAACAAAAACACAGACTTTTTGAGGAATTTTAGACATTTGAGTGATTTCAAATATGAAATCCCGAATGTTGAATTTGGACTATATACATAATCAGATTTCTGTAGCAATCTTGTTTATTAGCAGGGAAGAAATGAAGACATCCGAGCAGGCCAAGTTCTTAAAATGGATTTGCACCCAACACGGTGTGTTGTAATTTTGTGTATATGCACGCGCGTGTGTCTATGTATGAGAGATACACAGACAGTCAGGCAAAACTGTTTCCCAGAAGCAGAAAACAAGAGTGCGAGCGCCCCTGGGTGTGCGCGTGTGCCGATGGGAGGGCTCTTCCCTAATAGATGCATCAAGTTCATGCCCACTGGAAACACCCACAGGCTCTAACATGAGCACGACCAAGGTGGTCCATACATTGTGAAACATGCGTCGCCTCAACATTATTTCTGTTGTTCTCCTGACCAACACCCATTCCCACGGCTCAACTCTTCCATGTTTAATGTCCGCATATCATGTCAGCGCAAACATGCACGGGAAACCGCGGCACCACAGTATCCGCCACGCACACCGTAGGGCCCCATGCAGAGAGGGAGCAGACACCGCGCACCCGCATCATGCGTGTCCGGGCTGATTACCTTGATGATCCGTGCGGCGCTGCTGTGCCTGCCGGACTTCAGCACCGCGGACAGCTCCTCCGGCCTCCGCTCCTCAGACAGGGCTTGTTTTTTTTTTTTTTTTTTTTTTTGCCGCGCGCTGCCGCTGCTGCAGTTACCTCGCGCTGCCGCTAGAGCGCACCTGCCGCCTCAACACAAATGCCCTCACATCATAGCCGAATGCGTCAAGCGAGCACACGGTGAAACAGCCAGGGGCCACCTCAACAGCACAAACCCCCCGCCGTCTTCTGGGCTCCCTAAAGCAACAGGATACCGTCCACAGCAGCCTGGAGGGGAGAGACAGGTAAGCAGTTGCCGCCTATTTTTTTTATATATATATATTTATTTTTTTGTAATAGCGCCACTGTCATGGATGTTGGTTCTCACCGTGATGATGACTGAATGGCAAAAAATCGTCCTCCGCACAAAAGAGGGCCGGGGGAGGTGCGAGTGATGCTGCTTCGTACAGCCCCATCATTTTGTCACACCAGGTTGGCGTTTTCAGCAAAGAAACGCCTCGAATAACAGCTGATGCACCTTTGGACACTGCCACCGAGTGATTAATGGCAGCATAAGGGTCAATGTGTGTCCGCCGCCGTGGTGATCTCCTTCGCTGAATTTTGGAATAGCCGATTTTCGGGGCATGTTGTTGCAGGTTTGGGTGAGAAAACGCAGGGGGATGGGGGTTGGGGGGGGGCGAGGGGGGGGGTATGAATATTTAACCTCACACCCCCTGTGTTATATGTGTGTGTTCGTTTTTCCGAGGCCTGTGAAATAACTTTCATTAAATGTTTTATTCATGCCTCTGTGTTGTGTTAACTGATCTGTTACAGTGCCCATCACGTCGTAATGATTCCCTAATTCGAGTCATCGTGGCCTGTGTGGTGTAAACATATGACCAGCTTCTGGATTGCGAGAGAATAATTAATATTATGACTAACAGTTTTCTATATTTACCACCCCAGTTAACATAGATTATGTATGTACCTCCTGTAGTAATTGTAATATACTAATATTCACAACCGCTGCAGTACTACAAAATATACTAATTACTCTTTTTGCTCATTTTCACATGTCATAATTTGCTACATCTGCGCACTTTAACCTTCTCAGGTCATTCTGTACCATCCAAAGCCATGGGGTTCACACGCTTTGCTGTGCTGCTGTATGTCACCATGATCCACCTAGTTACAGGTAACTGTATGTATGTATGGACCGACGCAGACTTTGTTCATCTCAAACCAAGGAAAATGTGCCTGTGTATTTTTTTTGCATCGTACTTCTCATAATGTGATTTTAATTATGTGTTTTTGCAAGTAACAAAATCAATACTTAGTCCTGACTGTTTTAGGTATGAGTTTTATAACTCCTGAGCCTGACATACCGCCAACATCAACCCCAGAGACTTACCCATTGGGTGACCTGATCCATGCTGCCCTGCAGAGTAAGGAATACTTAGGACGGGCTTCTGCAGGGACAGGTACAGTAATTGCAAGCCTTTATGGCCTAAGTAATATTGCCACAGTGAGATTTGGGTAATTGGTCATTCCACTAAACTTTGGACTCCGCAGGTACGACTACCAACCCGACACAGGCTGTGCCTGGGCTTGGGCAGACCGAGTCAGCAGCGACAGTCATATCACCAGGGCTGCTAACCACCGCTTTAAGCTCATCTTCTGCTGCCAGCCAGACGGGATCAAGGAATACCGTGTCTTTGTTGCCTGTAGAGGAGGAGACAACCACCACTCTGATCACCACAACAACCATAACCACGATGCACACGCCAGGTACTTGCATGCCTCCACCATAGTTTTCCCACAGTTGATGTTTTTGAGTCTGACAGAGATGTGGAAAAAAGGTTTTAACAGATAAATAAGAATTTCACCCGTGACTCCAGCAGTGGCAGCACTTTCTTACTGAACCTCTCTGTTTCTGTGTCACGGCTTCAGTAATTTCTCTTTTCTGCCTTTCCTTGAAGAAATTAACAACCAGATTACTTGCCAGACAAAATAACATGAAACACCCATAAAAAATATATTTTTTATTTGTATTATAATTTATTTATATTTTTGACATTTTTAATGCCAACACTTATGTAATCAGCCTTATATAACAGTCTCATTATCCTTATTTATTACCTTCAATAAATCTATATCAACCAAAGTAACAAAAGAATCACTGCGATAGGGAAGCAAATGACTTCTAAAAGATTTTGATGCTTTTAAACCAGTGAGATGAGCCATAATGGAAGAGGGGCTAGGGCTAATATCTGGAAGAATTTTGGATGTGAATTATGTTTATTGTGATGCAACACATCCATTGCTAGTGTTCTCTTGACCTTCATTGTCACATGAAAGAGTCTGTATCAAGAATAATGTTGAAAAAGATTCTAAATATACTCTTTACCTTTTAGTTATTATTAGATTAAAAAAATAAGATTAGATAGCATTGAATCCGTGAACATGAATACAACTTATCAACTGAATAAAGAAACAAGTTGGGCCTGTAAATACTATTATCAGCAGCATGATTGTCCTGATATGGTTAGAACTATTAATTTGACAAATCAATATGAGTCAGTGAGGAATGCCATCATGACCAGAATGTTAATAGGTTGTGGCAATGAGAACGATAGCATCCTGTATGACTGATTGTCAGAAATGCTTTTAAGTGAGACAATATGAAAATGTTTCCTTTCTTCCTGAAGTCTTCAATGAAAGTGAATAAAAGATGTACAATCATAGCTACAAATGAGAATTGAGCAAAAAGATCAGAGAAAGAGGGACAGTTTTATCATCTACTGGTCTTACTTTGTCTTAACTGGGTATTCTTCCAACCTACTGTAAAACATCCTCCAAGTAGAAAGGAAATGCCTGAAGCATAATCACAATAATAAAGCCAAGTCTGTATGGAATTGTAAGATGTTTTGGGAAATATGCTTACTCTCTTATATTAGTCTATCCGTACATGAAATATGAGCTCCAAAAAGCTACTGATACTACGACGACTAGAAAGAAGGTGAAGGTAATTTTCAGACGCTGTCCTAATGTAACAAAATCTGCGCACCACGAGTTCCAAACTTGTGATATGTGTACATTTGTAATGTTAACATCATTTGTTCGAGTGATACAAAAACAAACCTGTAACACAATAAGCGCCATGAAATGTGCAAAGAAATATTCCCTGAGTATTATCAGGCTGTGATTTACTTAGGTTTTACAGATGCCACCAATTATTGCCATTTGTCACTATTCTGAAGTTGTAATTGAATGATTTTGCTATCTCAAGGCAGCAAAGCTCATTTTCTTGTGATAACTGGTTAATTTAACTGAGGATAAAGAGGTAATCAAGCCGGTATTACAAGAAAACAAAAGGTCTTTTCCTCTAATTCGTTGTAATATCAATCAGAGATCAGGAGAGCTATGACAGCCTGCCTAGATTGTGCTTTCACAACTGTAATTGATTTAAGCTGAAAATGTGATATCAAGTATCATAACCGCAACGAGCAAGCAACACAGTCATGCCTTGACTCATTGTCCAATTATGACAGTCATAACATGAACTTGAGGGCTGAAAATCAAAGTAAGCAGACACTGGCGCCATTTTATACATACTTCTTTTATTTTATCTTATTTCATTTTGCGCAAACAATAGGCTGCTGTTTCATCTAAGGAGCTCACTTGTCACATCAGGCTCATGTTGGTTTGTCTGTTTGTTTTTTTAGAGCAGGGCCAGGCTAGCTTTTTCTGTGTTTCACACTAAGTAGTGCTAATGCTAATTGACTTCTGGATTCAGCTATGTTGACAGAAATGAGAGTCGTATCAATCTCCTCATGTAATGCTTGGCAAGAAAGCAAAGAAGCTTGTTGATGAAAATATCAGCCTGTTCAATGCATTCTTCATATCTAAAAAGGAATGTGTGTATTAGTCCTGTAGTCTTAATTGCAGCTGCTACGCACTAAATTGTGATGAACTTTGTTGAGGTGCAGTTTCAAAGGCTTTTTTTTTTTTTCTATTCTACCAGAGATGCACAGTCAGGAGAGGCAAACCATTGTGATACCATTATGAAAGAAATGCTTAGGGCCCTAGATGAGAAGGGGCCCCCAGGTAAACCCTAATATTGGCAAAACTATAGTCATAACCTCGCAATACAGCACACTGATGTTGTTGCAAGATCTCCCCCAGACAGGCTCTTGGTGGTCTGTTCTGTAGTGTCTGCCCATAGCCTGCACAGGAGCCAAATGTCAGAAAAGTCAAATGTCCACCAGTAGTCTGCCTGTGAGGCGTTTAAGGGTTATTTGTAAATTTTAGCATCTGCCAATGGACTTGGCTGCTTTGATGGGCTTGTCTTTGCATAGGGCCACACCACCATAACCACTGACCTCTTCTTGGTCTACCTGCTCAGTTGACACTGACAAATGGCTGACTGACAGCAAATGTTAAGAGTTGGGATGCCTTCCCCCCACACTGGTGCCTTTAACACTCTTCTTTTATTTGTTTAAATTCATTGTCACCTTGGTTGAAAAATCTTTTTTTTTTTTTCTTCACACATTACCATATTACAAGTGGTTGACAACAATTTGACCTTCCAAAGCCTTTTAGTAGTTGTCAAACAAAATAGCTCGATGTTGAGAAATCCAATGCGGACCATCATCACCTAAAGTTGCCCTTCAAGTCAGCTGGTGCTCACTCATGCCAAATACCTTTAATTTAATGTCACAATTTTTAGTTTCATTTGTGTTACTACTCTATTTGTACTTACTGTAAATGATTTATGGATTTCTAAAAAATATTAACCTGATATCAATTTGTAATTCTATTTAGGAATTTTATTCCAAAATGCTATATGTTGTGTTACATATGCATTGCATACATATATTGCTAAATTATATAAATTTCACTCAATAAAAAATAACTCACTATAGCATACATAATCCTATTTGACAAGTGTCAAAGTTTTTCTCTTGATTTCGACAAGCGCACATGAAAATGAAAGTCTAGTCCCTAATACTGGTGCTGTGTGGCTTACGAAGACAGCAGATAGAGCCAGTCCAAGACAGATGTGGTCCTCTAAACTAACGTTGTATGAAAATGGTATTGCCAAGCATTCAGATACAGGGTTTAGGGTTAGGGTTAGGTCTGGAAATATGAAACTCTTATGAGATATGAGATCTTGCTGGCAAGTCATCTTGAAAACAATAAACTCAACAATAGACAATAAAAACATGTCTTGTGCATGATGAAAACATGTCATGCCATTTGCTTGTTTAGAGTACTTACATCCCTTTTCATCTTCATGCCATTCAACTCAATCTACAGCCAAGGCAGCTTAACGTAGACCAGTTTAGCTTCCAACTTTAAAAGGTGAAAATATTCCCAACCTCAAACACTGATTTTTTGTTTTCCTTCGGCATTTTGATTATCTGTAAAGTAAGCAAATGTCATTTATTCTGCTAGTGAAGTGGGACTGTGAGTTACATCTCTAACCTGTGAGCTTGTGGATTTCAGCAGCAATTATGTTTCGTGCTTTTTTCTTATTTACTGTATTTTATTGGTGCACACCTAAGCAAGCCTAAAGCTGAAGAAAATCTTCCACTCTGTATACTGTCTGTTTGATTTTATCATCTGTTTCTTATACATTCTTCAACCAGTAAATCCATTAAATGCTCACCACAGAAACAGTGCGGTGTATTTGATCATAGCAGTAATTGCAGGCGAGTATAGCGTCTGACTTGTGTGGCTATAATTCTTGGACTTCGCCACCAGCCACTGAATAGATGAAGAATGAAGGTTCTCTTTCAGTTTACGAAATCACTACAGCATTGCCCTACATCTGACAGCGGTGCATTAGGCATGTGTGGCCCATCTGAACCCTTTAATTTAAAAGCTTCCTCTGTAATCACTTAATTCTAGCACAAGCACACATGCCTTAATTAATGCAGAATCTTAAATAAATCGTGGGCAGCAATCACCAGATTTATAAACCAGCAAAACACATCTGTGGAATTCTATCCCAATTTTTGATGATAATTGGAAATTATTTCTAACTTACCAGCATATGAAGCTGAGCTCAGTGTGAGTGTAGGAGCTATGTCGACGCTCAATGAAGACACAGTTCACACAGTTGAATAGAAGCTCTTAAGACTCTTTGACTTTGCCGTCATTTTCACATCACTGAATATGTTCGTCCGCACCTGATCACACCAATCCGCACCAGGAAAATATCAGGTTACTGGGTTGGTTTTCCCTCACATACATGCAGGAAGTCTTTGAGAACAGCAATTCAATCATAGCAGTGCATATGTGTGTTTAATGACGTACGTGTGTTTCCATTATGAAGAGAATTTATGGATCTTTGGACACACGGTTTTAGTTTGTCTCCTCCTGCCTTTCACTCTTTTCACAGTACAGTGCAATGCAACTTTGTTAGCAATGGAGGACGTTGTGGAGTCACCAGATCCCTCATCGTCATCATCATCTTTTTCCCCTCTGGAGTGCACCTACAGCATTACTGTGTATGCAGGTTATGGTGTGGAAATTCAGGTAAAGTGCATCTTCTCTGTGAATAGATAGATATTTATCTTTTCAAATGTTAAACAGTCATCACAGCCACTGGACGTTTCTCCACACCAGTGATGCTAACCAGGTAGTGATAGCAGCATTTGCCAAACTAATTCATAATACTGATCACAAGAAGTCACCTAACGTTATGCTGGAGGCCTTTACCAGCTTGCAGGGCTCATAATCTAAAACCAGTAAAACCAGTATGGGCTCCATGTTGGACTGAGGAAAAAAAATCTGCCTTGGATTTTATCCACAGTTGTATAAATGACACCGAAGAAGCCAGCAAAGACACAGATGGACATGGCAAACTTTCTAGATGTGTAGACAGCCCTGGAACCAAACTGGAACCAACTTTCCAATTCAGACTTTTGTTTATCAGTTGCCTAAGTAGAATGGAAATTGCAAAAATGTTAAGACTTTCTGTTAGCTTTGAAGGTTTACCATCAGAATGATATCTAATTTATCCACCGTCACGTCCCAACAGTCAGCATGTACTTCAGTCTCATTTGTCTTTCTCTTTCTCTGTCTTCTTCACTAAAAGTGTCTCCTTTACTGAAGAACTTCTGTATAGTCACTTTCACCTGAATGCTACGTGCTGCACTTTGTTAGCCGGTGCAGGTGGTGCCTGTATATTTAAACACGGAGAGAACTAACCATGTAAGAGGAGGGACTCCAACAATATCCCTCTTAGTCAGTTAAATCAGCAAAACTGAAACAGATACACTCAGGGATTTGGGGTGACTTTGTCCTATTCACAGGACATCATTGCTGCACTATATCTTTACATAGAATTACACAGAAAAATTCTCCTCTACAGAATCTAAATTAGCAAATTAAATGTGATAAATTGATGAACTCACATGCAGCTGCAATGCCTGGAATAGAATCCTCCAAAATGGATTTCATTTTATTGTTTACATTTTTGGCCCCTAGGTCAGAAAAGTGAATCTGTCTAAGGAAGAATCTCTGATGATCATGGGATATGGAGGTACAGGACAAGAGTTGCTAGCCAATGAGACCCTGATGAGAGCAGGTCAGGTGATTCGCAGCACAACCAATCAGGTGTACATTCACTACCGCAGCCTCCGGCAGACCAACCATGGCACATTTAGCCTCCACTACCAAGGTAAAGGCAACAAGTCTCCAAAAGTCCTTTTTTTCTTCTGTCTCAGGCCAAAGCAGCAAGTTTACTCTATCCTGTTCATTCTTTATTTAATCATCATTGGTGTTCAAATGTTTGTTGTGTTTCTTTTATAATGAAAAACCATAGAAGCATGATAGATCTTCCTCGGCTGAATTCAGAACGTTTCTGAACGTTTTAAGTGAGAATGATTTCTATGCTTGGCCTTCTTCTCTTTTCATTTGTTCACCCAAGCAACAATGAGTTTTCCCACTCTGGATTAAATTCAGTAGGATAAGAAACAGATTGGCCCGGGACAACCTATTGGCCATGTTGGTGGGAAAGACACAATGACAGGGATTTTAAGATTAAAAAATCAACATCCAACTCGTATGTTCATTACAATATAAAGGAAAGTTTGGAAAGTTGGGCAGAAATTGGGAATAAGAGGAATTGGAATAGTCACAGAGGGAAGGATGCACAACATAGGACACCAATTTCAAAAGAATTGTAATCTCATCCCTCCCATGTCAACATCCACAGCCTTTCTGCTGTCTTGCCCATTCCCCCTGTCTCCTGAGGGTGGGGGAGTGACAGTAACAGACATCCACCCAGGGGGTCAGGCACATTTCCACTGTGACCCCGGTTTCCAGGTCCGAGGCCATGAGGTGGCTACATGTGTCAACACAACACAGCCACACTGGAGCACTCCTGAACCTCAGTGTGTTGGTCAGTAAACATAGATTTGAATGGAATGTCATCGTTTTGGATTATGGAAAGTATGTTGGAATTTTTTTCTGTGTTGTTTTTTTTTTTTTTTAATAGCTGTGTCTTGTGGAGGGTGGATCCGTAATGCAACAGTGGGCCGGATACTGTCTCCACCCCCGCCATCTGTCAGCAACCACAGCAATGGAAATAACCTGAGCTGCCACTGGTTAATAGAAGCCAAAGAGGGGCACAGACTCCACCTACACTTTGAGAGGATTGCGTTGGATGAAGATGATGACAAGTACGCTCACAAAACCTTTTACATCCACATCCCAACCAGTGTTGTCTTTTAAAGATAGGCATAGAATTTGCGTTCTCATTATCCAAGATTATGTGACTGTTTATCTAAATATGGAAAATAGACCCTTCCAGTTGATGTGGATTCATGCATTCATCACCCAGACGGTGACCACAGTGCCTGTTTCTTCTTTTGAACATATCAGCAGGTGTCTTCTTTTGGTTTGTTTCTCTCAGGTTAATTGTGCGTAGTGGAAACAGTTCCCTGTCTCCAACACTTTTTGACTCAGACATGGATGATGTCCCTGAACGAGGGTTGCTCAGTGAGAGCTCCACACTGTACCTGGAGCTCACAGCCGACTCTTCCTCCATCCCTCTGCTTCTGGCACTGCGATATGAGGGTGAGCTATTTTCCACATTCTGGAAAGCACAATAACAGACCTATGCATCGTTCTAATCTTATTGTATAATATTCAAAACCCAGGTTTACATTTTATATTATACATCATGACCAAAATTCAGCAGATATGAATTCAAAAGCCTCTGAGGTGAGTTAGAAATAATTTAGTTGGATAACTTGGATATTATAGCTTCACTGGCAATGGAGTTCAATTGCTACAGCCTTGAAGAAAACCGCCTTCACATTAGTCTGTTGTTGAGTTTAAGATGGACATAATGAGCCACATAAGTGCAGTGCTTACAGTCTGCCCACGCTTCCATGGGATTTATTTTAGGCCTTGGAAGTGCTCACTGCTAAAGCTTTTAACACATTACACCTTGGGTCTTTCTATCCAGGAGGGTTGTAACGTTTCTGGGTCATGCCAAATGAAAAACTACCCAGCTCCCTTTTCAAATAAATGGATAATGCCTATTAGATTATAAAACCTTGAGACAGCCCTGCAATGGGATCACACATGATACTTGGCACCATGTCTATATGCCGACCATTCAGTACTCAGTGGTTATTGCTAGATTATTACATGAACCCTTAGAAGTGGGTCAGACGACATCCATCATCATACTCAGCCAACACTGTGATTTCAACTACACACCTGTAAGGTTTTCTGATGTTATCACGATGACAACAGCTGTCCACATACTCAAAATCACCTGTGGCTGGTAAAAGCCTCAGGAGCACAGATGTACTTAATGTGATCGGCATATGCACACGCACCATGTCTAATTTTTGTCCCTTTTTTTTAGCTTTTGACGATGAACACTGCTGGGAGCCCTACATGCCCCATGGAAATTTCAGCAGCAGTGACATCACATATCAGCTGGGCACCACTGTTACTTTCACCTGCTCACCAGGCTTTGTCATGGAGCAAGGTTCAGGAACAATTGAGTGTGTGGACCCCAGCAATCCCCACTGGAATGACAGTGAACCTGTATGCAGAGGTAAGTTTCAGGGCAGTGTTTTGGTTACAGTTTGGAAAACCGAATCAAAGACTATTTCAACCTATAAGTCAGAAATTCATGAAATTTCATTGTTTGTTTTCTTTTTTTGTTGTTGTTTTTTTTCTCTTCTTTTTTTTGGCTTTGACTTTCTAATTGCCAAAGTAATTCACTTCATTAATATTCAAATTGAATTGTGTTGTAATCAGTGCCTGAAGCATCAAGATGTTGTAAACATGAGAACTACAACCATGCTGCCTGTGTCATCTGTTGATCTGCTGGCATGCTGTGAAAACTAGCAGAGTAGACTGAGGCAGATATTAAACTGGCAAAAACTGGGAACAGGCTGGAAATGCAGGTGCTGAGGTTTCACAGAGCATTAAAGTGACAGAAAAATCCTCTGAAAACTACATGCTGTGGATATTTTCACAATACAAGTGGCTAATTCGCTGATGTATGGAAAAGTGGAATAACTGATTTTTTCTGAGCTTGTCTATACGATTAATTATATTTCATAAATCTCAGATTTGAAAGAGCATCAATCCTATTGGCTTTATTTCCCTCGCGTCCTGCTCAGTGCTGTTGCACCACAACAATAAGTTTGTGGGTTCGGCTCCCCGGGCATGGGGCCTTTCTATGCAGAGTTTGCGTGTTCTCCCTGTGATTGTGCGAGTTTTCTTCAGGTGCTCCGGTTTCCTCCCACCATCCAAAGACATGCATGTTTAGGTTTGATTAATGACTCAGAGTGTGAGTGGTTGTTGGTCTCTGTCTGTCTCTGTGTGTTGGCCCTGCGATGGACTGGCGACCTTTCCAGTGTGTGCCCCGCCTTCACCCAGAGTGAGCTGGGAGTGGCTCCAGCACCCCCTGCGACCTGGAAACAGAGTGGTAGAGAATGAATGAATGTTTTCGAGGGAATCTGTGTAGGATGCAACTGTCCTTATGCTCTCTTTGAAAAAGCCAGTTTCATGCCTCTTAGCAGGTGGCAGGTAGAGAGTCCTGGCATTGTACTTGGAGTCAATGGTATCCTCCAAATACTATTAGATTAATTTTTTTGCAAAACTGTGGCTTTGTATTGAAACAGAAGCACTGGTTTTGGCTTCTATCGCTGCCATTTGCACCCAAATTTGTCATCTTGCACACTTTCCTAGTTGTTTGTTTTGTATCTTTGATGAGACCACACACTTCCATGTGGCTGTTGTCAAGAAACAAGGTGAAACTGTGAAAGTGATCGCTTATCACATTAATTAATTAATCTGCCTAGAGACAAATGTGCGAATTGCTGTTAATAATAAGGCCAAACAGCTGTCCAGTAATGAATTTCTTCACCCTTTGCTTTTCATTTTCCGGTTTCTGATCATTACCCTCTCGGTGTCCAGTCCTTGTCTTCACCTCAGTGTCTCTCCTCTCTTCTGCTCTTGAAGCGCTGTGTGGAGGAGAGTTGACTGAACCCATGGGTACCATCCTTTCTCCTGATTGGCCCCAGAGCTACTGCAAGGGGCTAGACTGCGTATGGCAGATCCACGGTAATGAGGAGAAACGCATTGAATTGGATGTCCAGATGTGAGTATTGCTAGCTGAAGTCGCTGGCAATCAAATAATAACAACAAACAATAACAACAACGTAACGGCTCTAGTTTACATTTTGTTATCTGTGCATTCACAATAAGTTGTGCTAATTATATATTGAGGAAGGTATAAATGTATCTCGCTGCTTTAAGAGTTAAATAGAAACAAGAAATAAGAAAGATACTATAATGTTACAGCTTTAAATCATCTTCTGCCTCTCCTACCTTTCATCTGAACTATGCACTGACAAATAAAAACTATCAGGTGGGTGGACACTCTAAACCTCTGAAGTGTAACCTTGTTTTCTTCTTTTTGTTCTTCTCTTTCCATCTCAAAGTTTAAATATCCGCCACACTGATGTTTTGACCATATTTGATGGACGTGATCTCATGTCTCATGTGATTGGGCAATACATGGGGTCCAGAGAGCGCTTCCAGGTCGTGTCAGGAGGGTCAGAGGTCACCATTCAGTTTCAGAGTGATCCAGATGATTCCAGTTTTATCCTAAGTCAGGGATTCCTCATTCATTATCGGGGTAAGAACACAAGAATTTGTATGAAATATTTCATATTTCAATTTTATATTAGGCCTTTGTAACAGTCTGTGTGTCAAAATTCAGAAATGAGATCGACCATTGTTGAAAACAAGCTCACAACCTACCCTCCCTACTTTACTTCAGTCTTTACTTCTCTCTGTGTTGAGCAGAGGTCGAGCCAAATGACACGTGCCCTACCCTCCCTCAAATTGAGTTTGGCTGGATCAGCTCGTCCCACTCTTCCCCAGTGAGAGGCAGCGTGCTGACCTATCAGTGCCAACCAGGGTATGATATCAGGGGCTCTGATATCATCACCTGCCAGTGGGACCTGTCCTGGAGCAGCAGTCCACCCACCTGTGTCAAAGGTGAGATAAGTAGCAGAATAAAGCCCTGCACATCTGTGAATTGTGTGTGGTAAAGATCCACCTGGTGCCAGTCACTGGTTATTTTAGCTTTAAAGGCTGTGAACAAGGGGAAGTTGGTTGTCTGGCTCTGATCAAAGGCAACTAAATCCACCTAAGCTAAGTGGTCTCTGGCTCCAAATCCAAATCCACCACAGAATATACATTTCTTTACCATATAGACTTCATAGGGCTGTTAATCATTCACTTACCTTCAGTGACAAATAAGCACATTCTGGAAATATTCAATATTTCCACTTGAATTATTCAATTTTATGCTGTAATGTGTATCCCACATTGTCCCCCACAGTCCAGCAGTGTCCTGATCCAGGAGAGGTGGTGAATGGAGCACGCTCTGTTCGTCCTGAAGCAGGCTTTGCAGTTGGGACAGTCGTCCGTTTCTCTTGTAACCAGGGCTACCAACTAGAAGGTCCCAGCCAAATCTCCTGCCACGGACGAGACACTGGAACCCCAAAATGGAGTGACCGCAGCCCAAAGTGTGTGTGTAAGTGGCTTTTCAGTTGCTTTTATCAATGCACATTTAGAAATTAACTGCAAATATATAATTGCACACCTGATTGTTTTTGTCTTCTGACCAGTGAAATATGACCCATGTCCAAACCCCGGAGTCCCTGACAATGGCTACCAAACCTTGTACAAGCACAGCTACCAGGCAGGAGAGACTCTGCGTTTCTTCTGTTATGAGGGCTATGAACTTATTGGTGAGGTCATTATCAGCTGTGTTCCCGGCCATCCCTCTCAGTGGAACAGCCCACCACCCTTTTGCAAAGGTAAAGGTTATGGTGTTAAAGTTTTTTGTTTTTTTTTTATATACTGCCCTGGACCTTGATTTTTTTGATTTTTTAGCTTGTTGTTTTGTTTTTTAATTGAGAAGCAGAGTGAGAAAATGACATGTTTGTCTTAACTTGTGTACATATACATATATATGACGTCCTAAAATGCATTTGCAACCGTAAAACATTTTTTATAATCATTCATTGTATTTCTCTCTTTTACATCATCATTTCACACAGTGGCATATGAGGAGCTCTTGGATGATCACAAATTAGAAGGTGATTGGATTTTTCTTCTTCTGTCATGTTTACCATGTGAAAAATGTTGTACTTAGTACCACTAAATTGAGCATTTGAATCATTTACTTTGTCACCATCTAGTGGTCGTGTAAAGAACAATACTGTCGTTTCTTTATAAATTTTACGTTTATAAACAAACCACATTTATAAATCTAAATAAATTTTGTTATTTCTGTACACATAAATACTTAATATTATCAACAGCTAGGCCAGGGGTCAGCGAACTTCAGCATTTAAAGAGCCATTTGGGCATGATTCCCAACAAATAAAACCCACCAGGCTGTTTTACAGCTATAATGAAGGCAACACTGCATATATAGTTTCATTACACATATGCTATCTCTATAAAAACTATAGTTTGTTGTATTCATGAAATAAAAGAACTAGGTTCTATTTTCCTCAGAAACAGGTGAACCGTACAGGGCCCAACATATATTCTGATATTGTGATACTTGTATGTTTTATTTCAATGTTACAAGATCACCAATATCTCCAATAATAATGACTAATACATTGAAATAGTTAAATAGAATAAAATATATTGAAATTAAATAGCCATTATTTATTCACATTATTTTCTCAAAGCCACAGCAGAGGATTTCAAGAGCCCCATGCGGAGGAGCGGGTTGCTGAACTGAACTACTGTAGGCAATTTAAATTCAGGAAATGTCTCACAAGTGCTGACTGATGTGTTACACCAAATCAAAGCCCATTGTGAACAACAACTAAAAAAGTTTGGTAGCAAAGGTGTTTTTTTACTGCTGACTTTTTGGTTATTTCAGTGTCCCAGTCATTCGAGCCAACACATCAGATCCTCAGTGAGAACATCGCTTTGGCAATAATTCTGCCGATCATCCTGGTCATTCTTCTGATTGGAGGGATTTATATGTACTATACAAAGTAAGTACTTTAAAAGTGGTGTTTTATTCTTGATGAGTTTATTCAAATTCTTCCCCACCTGTCAGTAACCACAGCAGTGGAAATAATGGAAATAATAGTCACTTTTATGGTTACATGTCTTTTTATTTTTCTCACCCACAGCATCTGCAGGCTAGAATGGAAGCCACTCTTCTGGAAGTCTCTGTCTCACACACATTCCTACAGTCCCATCACAGTTGAGTCAGATTTCAACAACCCTCTGTATGAGGCTGGGGTAAGTAAAAGACAGCTTATTTACACAATTTTATTCTGTCTTTTCCTTAAAATATTCTGCTTTATCAGAGTTTAAACTGACTTCTTTTTATTGTTTTCCTTCTTACTTTGACCACAGGATACACGGGAGTATGAAGTATCCATTTGAAGGAAAAAAATGACTTGGTGAAAATTAAAAATACAAAGATTAAAATCTTTTGGAAGACAAATTCCATAGACAATTATAAGCCCCCTCCCCTATCATTAATTTTTAATTATCTTTCTGTCGCAGTATCTCTGCTTTATCAATAGTGGAAGTGCTTTGCTTTGATTTGTCACTGATATGGTGGTCTACCGAACATGGGTCCCACTTTATGATCCAACTGTCTGTATCATTAGGACTGGTGCCTTATGAAGGGTAAGAAATTTGAAAAAGTAGAACAGAAGATGGGGAATGGGTATGGGGAAATAGATTTACTTATTTAGCCAATTCATTTTGAGGCCAAAATGTTAGAGAACCTGGCAATACTTTATTTGTAACAATCAAAGTTACATTCATGAGCGTACAATATACACTAAATGTTTTTCTTTTGCTTTATAGAGTGGTTCATGTTAGCCTTTACAAAGTTTTACAGTAACGGGAAAGAATACTTTCATTTTTATCATGAAAAAAGTTTAACATCAGCACTCCTTCTCTTCCTCACTGTCTTTTTTCTCTGTGTAATACAAACACACACAAATTGAATGTAAATATCTGACTTAATATTGATTGAGGTTGATATACATACTTATATACATCTTATGATGTACATATAGATACACACATATTTATGTATATATATGCATATATATATGTGAGCCTCATACATACACTTATATGTGGTGGTTGGAGGTTATATATTTTCATTATCCATATGTATATGGATAATGAAAATTCAGTGCCAAAATATAATGTTAAATAATTTAATGTCCCTAAGTGTTTCATCTGTTGTTGCAATAGTGTTTACAAAGGTAGTGTTTATTTTATTCTTTGCTGTTTCTGGAGTGCATTGTCACCCAGTGTCATATGACATATAAGAAAAGGCGAGGACATGAATGTCATTATGCTTAAAGCATGCACTGATTGTAAATTATATTGCTTCTGCTCAATCTTGCCATTATCATTATAGTTATTGACAGTTATCATTGTTATCAGATTTGATGTTGTATGCACTATGTTGATGACAAATTGCAAACTTGGCTGCTTGCTGTAATGCATTATGTATTTATTTACAAATGATTGTTTGAACAGTGAATGTAGCCTCATTCACTGTGCCAAATGAAGGATCCTGGCGACCGTTGCTTCGTAGACTTAATTCTTCTCTTATCATCAGTAGCATTTTTTTGCATCATATATGAATACACTAATTTGAAGGCAGTAAATTATTTGCTGAACTGGAAATAAAGTCTGTTGAATGGTGTAAAACTTTAAGATATGAGCTTTTATTTTTTTCAAAATATGCATCGACAAAATATACATTGGGTTAGTAACACAGCTGAACTCATTTCATTCATAGTGAATATCCCAGTGCTCAGTTGCTGGCTTTGTTCGTGTAGCTTTGGAGAAGAGGCTTCTTCCCTACATAGACTCAGGCAAAGAACTCAGGTTGTGTTGATACTGGACTCATTTCATCAGTAATTACAAACATGACAACTATTCTTATGAATTTATCAGTCAAAATAAAATGTGTCTCATAATAGGCTTTATTATGTGAATATTAATGTCAGTTCAAGGTGAGATGATAAAACGAAGCAACCCACGTCACTCAAATTGCTTCTATCTTATAGTAAACCAAGTAATATAGATTTCAGCAAACATCGTTAATGTAATTTAAGTAAGCTCATGCATAACCCTGTATGGTTTGATACCTGGTTTGAAACATTTTACTGGAAATATATAAAAATGTTTATTTTGTTTTAATGTGAGGAAATCCACAATATTTGGCACTAGCCATAAAAAACATCTGTCATGAGCACTGGAGTTATTTAACTTGGAAACCAAGACCTAAGCTAACCAAGCTCTAATTTTTTTTAGGGTTGCATTAAAAAGTTACTTGTCTCAAACATTTTCAAAGAAGCATTGTGATTGTATTGTATTCAGAGAATTTTATGGGAAAGTTCTTTTAGTTAGAGGCCTCTGAAGGGCTCTATTAAAATTAATTTTCCTTTAACATTTCTGGAAGGTATAAAAACTTGGAAAACTTTAGGGGAACATTTCCCTATGGTTCTATGAAAACAACTTTTGGTAAATTTTACAAGAAATTCATGAATGTTAACTTCACACAAATCTCCCTTGAAGTTCTCTGAAGACCTCATAAAAAACAAACATATATATATATATATATATGTGTATTTAAGTTTATATTGGTAAACACCTTGAGAGAATTTTACTCAGAAAGGTGTATATCTATGATTTAAAAGTAATACCTCTTGCAGCACGCCGGCATTGTGGTTAGCGCTGTTACCCCACAACAAGAAGGTCTCAGGTTCTGTTTGTATCTGCGTGGGTTTCTTCTCGGTACTCCAGTTTCCTCCCACCATCCAAAGACATGTTTGGATTAAGTGGTGACTCTAAATTGTCTGTAGGTCTCAGTGTGTGTGAGTGGTTGTTGGTCTTTGTCTCTCTCTGTTGGTTGCCCTAGTGATGGACTGGTCACCTGTACAGGGTGACCCCGTCCTCGCCCAATGTGAGCTGGGATTGACCTGGAAACAGATAAGAGGCAACAGATGAATAAATGAATGGATGAATGATTGAATGAAATGAGTAATACCTCTTTGTGGTCATGCTTTCACACTCATGCAGTACGGTGGTCTGTGTATAGGGGGCGCCCTTTTACCTCAGAGGCTGTCGCCTTGGCCGTAGAAGAAGAAAGCAGAGGAAGAAGACGGTGTAGTTTCGTTTCCGTTTGACCCACTTAGCTTCTTACATTAGCATCAGCCAATAATCTCAACGATGGATTTGGCCGCTCTCCGTCTAACACGTTGCGTTTTTCGACGGGTAATTTAGGATTGTTCATCCAAGAAACTATACCAAAACAAAGGTGTGTCACCGGCTTCAGGCGTAGCTAAGCAGGCTAGCTGATGTTAGCCGCCTCGGTGTAGCAGTGTAGGCTGCGGCTGAAATGAGCTGTCAGATGTCGGCTGCGTCCTGAAGTTGTTTTTGTGTTTTGGGCTCTTCCTACCGGGTTATTTACGGGTTTGCTGTCTAATTAACGCCAACACATTAGCTATCTTAGTTTAGCTAGCTCCAGTCGTGCAGCCCCCTTGGATGTTCAGTGTGGTGAGTATAGCTAATTTGACATCACTGGATTATTATTGTTTTGTTTTTATTTTCGTACTATGAAAACATCTCGACCTCGCCCAGTAGTCGAAATGAGCAGCTTGTCCGCAGCTAATGTAAAATGTCATTGTGTTACACTTTTTTTGCTCTACTCTGAAACAAATCCTTCATGTGTGTCACCGAGATGAAGTGTGGAAATAAGATTTGTACTCAACCGACATAGTTTGCATGGAAAGGAATTACGCAATGTTGGAGATGAAGCGCATTGAGATTGGTTTACCCTTTCAACTGTCAGTGAAGAGACATCTGAAATGGACCAGAATAAAGAAGAAGGTCGCTGTCTTTGTTCAGATCTCTAAAAGAGCCACCATGTTCTTGTGCATCACAGTCGGGAAGTGACTCTCCAGCTCCATGTCTGCTGAGGCTTCGGTCGGCGGTCATGCTGCCGACTCTGCCCAGCCTGCCGGCTCCCTGCCTGCCTGCCACGGCGCGGATGAGCACAGAAATCGGGGTCTGCTGGGGAGCAAGTATGTCAAGTTGAATGTGGGCGGCTCACTGCATTATACGACCGTCCAGACATTAAGCAAGGAAGACAGTCTCCTGCGGAGCATATGCAACGGAGGTACAGATGTTACCATAGACTCAGAAGGTGGGTGGATGTCACGCCTTTGTAATATATTCACATTATTATTTTCAAATTTCACATAGTGGAATATGGGTTTCTTGTGTTTTTAATGATGTAGTTACTGCAGATGTGATGATTTTCTATCACTATCAACCATAATATAATAATTTTGGCATATTTTATATTTCATTCTGACAAAAAGTAACAGTTTAATCCAGACTGCCACTGACTGAAAGTCGTTTTTCCTGCTTTCCAAGGCTGGGTCGTTTTGGATAGATCTGGCCGACATTTTGGGCTGGTTTTGAATTTCCTACGAGATGGCTCAGTACCACTTCCAGAAGAACACAGAGAGCTGGATGAGGTTCTGAAAGAGGCTCAGTACTATCGTGTCCAGGGACTCATTCAGCATTGCCTCAGTGCCATGCAGGTAAAGTTTGTTTATTTTTAATCAGTTAACTCATAATTTGGGATAGTGTGTTAGTGGCTCATTTTGTTTAATGAGCTTCCTTATTTTAACCTCAGAAACAAAAGGATGTCTTTGAAAGTGTGTGCCGCATCCCGATGATAACCTCAGCCAAAGAAGAACAGAAGATGATTGCTACTTGTCGAAAGGTAAACAGCATTTCTTCAAAATACAATGGTCCACCAATTACATGGAGCATGGACAAAATATAAAATGGCTTGAAAAGTTTTAATGTTGCGAGCAATGGAAACCCTCGTCTGCTGTGTCCAACAATTTTTCATTGATATACCACTCTTCCTGTTTCTTCTCTCTACAGCCAGTCGTGAAATTGCAGAACAACAGGGGAAACAATAAATACTCTTATACCAGGTAAAAAGTACAGCTGACTGCATGTGTGTACACAGAATTTGACAAAAACATTTGATGCAACAACCTGTCTGTTTGACATGTTCATTAAGTGCTTGCTAATCTGATTGAGATTTCCTCTTTTCTCTCCTTTTATGACCAGCAACTCTGATGATAACCTGCTGAAGAATATTGAACTCTTTGACAAGCTTGTGCTACGATTTAATGGTCGGGTCCTCTTTGTCAAAGATGTGCTTGGGGATGAGATCTGCTGTTGGTCTTTCTACGGTGAAGGCCGCAAGATTGCTGAAGTATGCTGCACCTCCATTGTCTATGCTACCGAGAAGAAACAGACCAAAGTAAGCTTGTAGTTATCGGTACAGTAAGTTTAGAGGCAATAGTTAAATTTTTGGTGTTTATTTCTTGACTTCGATTGAGTTCAACAGCAGGCAGTTAATTATGCTCTGCATATAGTCTTCAAATGCAAAATTTGCAACCCAAGACCAAATTTGACCATTTTGTTGTGTTTTTTTGTTTTTAGGTTGAGTTTCCAGAGGCTCGAATCTTTGAAGAAACCCTCAATATCCTCATCTATGAGAATGGCAGAGGATCTGGTCCTGGAGGCTTACACCTTTTAGATTCAAGAGGCCCAGGCTCATCACTTGGCCAGTCAGAGGAAGAGGGGGCTGTGGGAGGGGACAGAAGAGTGAGACGGATCCATGTAAGGAGGCATATAATGCATGATGAAAGAGGGCATGGGCAGCAAACTGTGTATAAGGACTAATAATGTGAAAACACAGGACATCCGGAGAGCGATATGATGTATGTTTGTTTTTGAATGCTAGTGGAATGAAAGTGATGTCCTTCATCATTGCAATAGCTTGGTAGTAAGTTATTTCATTACTTGAGTTCTTGAGTTGTCTTTGCAGAAATAGAGGAACTGATGACTGAATTAAGAGTCATTTGGGCATGGAAAATGCTTCTGTTTACAAGAAAACAAACTGTGTACATAATTTAAATAGGAAATATGTAAAATATCCTGTGAAAAGAAACTGGCAGAAACATTTTCAGATGTTGAACAACAACAATCACTGAATGGGCCTCAAAACCGACCTGCCATCCCAAAATTGGCTTATTTATTTCTAGAGCAGTCAGCCTACTGATAACGTAGGTGCTAAAAAATGTGCACTAGCAGCCCTTTGGTGTTTGATTTGTAGGAGACACTGTGTGAGTTGTTCAGGTTGTGAGACATCTGTTGCCTTTTCAGACGTCAGACTGAGATGCTGCCCGAGAATGGTAAAGATTAGTTGGGTTTTGTTTTGCTTTGCTTGTTTGTTTTTTTTTTTGTTTTTTTTTTTTTTTTTGGTCTTTTTTTCTTAAGATACGTTAACACTGGAATAAAACTGAGTAGCCATTTTTAGCCAGGTTGTCAATGAATGAGATTGTTGAGCAGCTCAATTTTCCTTATTTAAATGTTTACTGCTGTTGCTTCAAGAGGTTTTTTATTAATTAATTTATGAACTTAATTTATTGTTTGGTATTTAACTTCTGTATTGTATGCAATCTTTGTGTTAACTAGTGCTCCAGTAAGTTTAAACATTTTTTTAAATGATATGATGCACTCTATAGCACACATCCAATTTTGAACTTACTACTGTTAATGATGAAATTGTGAATTCACATTTCAGTTCCAAGTTTCAAAAGGAACAGACACTTTCCTAGTTATATTTCATTCTGAGCCATGATTTTTCACATATGCTTGATGTCTTATACCAAACCAATGAAATTTGTTTCAAGTAATAGGCCATATAGTAATCGATCAATTAATAGGTTTTATTTTTATTTCCTCAAGGAAGAGGAAATATTTTCTCTTTTAATAGTCAAAGGTGTCATATGTAAATCTAATCACTTTGAATACTGGAAAAACATAAAACATTGAATGAGAGCAATATGTATCTCAGACCCTTTATAAAATCACCTTGGAATACATTAAAATATGCACTAAAACAACTTCCGTCCAATGGTGGTCATGGGAATGTTATGAATAAATTACTTATAAAAATGCAACTTTATCTTCTTGGTGTTCTTTTTCCATCCTTACATTTGATAAATAAATGAACTCAGACACATGTACATGTTACTGAAAAGGCTTATGTGATGATAGCAGGAATGACATTTTCAATATTGTATATTGTATATGTAATATATATTACATATACATTGTTACATATAACAATCAAAAGAACAATTAATTTCCAAAGCTTTTTCAGTGAAAGAAAGGATCTAAACTTATAGCAAATGTATAATGAGATACAAAAGATATATACATATATATATATAAAGGCCAGATATATTTGACAAATTTAACCAAATTTTAAATTTGATTCAGATTACTGAAAAGTGTAAGAGAAATAATATCTGTGGATTTTGCACGTTGTTTGTGGTGTCGATGGGCGTGGTGCTGCGTTGACGTCACTTCCGTGTACGTCGGGCTGCCGCCAAAAAGACAGTAAAGAAGCAGGTGAGACAGAATGGCGTCTAACGAGGAGACAGCCTCCATCCGAGGGTTTGTGTGGCGGGAGCTCTGCGGTGAGCCCGACCTGAGGTAACGTGGACAAGGTGCACACAACACTGCCGCACTCTTTATTCACTGGAGACAGCACTCACACGTGATGGGAGTTTTGTGTTGTTTCGTTTGTTTGTTTGGGGGGTGTCACCAAACTTTAGCTAAAAGAGCACTTCAAGGCCAAAGACGCACTTTAGGTTGTGTGGAACAATCAGGCGTCAGTGTCAGTGGACTTCACCAATAAAGTAGTAGATTTATAAACGACCCCTGCTGGGGAGGACTGGGATTTTTCAGTGGCACAAAAACACAAGAAACGGTCATGTTGAAAAGGTTCAGCATTACATATCTGGAGAGAAGGGGAAAGGTGCATCGTTGCAGTCCATTTTTCAATAAATATTGAGTTTTGCCCGCGACTTTGTCCCAGTTTTTAATTTTGGCCCACTGTGGAATTGAGTTTGACACTCCTGATTGAGTAAGTTACAGTCTCACTAAATTTAAAATTGGTTTGCCAAGTTTCTGAGGATATGACATTTACTGTAGTCTTGCTTTAGTGATGAAGAAAATTACACAAAATGCTAGATCATATTTGTGTATGTTGTGAACGATGCTCTTTAAACAAATCTCCAAAGGCTGAGATCACTTCCCCATTGTGCACTCCAATGTAATCACAATTGATAACCTCTAATAATTAGAAATGAGAACTTGGAATTGGTTTTATCCACAACAGGAAAATTAAGACCACAAATTTACAAACAATTACAAATTGGTTTTGTGGATCAAATTTATTTAAAATTGGACATGCCATAATGCTCGGATGACAATTGTGATATTGGAAAACATCTTTATCACCTTTAAGTATTGCCATCAGTGGCAACCCAGTCTTAAAGATCAGCCTTTTACATGTTTTACAGTCCATATTCCAAATATTAGAAGTAAAAGTAAATTTTGGGCTGTTGCTGTAAATTATTTCTTCTCGCGCTTTAAATGTAAAATGTAAATGTAAACGTCAATTTTTTATTTTATTTTTTTTTTACAGTAAACTCACATTACGACTTTTGAGAGAACGATATTTAGCCCATGTTGGTCTTGAATCATTAAGTCCGGAAGCCAGAGATTGTATGAAGCAGGTGGTTGCAGAGGAACTGATGAAAATGCAGGTATCCGAATTCTCCTCATAAACCTTTTGTGTTACAGATGATTGTATAATGATCATTTTTAATCCTGCACTGCCATTGATTTAGTTCATATGCATTCATTCATTTATTTTTTTTCCTTCAGGTTGATGATGGAAGTGAAGATGAAGTGGAGACCAAGAAGCCCCAAAACAAAAGGAAGAGAGGAAAGGAAAATGAGGTGACAAGTGAGGACGAAGACGAATCCAAAGCAAAGAAATCCCGTTGTTCGTCATCAGGTTACATTTGTGTTTTTTCGAGCAATCCTTTTAGATGCCTATAGTTTTAAGGTGGTTAAATGTCCTACTGAGTACACACGCTATCAAGTTTGTCCCTTTACAGCCCAGTCCTCTTTTGGACTGGGCTGTAAAGGGAGGTGATTTATATTACTTACTTACTTGAGAATCATTTACGTGGCTCATTTGTCCAAAGCCTGAGTTCAGGGGAGTAGTTGCACTTAAATCAAGACGAATTAACAGTAGTTGTCATTGTAAAAACTTTCACTCACTGCTTGGTTGTAAACCACAAAATGTTTCATCTTTTTTCTTGTGGTCGACAACAGAACCGGAGGATAAAGGGGGGTGCAAATCAGGAAGTGAGGAGAGTGAGGAGGAAAACCAAATGAAATCTGGGTCTGACGATTCAGAAAAAGAGTTGAACAAATCACAACACAAGACAAGTGGAAGCCATAAAGAGATTTACAGTGAAGGCTCTACAGATGATGAAATCAGTGAGTCAGAAAAAAAAGGGGACAAGAGTCACAGTCCAAAAGAAAAGGTGAAAAGGCAAAATGGGGAGAAGAAAGACATCAATACACGTCAAGGAAGGAAAACACCTCAGAGTGACAAAGAAAGCAACACTGACAAAGAGAACAAATCAGAAAGGAGGAACAAAATCAACAGTAATGAGTCATCAGATGAGAGTGAAAACGGTAACAATGCAAAATGAATACCTGCATGTTTTATATCTAAATGCTCATTTATTTACAGTGTTACAAATAAAACTATAATTACATTTTCTCTCTTTTTCGTATACAGAAGAGAAAGTCTCGGTGGAAAAGAAAAATGACACCGACTCAGATTCATCATCACTTCCCTCTTTAGAGGATGAAAAGGATAGTGGTAAAGAAGAAAAGCAAGAAATTAAAAAGAAATCCAAAACAATAAAAAAAGGAGAGGGTACTCGAGGTCAAAAGGTGAGTCCATGAGTGATTATGTTGAATATTTTTTTTGCAAAGGTCATTGCTTTTGCTTCTCTGTTTATAATTTTTATTTTATTATGTTTGAGCAACTTGATAAAAAAGTTAAATGAATGAACAAGGGAGGGTGTAAAACTAATTCATAAATAATAATTTTGTCTTTGCACGCTATAATTTAATCTGTCATGTATTGTTTTGGGTTCTAAAATTTTCAAAAAAAACATTGTCTCCAACCATTCATAGTAGGTAACTACTATGAATGGTCACTGTCAGCTAAGTGACAGAAAAACTAAGACTGCGTTTTGTTGGCTTACATATTGGATCATTTTTGTAAAAAAATAATTAAATTGCATTTCTTCTTAACAACCTGTCTGACCCTTGCAGAGTGACAACAAAGCAGTTGTTAGGCTCAAACGCTACATTGCGCTTTGTGGTGTGAAACGTAATTACAAGAAGCTCCTTGGAGACTGTCGCACTATTAACTCCATGGTGACTGTTCTAAGGAAGGAACTTGAAGATCTCGGTGTCCATGGTCAGTTGTAATACTTTCACCTTTTTGTGCAAACCACACATTCTGGACATAGTTGCATATTTTTGGAGTCTGAAATTCAGATGTATTAGTTTTCTCTTCCAGAGCTTTTTGGAATATCTTCAGCAGATTTTCAGTAAATTACATTTAGCACTAAGGTGAAAGAAGTCAATGTTTTTGATTCCCTTTTACCTCATCTGTAGTCTAAACTAAAGGCCAAAGTCACACACCTAAATCATATTTTTGGGCTGTGAAGAAATTTAACTATTTTTACCACTTGTGCAATAAATTTACTGAAACGAGGCAAATGTTGGCTGAGGCAATAACACATTTTAATGCCTGTGTGTGCATGCATGTGTTTTCACACAGGTACACCAACAATCCAGAAATGTAAAAAAGTCCTAAAGAAGCGAGAAAAAGCTCAGGAACTAGCTTCGCTCGATGCCAGTAACATCATTACCACACAAGGTAAATATTTCTCTCAACTCCAGCAAGTGGTCTCAGTTCCCAGACAATTGCAGACTGTCTTAGTTAAAGAAGCAGAGCTGCTACATGGCAGTAAACAGGGCCTTAACTTTTTTGATATGTGTTTCTGCCATCTAATACAATATTGCCTTCTTTTTTCAATTTTAACATTTTATACATTTGTGAAAAATGTTGATTAAATGTATAGGTTTGTGAGATTGCACTGTTTTTATTTACATTTTGCAAAGCAATCCAAATTTTTTTTGGAATTGGGGTTGTACAGGTTTCAGGAAATTAAATTGCTAGTATCATTTACCACTATATTGCACATGCAGAATTTGACACTACTGATGTATGATTGATGTAAATATCTTTCTCAGGCCGTCCTAAACGCAGACAGGCATGGCAACATAACCCTCCATCTTCAGTGTATCAGCACAGTCTGAACTCTGACTCTGACGATCAAGAAAACACACACACAGGACGCAGACGAGCAACAGACTGGGCCAACCTGCAGGGAATCATCAGTGATGATGCAGACAGTGACTGATAAAAGTCTCCAAGCTGGATTTTTCTCTTTGCTAATTAATTTGACACTTCTACAAGAGATACTTTAAATTAAAACATTTTAGCACAAAAAAATGTGAATGATGTTGAATAAATTGTCAGTTTTTGCTAGATATTAGTGTTAAATATTTTTAATGTATATGTGATATATATATATTTTTTTTTTTATTCAAATAAAAGTATTTTGTTAATTTTGTTTTCACAAGGGGGAAAACACATTAAAATGGCCTATTCATTTTGTAGAAATGAAAAGTGCAAATCCATTAAAGACGTTCATTGGACAGATTTTGTCGGCGGCGCATTCCCGGAACTAAGAATATGAGTGCTCAGACTCGTACGGATTATTTCACAGACGGACTGGTCCAAGGGGGTAATGAGTCCGCCGCCTTGCAGGTCATTGAGGTTTTTATTAACTATATGAATACTAGCGCTGTCGTGACGCTTTCTGTGTGCGACGTAGTTGTGTTAGTGTTTTCTCATTCATAAATGTGTCCGTAGTTAACAAACCTAGTAAGAATGGAGTGGCTACAAAGGCAATAAATGCATGTGACTGACATCGCTGCACATACGTCATCTGTCCCGGTGGAGTAAAGTTAGTAAAGTGTACATTACATGTTAATACGTACTTAAGTGTCCGGGTAACACGTGTGTGTGTATAACAAAAACATTGAGACATAACTTCCCCATATTGGCAAAACACCCTGTTCAGGCTCACTCAGCCCGTTTCAGTGTTTTCTCTTAAATGATTTTCTTTCTTCTTATATTGTACATTTTATGAAGGAATGGATAATGATACACCAGATGAGGTCTTTGCCGAGCTTAAGACCGAGCACCTTGGAGGATGGGGTGTTGCTCAAATAGCTGTTGGTAGTGGACTTGCTGTGTATGCTATGTGGGTGGGAATCCTTCAGCCAGGTTTCCGTAGAGTCCCTCTAAGGTTGCAGGTATGGGTCTACATCTCCAAAACAATGAATTATTGGTGCAACTGTTTCTCCCAAAAAGCAAAGGAACCTGTCATTAAAAAAAAAAAAAAAAAAAATCTTCCAGGTCCCCTACATTCCAGCCAGCAGAGCTCAGGTAGCTAATGTCATCACGTTATTGAGAGGTCGGAAGGGCAGTCTTGTGGATTTAGGATCTGGTGATGGTCGTATTGTAAGTATGATCCAGATGTTTGGAACTTTTTGTATTGCTCTGCTCAACGGCATTTTGACTGTGGTCATTTTAACCTTTCAGGTCTTGGAAGCCCATCGGCAGGGCTTCGCTCCTGCTGTAGGTTATGAGCTCAACCCTTGGCTGATTCGCCTCTCCAACTTTCATGCATGGAGAGCAGGCTTTCATGGAAAAGTGACATATCGACGGGAAGATCTATGGAAGGTAAGACATCTCACTATATTTCTGTACTTGGTTTTAGCAACGATGTAGTACAAGTATGTAACAGTTACCTTAAGACATCACAGCATTTATTAAAAATTCAAAATCATGTTTATTAAAGGTGATAATTATGTTTATAGCTGAAGCTAAATTGTGATTTCATTAGCTGCTTAACATCCTGCATTGTATCTTATCACAGGTTGACTTGACAGAATGCAAGAATGTCACAGTGTTTTTGGCTCCAAGCGTGGTAAGTAACAAAATTAATGGAATAATAGTTTGTGTCAACATAGCTTACTACTAGACAAAATGCAGAAATGAGGATGAACTGAAGGTTAGCCCACTGAAAGCAATCGTTTAATTAAATACTTGTGTTCCTAGCTTTCCTTATTGCAGGATAAGTTGCAGGCCGAGCTCCCTGATGATGCCATAGTGGTCGCTGGACGTTTCCCCTTCCCTGACTGGAAACCCTGCAGAATTGAAGGCCAGGGTGTGGACAGAGCCTGGGCATACAGCATGCAAGCACAAAAACAGCACAACTCCAGGAAAAATGACAAGCTCTGAGCCATTGATATCAATTTTGACAATGCACTCACCAAGGAGAGGTGATCAATTGAAGTTACATGGACATTCTTGGTTCCTCCTAGAATGGTAGCCTTTTATACTATATTAAGTTATACTTTGCTCATCAAATGTTAATATAATTTACTGAATATAATATTCGGGGCATTTTACCTAACTTGACTGTCTGAATACATAATTAAGGATTAAATACTTTTATAATACATCCACAACAGCATGTTTCTGACAAAGTGTGTAGATGCGCTTTTAATTACACTGTGGCAGTGAAGTGACAACTTTTTTGCACAAATGCTTTTTATTCTACAGGTTTGGTGATTGCTTTGTATTTCCTATCAGCAAAATCCGAATGATTTTGGAAACAGAGATTCCTAAAATGGGATTTGAGTTGACTTCAAATGAAAACTACTCTTTTGCCTCCAGATACCTGTACATTTTTATAAATTACCTGCAATGGGGGAGCAAGTTGTCATCTGTAATTGCTGCTGTTGTGTCACAGCTCAAATCTCTTAAACAGAATGTAACATGCAACTTCTATGAGGTCTGTTGTGTGTAAAGGGTCTGTACAGAAAGGACTGTATCCCTGTGTATTATAGCTATTTTAATTATATGACATAGATGTAGCAGTTTGTTTCTGCCTATCCTTTTTACTTCATCTTCTCAAATACCCTATAATTAAAAGGAACTGCTCAAATATATATTTGAAATATAAATGTGCTCCTTCTTTCACCCTCCAGTGGACACGTGTCACCTTAATTCAGATATTGACATTCATTGGTGGACCGGAGGAATAATGGCCTGCATGAGACAAGCAGCATTCAGGATGACACTGAAGTTTGAACTGAATGGGCTTTTTACGCAGCATAAAACCAAGTGTCATCCATAAAGGAACAAATAGTGTGGAGTGGAGAGAATAAACAGGTTCAGATGTCATTGAATTGTATAATGTTATGTGGAAGGTGCTGCAGATGGATATAATTTTCAGCTTTGGGATACAGTACTGTACACATTCTTCATAACAGGACATCTTGAGGGAATATAACCTTACATAAACTGTGCCCTATTTATCATTTCTTCCTGTCTTGTCTTTTCCCATATCTGCCACTGTGTAAACCAGCCATTGTACTCTATGTGTCTTGGTGGGTTAGAGCAGTCTTAATTATGTAAGCAATTGCATATATTTTCATTATTTCTGTATTACTCCTTACCATTTAAATTCACATAAATCGTTATTCACAAAGACGTTTTTTATGATTTAATTTGGAAGTAACCGGACATGGGATTACTGATTTCACACCAACTAATGGGGTTGGTTCACTTCTGCAGCAGAAGAGGAAGTTGCGGAGCGAAACCCTGAAACCAACAAGCTAGCTGTAATTTTGAGCCGCCCTAAGCACTGAAAAGCCGAAAAACAGGACCAAGCGCGCCTAGTGACATATTTTTTTGTGTTTTTACAAATTTGGCAGACACGCCACTTAGCTGTGCACATTCACTCGTTTTAAAATTGCAAACGACAAAGGCAAGATGTCGTGACCAGCAGCCCTGGAAGCATGTCTACGTTTGACAGCAAGCTAACGAAAATGATGCCTCCATCCTTCTAGAAAAGCTAACGTGTTAGCCATCCGCTGCAGCGTTAGCTGCTAGCTAACCTAACCTCGACAGGACCGAGGGAGCTAATTAACGCTGCACATTTCTCCGGTGTCGGAGTCAGTGGTAGATGTCCCATAAAACAAGATTTCTATATTTAACTTCGCGGTAAAGGGAGTTACACACGACAATGCAGCTAACCTACCGATCGGAGATAGCCGATTCAGTGTGAAGCCTGTGTACTTGGTAAGCGGGGAGCGTTTTATTTTAGGCTAGGATCGATTAGTCGGTGTTTTTTTCTTCTGTCGGTATTGTAAGCAGAGTCAACCACGTCGACCTTTGCTAGCTAAGCTGTGCATGGAGCACCGACTGAAGGAGGCGAGCGGACCACGATGAGGCCCCTCTGTGGATATGTTAGCCACCAATACCAAAGCTAACGTTAGCTACAGAAGTGGCTAGTCAGGTAGCTAATGTTGGCTCATTATTGCAATTAACCCAAGACTAACAAAGCAGAAGAATCCGTCTGGGCCAACTAAACATGGTGAGTATCACGTATGGTGTGTTTTTAACATTGTTATTCCTGTTGTCGTCCTGTCGCAGTTGCTAATAGCTAATGTGGTGCAAGACCCTTTGATGAGTCTAGCTGAACAGGAAGACCTAATGTTGTGAAGTGTGCATTTAAAGTGGCGTAAATATAGCTATTAGCACATGCTAGTATGCACTAGGGTCCTATGTGATTGCTAAGTCACATAACGGTTTATAAAAGGTCAGGCATTTCACGGGATGTGACAGCCTGTTAAGCCATTTCGCGGAACAAGACGCCCATCTTGCAGAACCGACTATTTGCTTCGAGCTGTGTGAAGCCTCGGCAAGTTGTGGCTTATTTAAGGAATTCAGACCCGCCTGCCACACGAGCTGCTCTTAAAAGTTGCAATTGCTCTATTTTTTTCTAACTTCCTCCTCCTGTCAAAACCTGCTGTAACGCAGCAGATTTTTTTTTTTTTTAAACTTGATTCAGATTGTATGTGGTCCAGACTGTAACTTGAATAATCATTGCTAAAATATGAACCATCCCAATAAGTCGGAATGCAGTTGTGATCTCTGGACCCCGAAGTGTTTCCATAAGGCCATGCAGAAAAGGTGCACATGATGTGGTGCATGTTACATGTGGCGCATGTGCAAAGGCCTGCTAAAACTCAGTGCAGGCATGCCCATGTGGTGATTAATTTCCGGCTCATTGTGTAATTCACCTGAGCAAGATGGTGCATACACCTGTAAGTGGCAACTTGTAAAAGGACTTCCTTAAATCAGTCTATAGGCTATGTGTTGAAGTGATTTTGAAGGAAGGGATTAAAAACAACTTGTGATCGGTGTACATTTGAGTATCTGATTATACATGTATATTGTATGACACATGCACATCATCATGGTACGATCATGAAATAAGTTTTTTTTTTTTTTTTTTACTTATTTATTTGTTTGTCTCTCAAATGGTTAGATGCCTTTGATGTAGAAATGTGACATTCAGTTGTTTGGATTATGCATATTGGTAAATAGAGAGATGAGATGTAGACTTTCTGTTTAACATCACCTTTTAACCACACACTAGGCGTCAGAGGAGGCATCGTTACGTGCACTGGAGAGCCTCATGACAGAGTTCTTTCACACCTGCACAACCAATGAGCGAAAGAGAGAAATTGGTAAGTTTGGCCTTGTAAATTCTACCTCTGCACCTTAGAATTAAGAGTATGGTACAAGTAAGAGTGTTTACATGTTTGTGCTTCCAAGGGTCAGTTTACTATCCAAGATAAGTTTTATTCAAAGTAAAATTGATTAAATTGTGCATCTCATCTTGTTTGATTAAGTAACAGATGTCTTCTCTTGAATATGTATTTTTCAAATGTTAAAGTTTTTAGACGTTGGATTCTCTATGCCAAAGACTTAAAATTTCTCATTGTGGAGCATTTTCATGTGAACTGGCATTAATTTGTTTCTATTAAGTGTTTTGTGTTACTTTTTTAAACGCTTCCTGTGTTGTGACGCATTACTTTCAGTCTGTCTGCCTCTGAAGTACTATAATGTCAAGTACTACAGTCAGTGGTCATACCGACTTCCTTTTTTCTGCAGAAGAGCTGCTGAACAACTTCGCACAGCAGACTGGAGCGTGGCGGCACTGCTTGTTCTTCCTCTCCAATACTCGGAATGAGTATGTAATGATGTATAGCCTCACAGTATTTGAAGTAAGTTCTTTAGGTGTGAGAAACACATCTAATGTTATGGTAATATCCAAGGCCTTCTTTACATTTTATGCTTTGATAATATGGAGCAGAAAAAAAATATTCTGAAAATGCAAGTTTTTTTAATGCATGCAAGTCCCCCAGAAAAGGTGCTTGACTCCTCTCCTAGCCATAGTTCAGTAGTCGGCAATTAAAATTTATTTATTTATTTCAGACAAAGATCAAAGATAAAGAGATGTCAGTGGGTGTTACTAGATTTTTGTTGTTGTTGTTGTTGTTTTTTTTTTTTTTACCAGTGTGGCTGTGTCTTAAGATATGCATGTTTGTAGTTGAAGTTGTGTTAGGAGTTTGTTATTTAGTGGACATTATAATTTATAATACTTTCTTAATAATTAAAGGAATTACTAAACACATTAATTATTGATAACAGTTTTTACCGCTGTTTACTTCCAGAACCTGGTGAACAAGATGTGGATTGGAGTTGCTTCACAAGACAAGATGGAGATTCGAAGCTGTCTTCCCAAACTCTTACTCGGTCAGCACAAATCTGTGCCCTATTTCATCCGTAATAAACTATGTAAAGTCATCGTGGACATTGGTCGCCAGGACTGGCCAATGTTTTACCATGATTTTTTCACAAACACCCTTCAGGTAAGCCCTGTTGATGTTATGTATGCTATTCAAATCTTTTTGTGCAAGTTTTATCATCATTAACTTGCTGCTGGTTGATGACGTGGAAGTTCATGAATTCAAGTCAATCTTTATTTATGTTGCACATTTAAAACTGCAAACATTGACCAAAGTGCTTCACAAAATAAAAAGCACAATATATTGGCAGCAGTACACAATACATAGTGAAAATAGTAATTGTAGAAGAAATAATAGAAATACAAAAATAAATAAATACAGGAATGACGGCTTTCTCAACTCAACATAGCTTCTGTTACATTGAACATGTGTCCTTTGGTAATGTGAAATTGCACTAAATATCCCCTCTCTATTTTCAATTGTTGCACATGTCAAATTTATTTTTGTAGCATTTCAGACTTTTAATTTAACCTATATATGTTGTACTGTTGCTCCATGGATTACTGCTCCAGAGCACATTAAAAGAGCTTTTGTGCGTGCAGATATTTAATCATCCTGACCCCCATGTGCACAGTCTACAGCAGATGCAATGGAATATTAACCATCCCAGAATTTATGTATGTAAAGTTCATCCTCAAAAGCCTCTTTCCTATTTCTCTGTTACTGTTCTAGATTATGTGCGTAAAAGTAATAGAGTAAACACAGTGCAAGCTTCCTGCAAGTGTTTTAATTGTATTAGATGGTAGAAGTTGTTTCTGCTTCAGACAGGATGGCCTGGATCCACTCTAAAACCTGCCTTGAACTGTCAACCTAAACAGATGGCAAGAGCTAGTAGAGGATATGACATGCTAATAATAATCATTTTGGATTTGTATCCTGCCAAAACAGCCTTTGGAAATTTGACAGGAAACTTGAGTTAGTCTTTTATATTGAATGTCTGTTAATTTGTTGTGAACCACAGTTGATCCAGACCCCAGCTCTGGCTCAGTTGGGGCTGATAATGTTGAAAACTACATCAGAGGAACTTGCATGTCCTCGAGAAGACCTGAGTGTTGCCAGGAAAGATGAGCTGCGTAAACTGCTGCTGGAGCAGGTACCAACTGTACTTGGCCTTTTGACAGGTGAGAACAACATTTAGGATTTTTTTGCCAAGGAATATCTTTGTATATAAAAGGCTTGTGATGTTAGTGTTACCTGCCTCATTGCAAAGAAGGGACAGTCTGAAATTCAGTTCTGTTTTAAGTGAGCAATACCAGCAGAAAAGCTGAAGCTACTGATTGTTCAATGAGTTCACATGATTTAAATAAGTTTCATTCTCTCTGGTTATTTTGTGTTGAAATTGGACTTGAACTGCCAGTCAGAACAAACGTGTTGCTAGAAATATGTTCTTAACAGCATGCCAATAATTTTACAGGAATCCTGGAGACCTATTGGGACAAGCACAGTGTCATAGCTTCCACTCCACCTCCCTCACCGACTTCAGGTGAAAGTGGTGAGTGAACCATCCTTTAGTTAGTCAGAATTGCAAGGACTTAACCATTGTTATGCTTTAATTGTATAATTTTGTGTCTCTTCAATCCATCAGTGGAATTGCTGGGCAGTTTGTTTCAGGGCAGCCAGTATTCAAAGCTACTCTGCCAGCCAATGGCAGCATTGGACACTGAGAGTCAGCAGCTCTGCTGTCTAGTTTTGGAGTGTTTGGCTCACCTGTTCAGCTGGATCCCTCTGTCCACAAGCATCACACCTACACTGTTGGCATCCATTTTCCATTTTGCACGTTTTGGTTGTGATCTTCATACAAAGGCAAAGACAGGATCCTTTGTCTCCTCCAACTCCTCTTCTAATGGGCAGCTTAACCCTGGGTCAATGCCTCCAACATCAAATGGAGGAGGGCAAAATGGACACCAAAGTCAAGGCAGCAAGGTGGATCGCGCCCGACTTGGTTTACTTGCAATGACCTGTGTCAATGAACTGGTGTCAAAGAACTGTGTGCCAATGGATTTTGAGGAGTACCTGCTGCGTATGTTCCAACAGACCTTCTTTCTACTGCAGAGGCTAACAAGAGAGAATAATGCTCATACAGTCAAGAGCCGCCTACAAGAACTTGATGAGAGGTATGGCTCCAATCACTGGTGTTTGCACATAATTATAGGGTTCGCGGGCAACAGTGTACTTGGACAATTTCAGCATGATATCCCTAAAGAATCATACATATCTTCATTACAGTCAAGCTTTATGTATTGTCAGAAGTTGCACTGTGGTATTCCAAAATAGGCCAACTCTCAGACAGATAACAGATTATATTTTCATGAGTGGGCCTGTAGTTTGGGTAGACACACAAGCCATATTGTCTCTCTGTTGTCAGTAGAGTGATATAAAAGTGATATAAAATATACAGTTAATAACCAGCCCCAAGCATATGAGTACCTGTAAAAGCAATATCTTAATATTAAGATTGATGATGTGGTATCTGTTTCATGTTTAATTTTGCAGTTACTTGGAGAAGTTCACAGATTTTCTGCGCCTGTTTGTCAGTGTTCACTTGAGACGGATTGAGTCCAGTCCACAGTTTCCCATTGTAGAATTTCTTGCCCTGCTTTTCAAGTATACCTTTAACCAGGTAATGATGATTTGATCAAAATAATCATAACTCTTCATACAAGGCACTACAGGGTCTTGATTTATATTGGTTTCCTGAAAAATTGCCTCCTTTTTATTCAGCCTACCCATGAAGGCTACTTTGCCTGTTTGGATATCTGGAGTGTGTTTTTGGATTTTCTAACCACCAAAATCAAAAGTCGACTAGCAGACAGAGACAGTGTCCTAAATAGGTAAGAAAAAAATGTAACAAAAAGATTGATCTCACATTGCATCATGCAAAAAAATATACGCACAAATGTTATTTATCTTATTCTGTGTGTGGTTAAAATTATTGTTGTTAAATGTATTCATGTGTGATTGGACAGGTACAAAGATGCTTTAGTTCTTCTGTTAAGGGAGGTTCTGAACCGCATACAATTCAGATACAACCAGGCACAGTTAGAAGAGCTGGATGATGAAACTCTGGATGATGATGTAAGAACATTTTACATACAGGATATTTCATTGTCCTCTGTTTCATCTGTCATATGCACCTTTTCCCTTGATGTGTTAAGCTTATCTTCCGCAGCAACAAAAAGACTAAAATCCATTTGGTATCTATAGAAACAGACTGAGTGGCAGAAGTACCTGCGTCAGAGTCTGGAGGTTGTTGCCAAGGTGATGGAGCTGCTCCCATCCCATGCTTTCTCTACTTTGGTAAGAGGTGGCGATTTGATAATATATTGGTGACAAATGTGAGCCCAGTCCTGACACAAACACAGTAGCTCTGTGAGCAATGAGAAAAAGGAAGGGCTGAAATTTGAGCTTTCAGAGCTCAACGAAGAAGTAAAGGTACAAGTCACAATGTTGTACAACTTTTGTATTGTATAAAGAGAAGTGTTCATTCAACTGCACTTCGCTATGAAATTTGGTAAGTAACTGAAGCACCGTGCTGGTTTTAGCAGGAAGTAAAAGAGAATACTTCTCTGCCGAGCCACAGGTTTTCTAGATCACATTGAACATGCACAGCAATGTTGTACAAAACACAATATAAAGCAAACAGTAATTTAACCTTAGCCTCAACTCTGGTGTCCCATCCAACTTATCCAAACCTCCAAGGTGCATTGTGATTAATGGGAAGAATGTATGCTGTCTGTGTACCCTCTAATGTGGACAGATAATAATTTCTTTGATATTGCACTATGACAATAACTTGGCACCTTGCCAAACATTTGGTCTCACCACACTTTTTTAGATAACCACCCCCCCTGTATGCTCAGATCGATGCAAGTGTATATGTTATTTAATCAATGAGGAAACAGAATGGGGGAATGACTATGTTGGTCTATAGGAAGTTAAGATGCTTGACTGTTACTGTACAATATACTGTGATCTTCAGTTAAATTTTCTCCTTCAACTCTTTGGTCACAATATGTGTTTGTATGTTTGCTGTTTTCAGTGAAGAGTTTAGATGATAATGTGTTTGGGGGGGGGAGTCAAGAATATTTTGGAAACACATTTGTTGTTAAGAATATGTATACATACCAGTCTGTGGCAGCTGGCGACCTCCTCCTTATACTTCTTCTCTTTCTCAAGTTTCCAGTCCTTCAAGAAAATTTGGATGTATACTTGGGTTTGCAGCAGTTTATTGTCACCACTGGTACAAGTAAGAAATCTTTGCATTTTACACATTGTCAGTTTTATATCCTCTCTTATATTTTAGCCACAATCATATTGAATGGTGCTCCATCCTTTAAATAAAATTTTTAAATGGACTGTCATTTTTCAGGTCGGAGACTAAACATTACCGCGGAGAATGACTGCCGTCGACTTCACTGTTCTCTCAGGGACCTCAGCTCCCTACTTCAAGCTGTGGGACGCTTAGCTGAGCATTTCATTGGGGAAGTTTTTGCCGCACGATTCAGTGACGCACTTGCAGTAGTGGAGAGGTAAGTGCTCTGCGTCTCATCCCTGACATAAAAAATGTATTGTACATATATCACAAGTCTGTGTTTCCGAAAGAACTGTTGAACAGTTTCATTGTACAATTTCTATAGTCATTATTATGTAATCTCTGTTAATCCTGTTTCAATTATTATTTACTTATCTTAATGAATATGTGAAAGAGCTTAATGTTTGGTATTTTTGTTGTGTACTTTGTTGTGTACTGTATACTTTGCTTGATTAAAAGAGCAACATACCATCATAAAATCTTTTTTGTTTTTCTAGGTTGGTTGAAGTGACTTGCTACGGCTCCCAGACCAACCTTTATGACCTGGAGACTGCTGTGCCTTCTGTCCTAAAGCCAGACCTTGCTGACGTGTGAGTATCACATGTTTGAAGAAAAATCTACCCATAATCCTTTACATGGGACGCACTGGTTACAACTATAAAGACTTTGCTGTCCTGCATTGAGCACGGTTTTACCAACAGGTGCTAGGAGAACAGTCATATTTCACAGCATGAGTAAGAGCTGCTGAAAAGTGCACAGTGTTGGTGATGTTGGTTACTTTGTCTTTCTTTGAGGAACTTCATTTATAATAATAAAGTCACATAATAATTTTCTGTCAGTAGTGAATTGATAGTAATGCAGATGAATCTGACTGATGTTTATCAGAAATATTTTATAAATCCAACAATAAATACTGATGAACACTGATGATTTGAGTAAAAAAAAAAAATTGGAGCAAGCTTTATAAGGAATAATCATTGCTGTTCATCCCACCATGTTTAACTCTGTGCTGATTTATTTGTTACAGACATGCACAGGCCCTTGCTGCATTGCAAGCCTACTCTCACTGGCTTGCACAGTTCTACAGTGAAGTCCACAGTCAAAATCAGAGCCAGTTCATCAACCTCATCACTTCTGCAATAGATGCCAGTAGTCCACTCATTACAGCTAAGGTAGCTTCTCTTGGTCTGTGTCTCAAATTACACAAACAAAAGCTACTCCTACAGTATTTCAGTTCAGCTACTAAGAACCGCAGGCATTTACTGTATCCACACTCACAAGTAAAGTGCAGACCTCAGCCAGTAATGTTGGCAACAATAGACAGGACCCAAAGCAGAAAATAGCCACAGCCTCACAGACCCAATTGCAAGGCAGCAGGCTGATACAGGGCACAGATGCAGGGTTTTCTCAAATTGCACAGTGCACTTGTCAGAGTTGTCAGATGGAAAAAGGAGCCTGTGCGTGCGCATGTGAAATGCAAGAAGCAGCTGGTAGCGGTGAAAACATGGGCTGGAGTTTTATTTATTTTGTGTTTTCACTAAATAAACAAGAGGAGAGGGTTTGATAATAAAGCAAAGTACTCTGAAACACAGCGTGAACTCACTGATGGTCTGATTATCAAAATGGTAAAAGTTGGGGGTCCAAATGAATCATTTCAAAACGTGGGTGGGACCCTCGTATAAGGATAACTATGCCCATGAAAATAGGTATTTCTATTTGTGTAATTCATAATCTGGACATAACAAATTAACTGTTACATTTCTGTGTTAAAGATAGTATTGCCTTTTGTTTCTATTTAGTCATTCAAACCAGAGAAATAATCACGAAATAGTTCTTAAATACTGTCTTTATCTCAAGGTACCTGAAAAGCTCATGCTCTCAGCATGCCATCTGATGGTCTCCATCACATCTACTGTGCGGCCTGTGTTTTTGGTCACTTTACCAGCTGTTCAGAACATTTTTAACCTCATTACAACAGAAAATCGTACCCGAAGACTTACCCAAGAGGTAAATGTTTCTATTACTTTGCATATTAAAACAAAACAAAACCATTTCAAAGTTGTTTTTGCATGCTAGTGTTGTAACATACAATTTATGACTTGAAAATCTGTTTTTATATTCCCCAGATTCCCTTCAAGTAGTGTCTTTAGTATGAAACGTCCTCAATATTTGAAATAATTATATGCAATCTGTGTTTCTATGTGCCTATTTCTTCTCGCATAGGCTCACATGTTGGTGTGTAGAGCTTTATCCAACATGCTACTGCTCCCATGGCCAAATTTACCAGAGAGTGAGCAGCAGTGGCAAACACGCTCCAGCAACCATGCCAGCCTGTTAGCAGCCCTCACGCGTGAATATCGTATTTTAAGAGGGACAGTGAATATTACTCCACGACAACCTGCTCTAGATGGCAGTCAGTATTTCCTTTTTCTTCCTATTCTTTTCTTTTTTGTTAGACCTTGTCTGACTATTCTAACCCTCCTTTTTCTGACCCCTTCTATCTTCTTCAGTGAAAGCAGTGATACAGCAGACTCTGCCTGTGCTCAGGGACATAGTGGATAGCATCTCTGGGGAATCCACAAAATCACGTCAGATCTGTTACCAGAGTCTACAGGAGTCTGTTCAAGTGTCACTCAGTCTTTTCCCAGTGTTTATTCAGCAGCCAGGTCAGTGTCTCCTCAACAGCTGGGCTGCCCATTTATAGTTAACTAAAAATCTGATGAAGGTGAAGGGTCACACTGCATTTCTGCCCATCCTTTTCCTGTCTTGGTTGACTGCACTATGTTGGGCAAATAGACGTAATATTTCCGTAAGACGGAATATTTCTCTGCTGCTATCCTACTCGTGTAGGCAAGGTGATAACAGTACATGTAGCAACAGGCCATATCCATGTCACTAAAGAATTTAAACACTTCATTTTAGTCTCTGCTCTTGCAGCTGGCATTGAGAGATGCATCTAGTTGTTGTCAAATAGCATACAAAATACAAATGAACATATATTAATTTATTTCACAAGTATTTCTAACTAGATAGATGCAGTAATAAAGAGTAGTATAATTAATGTGAAAGAATTCTGAGGACTTAAAGCTAAAATACAAAGGTGATCTGACTGGCCTAATTTTTCGTTTTCACCTCTGTATCCCAGATGTGACGGATGAGATGCTGGCCTTCTTCTTGACACTGTTTCAGGCATTGCGAGTCCAGATGGGTGTTGCCTTCACAGGGCAGATCATCCACACTTTCCTCAGCATGTTCACCAGGTAAAAAATGTGTCTCTTGCTGCAGTTATTTATATTAGTTGTTTACTTTACTATAAAATCTTGTCTTTAGATTTATGGGGCATTTGGGTATACACTGAAAATACTTGTCTCACACTCAACACTAAATGTAATGTCACTTATATGTGCTCCAGGGAACAGCTGGCGGCCAGTATTTTACAAGAAGGCAGTGCAGGGTGTAGAGTGGTGCAGAAGTTCCTCAAAATCCTGCAGGTGGTGGTGCAAGAGCCTGGTCAAGCTTTCAAGCCTTTTCTCCCCAGCATCCTCTCTCTCTGCATGGAGCAGGTTTATCCTGTGGTGGCAGAGGTCAGTTGGTGGTCACTTGTCCTAAGTTATCGTGTCTTTGGTTTTCTTCTTGATTTGGTTAGTCAGCGGGCACCTGAAATTTGCATGTGGCTTCATAATATTAACAAAGGAACAAACAAACCAGTAGTTAATGAGAATAAAAATGAAACTTGTCACAGATTTGTTTTATTTAAATATTCTGAAAATGAAAATTGTCAAGTGCTTAAGGGTACAGTTTGTGATGGTATGCATCCCTGTTTTTGACAGCGGTCTTCCCCAGATGTGAAGGCAGAGATGTTTGAGTTGCTATACCAAATACTTCACCAAAACTGGAGGTACTTCTTTAAAACTTCAGTCTTAACAAGTGTCCAAAAAGGAGCTGCTGAAGATACTATGGAAAATGAAGCCCAGTTCACAGCTGCCATGCAGGTTGGCATATGCATCTACAGTTGTTGGGTTTTTTTTGTTTGTTTGTTTTTGTTGCCATTTGTTTGTTTTTGTTTTTCACTGATGCATAAAAATTCCATTGCTTTCTACGATTGCTTTAAAACCTTGACAGGAGTTGTTTCCTTTGTTGGGCTTTGGATTTTTCACAGGAGTAAGAATTCTCTTCTTGATATTATAATAATAATGATGATGATGATAATAATAACAATAATAATGATATAGCTTATTAGTTACATGGAACTAATATGGAATATAAAACCCGATTGCAGTAACTAGATTCATCTATCTCAAATGATGACAAATTTAACACAGCTAATCAGTAAAGTTATAGTTAAACCTGGTTTTGTAATTTCCCGATCTTTTCCCAGGCATTTGGCCAATCTTTCCTGCAGCCTGACATCCATATCTTCAAGCAGAATCTCTCCTATTTGGAGTCACTCAACAGCAAGCACAAGTTGTACCACAGAGTAAGTTCAGCTTTGATATCAGTATTTTATATTTCGATGTTCACTGGATGATGGTACTGTTGTCACCTCAGACTGGCAAAATAAAAGTAATTGCTGTTTAAGTTTAACACATGAATGCCTTCACAACATAGTTGAGAACAAAGAAAATACTGGACCTGCCTGTAATTAAAGCAACGGACCAGCTGTCTTAGGCCACCTGTCACAAACAAGATTAAACCAAAACTCTTGAATATTTCAGCTTTACTTCATATAGT